>NW_020954556.1:10876037-11061399 GCF_900497805.2 Vombatus ursinus
TATGCTAGAGCAATATAGAACAGTATATACACACATGCATATACATACTAGAACAATGCAGAACAATATAGAACAATATAGAACAATATGGAACAGTATATATAATATATATACATATATGAGCATACTAGAACAGTACAGAACAATACATACATTAGAACAGTACAGAACAATACACACACCAGAATGGTACGGAACAATTCATACACACAGTAAAATGGTATAGAACAGTGTATACACATACAATACATACTAGAACAGTACAGAACAATTCACACACAAACTAGAACAGTATAGAACCACACACACACACACGCACATCTGAGGCAATATAGTCTAGTTAGTAAAAACCGTGTTAGCTTTGGAGTCAGAAGACTTGGGTCTCATTCTAGGCTCTGTCACAAATAACTCTGTCTCTTTGGACAAGTTCTTTTCCTTCTTTGGGACTCAGTCCAATCTCTTCATTTGACAAAGAGGGACATTCTGTGATCTCTGAGGTTCCCCATGGCATGATGTGATTTGGGGATGTTGATATCTCATAGGATTAGAGGTATATAGTCCGAAGGGATGTGGAAGCCATCTTGTCTAACCCTCTCATTTTCCAGATGATGGAGTCAAGAAGACCAGAGTTTAAATCCTGCCTCAGATACTTCCTAGCTGTGGGACTCTGGGCAACTTGCTTATCCCCTCTGTGCTTCCTGTTACTTATCTGGAAAATGGGGGTAATAATAGAACCTTCCTCAGGGGGATGTGAGGATCAGTCTTTTTCTGGAACTCCCATATCATGAAAAGGCCTAGGCGTGCTGCTCGTTCTCCACTTCTGACTCACACTCCAGCCTGATCTTTCTCCATACCAGTTGCCTTCCCCCTCCTCTCTACCACCACTGTCCCTTTGCCCTTCTCCTCTCTTTTTTGCTTCCCCTTATATTTTGTCTTTCTCTGTTAGGACTTAAACTCCTTGATAGTAGGGGACACCTCGTTTTCTTATTTTTTGTGTCTCCAGCACTTAACGGTGCCTGGCCCATAAGAAGTGCTTAATAAATGCTCTACACAAATATAAATGTTAGTTATCATTATTACAGATGAGCAAACTGAGGCCCAGAGAAGTTAAATTATTTGCCCAAAGTCACACAGGTAATAAGGGGAAGAGGTGGGATTTGGGTTGTCTGACTCCTGGGCTCTTTCCATTGTACCACATTGCCTCTAAAAGCTCATCTTAGGGAGACTAAGAGCCGGGGGGTTCTAATGAACCGAGTAGATCAAAGCCACATTCCAAGGACCAGCTGCAGTGGGCCAGAGGAGAAGACATCTCTGTAGTGAGTGTGTCACTTGGGTCTTTGCTCTCTCCTCTGATGTAAAAGTGTCCTTCTCACTTCCAAACCCGAATGGGAAACCCTCTTCAATTGAAAAGCAAATTGCTGTACCCTGGGATTTTGTCACCACAGAATGGAATTATAACCAATGAAAATGTGACATCACCCCAAGGACCAAAGTTTGGTCAGTTAAGGAGTCAGGTGAGGATTCTTCCAGGTGTAGAATTCCCAGAAAATTCTCTGTGTAGTGATATCATGGCCAATACAATAACTGAAGTCTGATCCTACAGGACCAGGGAGAGTAGTTTATGCAACAGATGTGTTCCTGAAAAAGCTGCTTATGAACAGGATTATTTATAATACTCTAAAACAGTATTTTTTAACTGCTAGTCTGTGGTCCATCATTGGTCCATGGCTAATTTTTACTGATTCACGAAACCTTTACTGTCAAAGCTCTTTTCTTCTTACAACCCACAAATTTGCCTCCCTCCCCCCAATGAAAACACCCCCTTCTCCCTGTATCCTCCCTTTTTTCCATCCAGATTTCTATGATGGCCAGGGCATCACTGTCCATTGCCCCTCTCCAACTCTAGCCACCTAGAAGGAGGAGCAACTCTGGCAGCAGACCATGGGCAACCCAGACCTAGCCCTTATGACCAAAACTTTTTATAATGCACTTCGGAGAATGTGTTTTACCATTTATCTGCCACCCACTACTCTTATGGTTCCAATGTCTATATCTCCACCTATCCCTCTATTAATCAGCCACTAATCCCATAGATAGTCCTATTCCTAAAATTATCCCCAACATGACCAGTCATTCTCTTATCCCAGCAGATTATAGCCATTTTAAGGTTCTAATTTCCATTTATAGAATCTCTCTCTTCTCCCATGGGAGCATTACTCCCACCATTAAAATAAGATTTCTCCATTTCTTTATCTCTTTTAAAATCCATCTTATTTCTTCCTTAACCATTCTTCTTTCTTATTCCTGAGAGAATATAGGAATTCTTTTCTCTTCTTTGTTAGCCTTTGAGATTCTATAAGGGGAAATTAAAAGTCTTTCCCCTGAGCTTCAGCCTGGGTCGTTGATTGTTTATTGAACATTTCAAGTGTAAAATGTCCAAAACTTAACTCATTTTCTCCCTCTCCCCGACCCTCCCACCCAAATCTTCCTTCTTTTAAACTTTCCCATTAACGTCAAAGGCATCACCATCCTTCTAGTGTCCCAGGCTCCCAGGTTTGTAACCTCAGCATTATCCTTGCCTTCTCACCCTCCCTCATTCGGTATTTAGTCAGTTGATGTATTTTGCCATTTCTGATTCCACAATGTCTCTTGCGTCTTATCCCTTCTCTCTATTCACACAACTGCCACCTTAGTGCAGGTCCTCATCATCTTTCACCTGGACTATTTCAATAGCTTCCAAATTGGTCCCCTTACCTCCAGTTTGTCCCCTACTCTGCCTACCCCTATCCACCATCTACATTACTACCAAAATGATTTTCCTTAAGTGAAGATTTGACCATATCACTCTCCTGCCCTGTCAACTCCAGAGACCCTCTCTTGACTCTGGCATAAAATATAAACTCCTTTGCTTAGCTTTTAAAGCCTTTCACTATCTGGTCTCTACCTGTATTCCCAGCCTCATTGGACAGTACTCACCCTCCTTCTCTCTGTTTAGCCAACTAAACTGTACTTAATTCTGTTCCTCATATTTTATTTTCTATCTTTGTATTTTTTAACTTATTATTTTCCATATCTGAAATGTACACCCCTCTCATCTTTGCCCATAACTAATGAAACCTTTCCTAATCCCCTCAACTGCTAGTATCCTCCCTCCCAAACTACTTCTATTTAACTAATTTGGATTTAATTGTATTTGTTGTCTTATTCTCTTATATATGTGCTTGCCTTCCCCAATAGAATATAAACTCCTTGCAAGTAAGTACTATTTTTTCTCATTTGTATCCCTAGTGCCTGGAACATAGTAGGCACTTAACGTTTGTTGATTGGTTGGCTAATTGATTCTTCTTGCCAGTCTTGGTTTCTAACTCCTGAATATCAGAAAAGTGTCACACTAAAGTATGGTGAATAGAGTGGCTCATGGTAGAGAAAAGGGATATTTACTGGCCTGTACCCTAGTTTGGGTTGAGGAGAACATTTTAAGAAATTAAATGTAATCTTTAATTTCAACTATTTATATTTTCTGTTTAAAGGAACTCATTATAAATGGAAGAATATTTTGTGTAAAGTGAATGACCAGTCCAATTTGAATGTTCACACACCAGATTTTCTTACACTTTGGATTTCTCTGTATGCCGAAGAGAACCCTCCCCTCTCTTTAATTTGTCAGGCGTCAAATTCTTTGTAGGGAATGACAAGGGAATGGCAGGTGTGGCCTTTGGGAATGTCAGTGCCGAGTAAGTGGTAAATTATTGGTTACTCCACTAAAGTGATATCCACTCTGTAGTTACTATCTATGGACCCAGGTGTCATCACAGCTATACTAAGAGGAAGGAAGATTTCAAGTGAGCCACAGAGCAAGAATACTAGCAGTATTGCTAGACCTGTTTTTTTCTCTATTGCACCTACCATGTGCCTTAGGCTAAGTGCTGGGGGCTTGAAGGAAATGATTTTTGCTCTTAAGTCAACAAGTATTTACTATGCACTTACTAGGTGTTTCAAAGAGTTTACATTCCAAAAGGGGAGATAATATATGTATGTGTATGTGTCTGTGTGTTTGTGTCTCTATGCAAGGGAGTTTGGGAGGATGCAGAGGTGTATTGGAGGCAGCTTATATAACCTTGAGATAGATGATTATTAAATTTTCAATGTGAGCATTTACACCTTGGGAATCAGCAAACAGTACAAATTAGGGCTTGATTTATTGTCTAGATTTAAGGAAGTAATGGAGAAAATGTTAGTAATATAGATTACACTTAAAAGTGTCAAGCAACACCTCCCCCCCAAGCTGATTGTTAAATATTTACCAGCATATTCCTGGGAGGGAGGGTCCTAGATGTTGGGGGGATTAGGACAGGTTTCTTGTAGAAGGTGACACTTGAATTGAGTCTGGAAGGAAACCAAGGTCTTCAGGAGGTGGGAATAAGGAGGATATTTGTCCCAGCCAAGGAGGACAAAGATCTGGAGATGGTAGATGAACATTTGTGTGTGAGGAACAGCCACCATCACTAGTATGGCTGAGCCATAGTATGTGGAAGGGAATAATGTTTAAAGAACCTGGAAGGATAGGAAAGGACCAAGTAGTAAAGAACAAGAAAGTCAGTGGGGTTTATTGAATAGGGAGTGGTATGATCAGAGCTGTGCTTGAGAAAAATCACTTTGATAGCTGTGTGGAAAATGGATTGTAGTAGGGAGAGACTTGAGGTAGGGACATCAAATAGGAAGTGATTGTGACAGAGCAAGTGAGAGGTAATGAAGGCCTGAACTAGGGTTGTGCTTTGTGAAAAGAGAGAAGGGGCCATATTGGGACAGTTGTTGAGATGGATTCCCTGGAAGGTAGTGGGTTCTTCCTCCTTGGAAGTCTCCAAGCAAAGTCTGAACCACCATTTGCCAGGTATGTTATGGTAGGTATTGCTTTGGTGTGTGGGTTGGACTAAATGGCCTCTCCAATGCTCAGTTCTATGATTATTTGATTCTTGGAGAGATGAATGCCAACAATTGTCAACTGATTGGATGTGTAGGGTGACTAAGAGTGAGGAATTGAGGACAACACCCTAATTAGAAAATTGGGTGGCTAGAAGGATCATGGTGCTCTCAATAGTAATAGGAAAGTTAGGAAAGTGGATGACTTTGTCAGGAAAGATGATGACTTCAGTTTCGCCCATGTTGAGTTTGACATGCCTATGATAGATCCTGGTTTGAAATGTCCAATAGTTATATGTACTATTACATAGGGCTAGGGATTGGATCTGTGATTTCATTGGCATTCGGGAACACCTAGGTAGGGAAACAGCCTCTACTAATGCAGGTCAGCACCTTCTCTGCCGCTTATAATTATAGAGGGTTGCCTAGGGCAGGGTTTCTTAAACTTTTTCCACTCGCAACTTCTTTTTGCCCAAGAAATTTTTAGGTGACCCTGGGTATATAGGCATATAAAATAGGTGTACAAATCAAACATTTGCTGGTAATAAATCATAAAGAAATTTATTTTAAAAGAATTCTTTGGTGTACATATAATATAGCCATTTACTGAAGACAAAAGCAAATTTGCATACTAATGAGATAGATGTGCTTGTTTATTTTTACATCAAGAATTAAATCTTGGTGCGATATTTGATACTGCAGGACGAAGAGTATCTTCAGTGTTTTTCAGAGTTGATCAATATTTTGATTTTATAATTGTCAATGTTGTGTTCAGAACCAAGGCTTCAGTGAAGTCATGCGATGCCCCATAGGCAAGCGCTGCTAGAAACACCTTGGATTCATTATGTGTTTGATTTTGAGTTAATTTTTGGTCATTGTCCATTCAGAAACCTTTTACTGTTGCCAAATTTTTCACGACCCCCACATTCAGTTATACCACCCCATATAGGGTTGTGACCCACAGTTTAAGAAGAGCTGGCCTAGGATGTAGAGTAGTTAAGTAACTTGCTTGGTTAAGTAACTTAAGTAACTCACATAATCAGTAAGTGATTAGGGGCAGGACTTGAACCCAGGTCTTCCTGGCTTCAAAGTTGGTTCTCTGTATACTACATTTTGCTGTCCCTCTAATGATATGCTATATTTATAATGTAATTGAGGTATGCAAAGTAATTTACATACACTTTCTTGTTTGATTCACACAATAACCCCATTAGCCTGGAGTTAGATGTATAGAAATGGTGCCAGGGGAGAACTGATATGATTGGTAACCACTTTCAGCTTTCTGAGAGAAGTTATTGCAGAATATGAATTTGGTGATATTCCATAGAAAGGATGCTCTTATAGAACATTCTATTCTGGGAAATTCCAATCTTGCGGTGTCTGGGATCCCTCTCTTAACTGGTACTTTGCCTGAGTCTGTATGTCTCTCTTGGGTTCAAACTAGTGCAAGAGAGATGATAAATTACCAGTGCCCTTTGGGGAAGATGAGGTGCTTCAAAACCCCTTCATTTGATCTTTCCATCCCCACTAGCTATTATCCTAAATCTCTCCTCCTTTTTGTGGCTAAACTCCTTGAGAAGTCTTTCTACAATGGGTGCTTTCACTCCCTTTCCTCTCACTCTCTTCTTAACTTTTTGCAGTAAAAATTCTGACCTTATCATTCAACTGAAATGATTCTCTCCAAAGAGACCAAGGATCTTTTGATTGCTTAATGGTCTTTTCTCAGTCCTCACCCTTCTTGACCGCTCTTATAGCCTCTGATACTGTCAATCACCCTTATCTGCTTGATGCTGTCTTCTCTCTTGGTTTTCATGACCCTGTTCTTATCTGGTCCTCCTCCTCTTTATCTGAATGCTCCTCGGTCTCCTTTTCTGGATCTTCATACATACTATGCCCAGTAACTATAGGGGTCCCTTAAGTTTCTGTTCTGGGCTCTCTTCTATTCTCCCTCTGTACTTTTTCACTTGGTGACCTTGTCAGATCCCATGGTTTTAATGATCATCTCTATGCAGATGACTCTTAGATCTATACCTCTAACCCTCACTTTTCTCTTGACCTCTAGTTTCACATCTCCAATTGCTTACCAGACATCTTGAACTGAATGTCCCATAGACATTTTAAACTCAACATGTCTAAAACTGAGCTCATTATCTTTCCCTCCAAACGCTCCCCTCTTTCTAACTTCTCTATTATTGTCGAGGGCACTACCATTCTCCCAGTCATTCAGGCTTACATCGTAGGTGGCATCCTTGGCTTCTCACTCTCACTCCCCAGATCCAATCCGTTGCCAACTACTGTTGTTTCTGCCTTTGTAACGTCTCTCATACGTACCCCCTTCTCTCCTCTGATACCACTAGCCCTCTGGTACAAGCCTTCATCACTTCACACCTGGACTACTGCAATAGCCCGCTGCTTGGTTTCTCTGCTTCAAGTCTTTCCCCACTGTAATTCATCTTCCATTCAGCTGTCAGCTTGACCTTTCTAGAGTGCAGGTTGGACTGTGTCACCTCTCCATTCAATCAACTCTAGTGGCTTCCTATTCCTTTAACCTCCTTTTCCCCCCACCTTCCAGTCTTCTTACATCTCATGCATGCTTGTGTGCATGTTGTTCTCTTTATTAAACTGTGAGCTTCTTGAGAGCAAGGACTATTTCTTGCCTTTCTTTGTATCTTCAGCACTTAGCATAGTACCTGGTATATAGTTGGCACTTAACAAATGCTATGTGACTGACTGTCTTTCTGTAAATATTAGCGAATTTATCTGAATTAGTCAGGTTGCTAGGGGTGGTATATTTTGGTGAAAAGTGGCCTAGATTTGTATAAACTATCCCTTGTCTGAGTGTGTGACTTGGTGGCCCATCTAAAAACTACTGGGGAAGAAGATGGTAAATACTCTATCTCAGAGTGCTCTGAAAAATGGTTTGATGTTTATTATGATTGTTAGGTCAAAAACATAGTTATTTGACTGACTTGACCATAATAACGATCATAGTGATTGTGCTTGAGAGGAAGAGAAATCCATTTGTGATATATAGCCAGTGTCTGGGGGTAAGAGAGGTCAAGGTGTTTGGTAAGGACGAAACTATCTCTTTTGATGATCACCTTACTAAATGTAGCTCACTCTGACACCTCCGTTCAAAGGACAGGAGTTTTACAAATTATAATTAATGTGGTCCTGAAAACGATCATGAGTCTAGAGTGAAGGAGAAAGTGGTTGATGATAAATGTAGGTGACACATGATGGCTAATGAGAGCGTATTACTAGGGAACACATTATCTTGGATGATGTGGATTATACCAATGGATGAACACTGGTATTGAAGTTGTATAACAACTGTTTAGTCAACAGCTAGATGCTAGTAAATTTATTAACATCCCATTATAAATGAGCCCCTTAATATGTTGAAAATGTGAGCCAAAAAAAAGAAGCATTCTACTGAATTGTTAGAGAGCTATGACCTAGTCAATGGAGCAGTATGTTGCTGTGGGATAAATTTTTAAAATGGTGGTGTGATAATATTTTGGGTCCACCAAGTAGAAATATGCCAAAGGCAAATATGGGGAAGATGGTATAGCAGTAGAAACACAGCCTGGAGACTAAGGGATCTCAAAGTAAATGCAATTATGTTTAGTAATTACGGGTTTCTGCAAACACCAGTCAAATATCTAAAGGTATTGGGGATACATTATTTGCAGTTGTCTTGAACACAGACAATAAACATTTGTTGAATTGAATTGAAACATCTCTTGGTTTTTGCCTCTCTCTGTCTTTCTATTTTTCTTTGTTCTATCTCAACAGTAACTACCACGTGTATCTGCAAATAGGCCACACCTTCAGTATAGTACAGTAGAGTATAAAGACTATGACACTAAAATAAGAATTTTTTAAAAGGGACACGTGTACAGCTATACATGCACACATATGCATATACATATATGCTTATGTAGAATGAAAGAATGAATGAGTGAAAAAGCATTTATTAAGCTTTACTATGTGTTGACCGCTGTGCTAAGCACTGTGGATAAAATAGAAAGTTTAGCTGCAAAAAAAATAACATTAATTATAGAACGTGCTTAGATTTTATGCAAGCTGGATTTGGGGGAAAAGTATTTTTATAACTCAGGACTGGATAAACAAATGTGGGTATTCTAAGGTCCTTTTTTATCCTCTTTAACCTTGGTCAAACTATTTCCTCTCTCTGGCCCTCAGTTTCCTGCTCTAGAAAAGAAGGGAGTTTGACTAGATGCCATAAGTTCCTTTTCAGCTCAAAAATTCAGGGGTTCCTAAGAGAGAAGAATCATTTTAATTCATTTCTCTGTAAAGTGGGGAGCAGTGAGTTATTTCAAATTGCTGTTGCCTTTCTGGTTGACCATACTGTCCTGCCTGCTTGGATGTGTCCTCTAGGCCATACAGAATGAGCAGGTTGGGGAGAGGGGCAGTGGCCTGGGGTGGGTCTTTCTATGAAAGGAAATCTTCTTAGGGAGCCAGATGGCAGAAAGGATAGAGCTCTGTACTTGGAGTCAGGAAGAGCTGAATTCGAATTTTGTCTCAGATACTTCTTTAGCTCTGTTATCCTGGACAAGTCACTTAACTTCTCTCAGACTCAGTTTATCCATCTGAAAAATGGAGACAATAATAGCACCCACTTCATGGGGTTATTGTGATGATTGAATGAGATAACTTAATGTAAAGTGCTTTGCGAGCCTTAAAGTCCTCTATAAATGCTAGCTGTTTTCATCTTTATGGGTCCAAGGATTTGTAGGCAGTCGTCTTCGTGCTCTTTAAAAGTGGGCAGTAGGAAGACCAGAGCTGCTGGAGGTTGGGCAGCTGGGTCTTCTGTTTGCCTTGGCTTTTCTCTCCTATACACCTAAGAAATGGGCCTTTTCTGTGATAGGGAAAGGGAAAAAAACTGGACCTATAATGTCACTGATAAATGCAATTCCTAGGTGAAGAAACTCTCTCTACTTAATGCAGGTCAGCACCTTCTCTACACTTTAGGGACTTAGAAGATTTCCTAGAGCTTTTCAAGATTCAGTGATTTGTCCAGAGTTACTCACAGTAGTGTGTTGGTGTTTAACAATGGACTTTCCTAAGGGGTGTGTATGTGTGTGTGTGTGTGTGTATGTGTGTGTGTGTGCGCGCGTGCGTGCACGTGAGTGAATACCCATGACACACTTTTAAGTTGCATCTGCATTTTTAATATTTTCTCCATCCCCTTTGCAAGTCTTGACAATCAGCAGAACAATAAATCAAACCCAAATGCTCACACTGACAGCTTACCAATCAGCTCCCGTGGCAGCGCTGGCTCTGGAAGACCCCTATGTGTGTGTCACACAGCAAGCATGTGGCAGAGGAGGATGTGAGCCCAGTTTCTACTGCCTTTGAGGCTGGCTCTCCATTGATTCTGCTACCCTGATTCTCATTCTCTGTCATGAAAGAGGAACATGGGGCTCAGGTACTGAGAGGATTTATTGAGAAGCTGGAGTGTATCCACAGGAGGGTGACCAGGATGGGGAGAGGACTGGAAATTATATCACCTGAGGATGAGCTGGATAAGCATTAAACTATGGTGTTCCAAATCCATTGTGATTCAGCATTCCTTCGATCTCAGGCAGCTAGGTGACTGAGGGGAGTCAGGAAGACCTGAGTTCAAACCCAGTCTCAGACACTTAATATCTGTGTGACCTTGGGCAAGTCACTTAACCTCTATTTACCTCAGTTTTCTTAACTGCAAAATGGGGCTAATAACAACACCTATCTCTCAGCATTATTGTAAGGATCAAATGAGATAATACTGTAAAAAGTGTTTAGCACAATGCCTAGTACATAGTAGGTATCATATAAATGTTTAGACCCTTCCCTCTTCCTGTTGTTGTAGTTTAGTCATTTCAATTGTATCTGACTCTTTGTGACCCCATTAGGGGTTTTCTTGGCAAAAGATACTGGAGAGGTTTGTTATTTCCTTCTCCAGCTCATGTTACAGATGAGGAATCTGAGGCAAACAGGGTTAAGTGACTTGCCCAGGGTCACACAGCTAGTAAGTGTCTGAGGCCAGATTTGAACTTAGGTTTTCCTGACTCCAGGACCCAGGTTCTATTTACTCTACCACATAACTGCCCCTCCCTCTTCCTAGGAAGGGTCTAATAGTGTACCTGATTAGTAGAACCCACAATGAAGAAAATGTTTTTTTGGAGAGAAGTATTTAATTGGGACCATCAAGCACATAAGAGAGACAACATAGTATAGTGCAGTGTTGTCAAGCTCAAATAGAAATGGATCCCTGCTGCTACATGTTGACTGAGAAAGCCACAAATTAACATCATTTATGTTGTATTGTATTTTTATTTATTTTGTTAAACATTTCTCAATTACATTTTAATCTGGTTCGGGCTGCACTGGGGAGTTTTGGGGAAGCATTTCCACTAGCCTAATTTTGACGTCTCTGGTGTGGTGGTTTGAGAGCTGACACTTGAACCAGGAAGACTTGAGTTAAAATTCCACACTGATAAATACTGGCTGTGTGAACCTGGGCAAGTCACTTAACCTCTCAGTGTTCTAAGCAACTCTCTTAAGACCAAAAATTGCAGAGAAGAAGCCAACTTGCATTGGTAGAGGGAGTTTCCTCACCTGAGAGTTTCCTATACCAGTGGAATCACAGGTCCTAGTCCCCATCCCCATTAAGCACATGGAGTACAGATGGGGAATTCCTAGCTCAATAGAAACATAAATTCACAAAGAATGACTTCTATATTATGTAACAATAATATACAAATATGAGACAATTATGTCAGGATGGCAATGAATATCTCTTTTGGGACTAGTTGCACATAAACGTGACGTAATACCACATGGAATTCTCAGTTCTTTGCAGAGAGGAGAGAAAGAGAGAGAAAGAGGGAAAGAGAGAGAGAGACAGAGAGAGAGAGAGACAGACAGACAGACACAGAGAGACAGAGAGAGACAGAGACAGAGCCAGAGAGACAGACAGAGAGACAGAGACAGAGACACAGAGACAGAGAGAGACAGAGATGGAAAGACAGAGAGAGAGAGAGAGACAGAGAGAGAAACATACACAGAAACAGGGAGAGAGATAGAGCTAAATTCTAGAGCCAAACTATCACTTTCTTGCCTGGACAGAAAAGAGAGTGAACTAAAACATTTGTGACTTTAAGCCCCATTTACTATTTTCTGTTAATTCAAGTCCTTTACTAGCCATAGTTTTTCTTGCTTGGATCTAGGACTATTTACCTTTGACATCTAGAAGGTTGGAAGCAACATTCACATATCTCTACTCCATCCTAAACTCTGACAAATCTTTTTCCACCTTGTTAATAAACAGAAATTTGACTCCTTAACAGAGTTGATGTGACTCATTGGGGTCTACTCTCATAGTTGGAGTTGTATGAAGGGGATAATGAAAAGATGTTATGGAACACATTCCAAATAGCTAGAAGGTAACTTGAGTGTCAGTTGATAACTTATGTTATTGCCATGATGCCCTAGCAGACAAGTTTCTAACATACTCTCCCCATTAATGAGTTGATGATACCAATCATCATGCCCTCTACCTACATGATGGCTAGGCAGGTAAGCTTGTAAGAGGGGGCACGATGGTTGTCTTCAAGTAATTAAAGACCTGACATATAAAAGAGATGCTAGATTTGTTTTGCTACATGTCAGAGGTTGAGTGGATTGTCTTGAGATGTGATATATTCCCCAGTGTTGGAGGTCTTCAGAGGCAGGTGGGTGTCCTAGTAAATAAAGCACTAGGCCTGAAACCAGGAAGACTTGAGTTCAAATCTAGCCTTGGATACTGTGTGACCTTGAGCGAATCATGTTATGTCTCTCAGTTTCCTCACCTGTAAAATGGGGATAATAATAGCACCCACTTCCCAAAGTTGTTGAGAGGATTAAATGAGTTGATATTTGTCAAACACTTAGCCCAGTGCCTGGTTCATAATAAGTACTTAATAAATGCTTTCTTCCTTCCTTGACTTATTAATGAGCATAAATAATGCATAACAAAGAGGTATATGGGGTGCTCAGGGAGGACTAGGACCTCCAGTGGGGGGCTTGCCAAGCCCTTTTCAGGGCCACTTTCCACCTTTGGTGTCCATCTTTACCCAATTCTCACCAGTGGATCCAAGAAGCTGTAGTGTGTACAGGGGCTACACCCGGGTAAAATACATTATGATAGAAAGGCTGAACCGGATTGATGGTAACCACCAGTCCCCAAACCTGTTGGTGAGTTAGGGGGATGTCTACTCCAAGCATGTAAAGAAGTCTCCTGGCAGAATGGGTGGATGAAGACATTTTGTTCTGATGGCCATGAAGGTGGCTGAAGCAGGTGCCGTGGAGTGCTTAGAGCTTGGTCAGACATCAAAGGTGCCAAGGTCATCCGCCGCATCCTGGTCCATCACCAGTCATCTTGACTTCTGTCTTGCCACTGGACTTCAATGACTCAGGAAAAGAGAGTGAGGATGAGGACTTTGCGCAGTTCGCCTCACTTAAATCTAATTCATGCTAGAGTCAAGACATCACTTGTGATGTCATTGGTCCTCTTTGAAAATGAAGGATGATAGAACTCAAAATCTTGTGGAAGTGAATGTTGAAAACTAAAAATAAATGAGTTAATTTAAAAAAAGAATGAAGAACAACAAGGACAACAATGGCCATAAAGTATAATAAAGGCACAGAGTGATGGCCAGTGGCTCTTCCCTTAAGGAGAGGTTGAAGGAAGAAGCAGAGACCTCTGGGAGACCAGAGAAGTGGCTAAAGATAGTTGCCTTGCCATTTCCTTCCTGAACCAAACTTCCAGATGGGTTAGGGTTAGACAGAACCTAGATTAGATTAGGAAGCTTAAAGTTGCCCTGAGTGGCAAAGTAGGGCTTCAGACTGTGTCACTTTTGATAGCTTTATAGCTCTTTTGAAATCATTCTACCTTTTTTATGCATGTTATGGACTTTTTTTTTACCCTTTTCCTTATACTTCATAAAGCCATGTCCTAATGTTGCGCAACACAGTGAGTGTAGGGGGTGAATAAAAGTGTGATGGTACTTTGTTGGCAGGATGGGTCATATCTCAGAGCAAGATGAGAAAGGAGACCCAAAGGGGTCTGGAGTTCGATGTACTTCCTCTGGGCACTGGGATTTTGGTGGGACCCAAGCCTTCTTCATAGACTGAGATTGTCCTCTCCATGCAGTGACAGGGGATGCCTGGGGTCTACTTAGGAATTTTTAATGGAGAAACTTTTGGGAGAATAGGGAAGTGGGAAAAGAAGAATTGAGAAGCTGGATTATGACATGACAGTCACCTTGTTGGCTTCAAAAAAAGAAGTGGCTTTTTCTTTGAGCTTACACGAATGCCTTCAGTTGAGAATAAGATTTGGACGATATAATTCCCAGGCACAAGATAAACAAGATCTAGTTGGGCTTGTATCCTGTGACTCCCCTGGCCAGTAGCAGAGAATCAAGACTGAGAAGGATGGTCCAAAGGATAATGGAGTTTGGAGTCCATAGCAGTCCTGACCATCCAGGCATGGATGGATACTTTATTTTGGTCAACACAAACATTTATTAAGCACCTACTGTTTGCAGAGTACTTAGTTCATATTTTTAGAATTTTAGCATCTTTGTTTTTATTACATGTTTCCTGTAGTTTATACATAACAACATTAATAAAAGGGGACGAACTGCTATTATAAAATGACTTTATAGACCCCTGGGCCCAAATATTTAAAGGAAAGGACAGTCCCTTAAAAGGGAATCACTAAGGGAAGCAGGATTGTGACTCTGGGAGCAATGGTTAAAACACCAGATATACTTGTACTTTGGGACGAATGATTTAAACAACTCATATTTTTCCATCACTTCAAGGTCTGAAGAACTCTCTTCTCACAAAGACCCCGGGAAGTAGATAGTGTAAGTAGTATCATCCACATTTTACAGATAAATGAGTAAAGTGAGACTCATAGAAGCAAAGTCACTTGCTCGTGATCAATTATGAGAGATTCAAACCCACTTCTGCTAACTGAGTGTATTGTCTTTCTACCATGCTGTTCATTTATGTTAAAGATAGGTTGCTGGATAGATTTTTGTATTTTTATTTTTGTATTTTTGTATTTTGTATTTTTAGCCTACCAGGACTCAAATTGATTAAAAATATTAAATATCATCATTGTCAAGTTACATTTTTGATAATTGTAGATATAAGTGTATCAAGCTACATGGTCCTTGGTTTCCAAATTAACAAATTAACATACCAAACTCCTTGCTAGAAATAATGAATTACTAAGGAGGAGTGTGAAAGCAGCTGGTTAAAAGTACTCTGGGGATGCACAGCAATAAGCAGCCAGGCGGGAGAGTGGGAGGAAATAAAACCTAGAACAAGATCCTTCTTAGAAGATAAGAATGCTCTGAGGCCCTTGTCAGAGACCAAATCCTAGTGAGCGTGGAGAGGAATAAGAGAAACCTGGTTCCTTCAGAAGTCCCTCCAGCCAAATAATGCTCGTACAATCCTAGAACCCAGGGCTTTTGAAAGGGATCTCAGAGGCCACCCCAACTCAGGGTGTACTGGAGCCAGCTTGAATTGACTCTCAAGAGTTGACTGCTACATTTTTAGTGTGAGCATTTATACCTACAGATCAGAGTTTGATTTACTGTCTTGTTGATTGTCTAGATTTAGGAAAGTGATGAAGAAAATGTTAATAATTAGACTAAACTTAAATTTTTTTCATGTTTACATTTTTTGGGGAAAAGCCAGTTGTTAAACATTTGCCAGCACATTTGTGAGCCCAACCAATAGTTGAAGAATTCCTTTTGAAATATATCCAATGAAGGGTCATCCAAATTTTGCCTGTAGATATCAAGTGAGAGTAAGACAAGACCTCCGAAGGCAGCCCATTCTGCTTTGGGCTGACTGTCATAGTTAGAAAATTTTTCTTTCTGTGAAATTTAAATTTGGCTCTTTGCAGCTTCCACCCATTTATAATAGTTCTGTCCTCTGGGGCCAAGGAAGACAAATTTAATTTCCTGTCATAGCCTTTCTAATACTTGATGATAGCTATCATTCTGTACATTCTCCCTTACTTCTCTACCCTCCCTACTTCCCAATCTTCTCCTCTCCAGGCTAAACATTCTTTATCTGATTCTCCTACGGTGTGAACTTAAGGTCTTTTACTGTCTTGTAGGCCCTTCTTTGGAAGCTCTCCAGCTGATCTGTTTTTTCCTAAAGTATGTTGCCTAGAACTGAACTCAATTCTCCAGATGTCACCTGAGCAGGGCAGAGTACATACAGCAAGATTTGTTGTTGTTATTGTTGTTGATTCGTTTCAGTTGTGTCCAACTCTTTGTGACCCCATTTGAGGTTTTCTTGGCAAAGATACTGAAGTGCTTTGCTGTTTCCTTCAGCTCATTTTACCGAGGAGGAAACAGAGGCAAACAAGGTTAAGTGACTTGCCAGGGTCACACAGCTGATAAGAGTCTGAGGCCAGATTTGAACTCATGAAGATGAGTCTTCCTGACTCCAGACCCGGCACTCCATCCATTGTGCCACCTAGCTGCTCTGTCAGTCACACTACCAATACCAACTGATGGCAAATTGCTATCCATTGGCAGGTGAGCCCCAAAGACTCAAGAATGTAATAGTGCTCCCAGACCCCCGGCCATTTTCTAGCCCAGCCCCAAGAGTCAACATACAGGGAAATAATCCCTATGGAAAAAGTGCTAGTCATTTCCAGTTATTACCCCTAATAGGGCAGGCAAACTAATCTAGTTGAAGCAGCCAGGCACCCTGAGGCACCTCCTGAGAAGCAGCAAGCCCAACGTCGGCCACCAGCTCAGCTACCACCTTCCTTCAGACCCTGATGAAGACAGCTCAAAGAAAGCCCAAGACCTTTGGGCATTGCAGTGACTCCCAGATCAGTAGCCTTCTCAGGCCAGCATTCTCAGCCATCACAGAGGGGAGCCACCCTTGTGGAGGTGGGACCCTGCCCTCTCCTGCCCCACTCCCCCATCCCCACAGCTGCTTCTGCAGGTGCATCAGTCCCTGTTCCTTCAGCAGCCACAGTTAATGAAGACTCAAAAAAGAAAGTTCTTGCCGTCAAAATCCTTATCAGGATAAAGTGGTTCAACATCAAAACTGGGTATGATTTTATCAGTGGCAATAATATTAAAAAATGTGTTACCGTCTGTTTTTGCCACTGCACCCTAAAGACCACTGGACCTTTCCATCAGACTTGCAGCTGAAACCTCCTTTATGTGCTGTTTTTCCCTATGAAAATGGGAGCTCCTTGAGAGTAAGGACTATTTGGCTTTTTTGTTTTATTCCCAGCAGTAAGCATAGAGCTTGCACATAGTAAGTACTTAGTAAACATTCATTCATTCATTCATTCATTCATTCATTCATATCACTTAATCACATCGTATATTGATTTCCTCATTCTTATAAAATAAAGGCCTAGATTCTAGGACCTAGAAAATCTCTAAGATCTCGTCCGGCTCTGAATCTTATAATTCTGACTGTCGGGTGCTCCACGCCTCAGCCCCAGAGAGGACACCATCATAAAAATGCCTTTTCCCCTTCTTTCTCTGAGTCAATTTACTCTCATGTCCTTCATTCAGACCTTGGCAGAAAAGTCCCATGTCCCAGAACTCAGAGAAAAGAAAATTGCTCTATTTATCATGGGATCATAGATCTAATATAATAATAACAGCTAGGATTTATATAGCTCCTACTATGTGCCAGTCCCTGTTAAGTGCTTTACAAATATTATCTCATTATACTATTGCTTGCCTTCTCAGTGGGTGGGGGAGGGGCTGGAGAGAGGGAGAAAATTTGGAACTCAAATTTTTAAACAAATGCTAAA
Organism: Vombatus ursinus; assembly: GCF_900497805.2. Classification (NCBI taxonomy): domain Eukaryota; kingdom Metazoa; phylum Chordata; class Mammalia; order Diprotodontia; family Vombatidae; genus Vombatus; species Vombatus ursinus. Next base: position 10,893,823 of record NW_020954556.1, read on the forward strand.
AATAAATAATAAAAATAAAAAAATAGAAAAAAACAAACAAACAAATCCCAAACATTGTCTGATGAGTTCTAGAGGACTCTTGGGAATCATCTCCTTTGATACTGAGATTCCCCTGCTGGGTATATACCCTGAGAATGTCATTGACAAAAAGAAAGGCTCCATATAATACACTAAGATATTTATAGTAGCACTTTTTGTGGTAGTAAAGAAGTGGAAATAAAATAGATGTCCATTGATTGGACAATGGCTAAGCAAATTGTGATACATGAATATAATGGAATATTATTGCGTTGTATGAAATGACAGACATTAGTACATGGTATAGAGAAGCATGGAAAGACTTACATGGACTGATGCAAAGTGAAGTAAGTAGAGCCTAGAAAACAATATACACAGTGACAACAATAATGGAAATTGGAAGAGTAGCCACTACAAAACAATTGAGACAATGTTATAAAGATTATTTAAAAAAAAAAAAGAGGTTGGTCTCAAAAAAAGACACGAGAAGACACCTTGCCTTGCCACTTTGTGAGGTCAGGGTCCATGAGTGTAGAAAACTGAATATAATGTCAGATTATTTTTCTATGACTTAAAATTCATCATTGCAACATGATGCATCTCCTACGGAACATACCTCCACGTTTAACAGAGCAGTTTCCAAGAATCAGGCACCCATACCCACCCTAGTCCAATTTATCACGTTTCTTTCCAACCCAACCCAGCTCAGTTCAGCACATCTCTCTGTTTAGCTCAGCTCAGCATCATTCATTCTGGTCTCCACTCAGCCTACCCTCAATCTCTTTAGGCTATGCTCTCTTCATTTCACCTAACAAATACAAGGTTTAGAGTTTGGGTCACCTCTTCTCTGCTGCAGATCCTCAGCATAGCTTCCAGTTCCCTATTGTCCTCCCCAACTCTTAAACCCCCATCTGTCCAAAGAATAGTCCACCTCCCTTCCTGCCTGCCGATTGGACCATCCTCAAACACACCTCTCCGAGCCCCATCCCTCCCTTTGCATGTCTCCGTCCAGTTTGCTGCTGACATTTAATCCTAGTCCCCTCCTCCTTGCCCAGCCCTCTCCAGGTTTACCTTTCTATTGTTACTGAGTCAGCATCTCTCTCTCCCTCTTCCTTACCCTCTCCTTCTCTCTCTTTCTTCCTTCTATCTCCTGTCTCTCTCTCTTCCTGCCTCCTCCTCTCTTTCTCTTCTCTCTCTCTCTCTCTCTCTCTCTCTCTCTCTCTCTCTCTTTACAAATGGCTTTGCAGCAGCCCTGGGAGTGCATGGCAGCACCAATAATGTCTCTGTGGCTTCTTGTTAGCTGCACTCTAAGCAGGAAAGTGACTGGGCCTGACAATATAATTTACATTGCTGTATAAAACTATCTGTGGAAGCCAAGCTAATTTGTGCCAGATTAGGCTATTTGTCTCAGCTAGTGTCTAGCAGCACAATCTATCAGAGGGCTGTTTTCAAATATCGCTTTTCAAGCGTGCCCTTGAGAGGCAGAAATTGATTGGGATCTTAGAGAGCAAAATTACAGCAATAACTTAAAAGAAACAATAATTACTGAATCATACCAATGTCAGCACTCTGCAAAACACGAAATAGCCATCAAGCCCTGATCCAATATATTCTGAAGCGAATTTATTGAATGGAAAAAGCAGTTGAGTGAGGGTTTTTCTCTCCCTCCCCCCCCCCCCTGTACATATGGTTATCTCAAAACCGCAAGTGAATGAGTCGATAACTCTTGTCATTGACTGCTCCATTTTCAGGGAGTCGAGAGAAGATCCATTAGCTGCCTCCTGCTGCACTTTCTCTCTCTCTCTCTCTCTCTCTCTCTCTCTCTCTCTCTCTCTCTCTCTCCCTCCCCCTTTCTCTGTCTCGCTCTCCCTTTCCCTCCCTCTCTCTTTTTTTCTCTCTCTCTCTCCCTCCACTCCCTTCTCTTCCTGTTTCCCCTTTGCTTCTATTCATTTGTGAGTCTCTGCTCTTCAAGCAAACAAACATGTATAACTAATCATCTCTTAAAACACAGAGGGTCCCTAATAAATCTCTGCAACTGAAATACTTTAATGGGTAATTAATTGATCCTGTTCCAGAGGAGTAATAAGATAATAAATTAGACAATATTTCACTCAGTTGTGTCAGGCTACTTGCTAATGGTGCTGTAGGGCTAAGCTGAAGGATAATAAATTAGCCAGAAATTAACTGCTAAGAGCTTTCTGGAGAGAAATTGGCTGACAAGTGAGTCACAAGTGTGATTTAAAGCCTGCTTGGTATTGTGGCAATCTCTATAAATATGGATGCCTGTTTTTGGAGGGAGCTGGGAAGGGTGGGGCAGGGTCCAATCAGATTAGTGATCTAGGCCAGATAAGGGAAGTAGGTGGTGAACCATTGTGTAAAAGTACTGTATATGTCAGCAACTAACACAATATCCTGTAAGCATTTGTCCGGACTTCTAGATTTCAAAACCAAGTATATATGCCTCATGCAGCCTTCTAAATAGTTTTCTCTATTTATTGGAGTCACCAAATAACTATTCCTGCCCAAATATATCAGTACCACCCCACCTCCCCTGCAACCATACACAGCTCCTTCAACTACTCCTACCTGGCTAAGTTAATGGAACCTATCTCACTGGGCTATTAGGACACAAGCACCTTTTTGTGGAAAATATACTCAGAGTCTTTCCCAGATAGATTCTCATAAAAAGCAAAACAAAAAGAGGGAGGGGAAAGGAAAAGAGAATCGATTAAATTTCTCAATGGGCTCCATGAAGAAGTCTTTTATATGTGAAGGGGAAGAGAGGATTCTTTCAGGAAGGTGGCAATTAATAGACTTGTTAGGAAACACTAAACTTAGCAAGTCAGGAGGGCCTTTGGATGAAGAAATGAAAAGCCATTTCTTAAGTTGATCAGAGTAGGGAGGCCTCAAAGGCAGGGTGGGGTGGTAGTGGTAGGCGGGCAGTGGTTCTATCACTGTAAGGAAATAATGTTTAGTAGAAAGTAAATACATTGGATTTGGAGCCAGACAACCTAGGTTCTAGTCCTTAACATATTATCCATGTATCTCTGGACCAATTACTTAACTTCTTTATTGAATCTCAGTTTCTGCATCTGAAAGTGGGAAAAAAATCCCTACTGTGCTACATGACTTCTCAGGTTTGTTGTGAAACTCAAATGAGATAACACATATAATATATATTAGATATATTAGTCATTTGTTATTATTTATTTCTTCACTGATAGGCAGCTGAAAATGGACTAGAAAAAGAGCAGATGACCCACAGCTCTGTTTAAGTTCCTAAGGCAGCCCATTTAGGAGACATAATAATGTAAGAAAAGAAAAAAAATTGATTCAGGCAAAGCTTGATAAGAATTCACTTCAATAGAAAACGATTTCAAATGTACCTAAGGATTTATTTTTCTTTATACCTTGCTCTAATTTGTATACCGCTATGCTTTTAGTGGGAATTATTGACTCTGGTTACTATTATAAACTTATATGAATTAAAACATATTTTTATAGGAATGATACACAGAAAATGGGTCACCCATTATGTCTTTGTCCCTTTCCATTATCCACAACTGAAATGAGTTACTCCAAACCATTCAGCTGTTAGACCATAACCCCAAATGTTATAAGGTATCATAGACTTTAGATTAGATACCAAACTCATTTAGTGAAAAAAAGATCACAAGTCTATTAACTGATTGTTATTAGACTTGTTTACATCCCTCATTTTGCTTAGTTATTGGTCCAGTCATCCTGTCCTGGCTGTATGACATGTTGCTACTGATGTATGGCGGTCCCTTTGCCTTGGGTGTGGCTAAATCAAAACATTTTCATATATTCCTAACGATGTCATCTCATCTATGTGACTATTGCCACCAGTGATTCAGATGAAAATCCATCTATACATGCCTTATCCTGTATGACTCTTACCATGTTTTCTGATAAGTTTAATAAAGAGGGTCTTTTCAGGGCCCTTCAAGCTAACTTTCTCCTGACGTTGTGAAGATACCAGTGGAGCTTATCATCTTTTTTTTTTTTTTTTTACATTTCCCTGATAAGATTATTTACTCCTGTTCTTCTTCCTTATTTGTTATATATTGTAACCTGTTCACGAGTACCATGTGCCTCTCCACATTGCCCTCTATGTGGTAACTCATTTTTAATTCTTCAATGACTGTAGTGTTTAGTGACTCACAGCCATAAAAAACACTGGTTGAATACTGACCTTAAAAAGATGGGCCTTTGTTTCTGGGAGAAGTTTGGGGTCACTGAAGAAGCTTTGCAATTATCTGAAGTCAATCCAGCTCACCCTTTACCTCCTGCTTAAATCTAGATCCATGCAATCCATTTATATTTAGTCAAGCTATATATGCTGTCAGTTCTATAGGCTCTTAATCCAATTATGCGGCATAATATGGACAATAAATATTTTTCATCCACTTAGTTTTTTCTCTGTTGGTGTTTAGGTCAAATTCTTCGGAGTGGTCATGAATCTCTTTCAAGATGCTTTGAAATATTCCAGTTTTTTATGCAGTCACCACATTGTCAGCTGCAAATAGGAACATCTGGAGGATTGGAATCTCCAGCTTGCATTTGATCCAGTGGCGTTGGCCCCCTTGCTGCTTATTGCATAAGAGATTCTATCTCCCGACTCCAGACATTTTCACTAACTGGTCCCCATTCCATTCCAGGAGAGTATTCTAACTCTCCCTCCTCTTCTCCACTTCATGGTTCCCTGGCTTCCTTCAAGTCCCAACTAAAATCCCATTTTCTTTGAGGAACCTTTCCTGATTCCCCTTAATGCCAGTGCTTTCCCTTTCTTAATCATCTCTAATTTATCCTGTATACATCTTGTTTGTATATATAGTTGTTTTTATGTTGTCTCTTCCATTAGACTGTGAGGTTTTTTAGAATAGGGATTGTCTTTTGCCTTAGTTTCCATAGCAGTTATCACAGTCCTCGGTACATAGTAGGTGCTTAATAAATGCTTACTATTTAACTGATTTATTGACTGATTTCTCTGAAATATCTGAATATTTTATCCAGGACACAAAAGACTGTGATTCTGGTTTACCTAGTTTTTATCAAAGAATTTTAGCCTTTTTTTTTCTCCTATTAATTTTCCTATCTCTGAATGCTGTTGACATTTCTTCTTCATGTCCTCTATGGCAAATATTTATTTTGAAAATGAAAATGAATTAACATTAATAAGATTAAATGAGATAACATGTATATTACTTTGCAAAACAAAGCGCTACATAAATGCTAGCTATTATTAATGTGGTTAATAGACTCAATCAACCAACAAGCATTTATTAAATACCCACTAAGTTCCTGGCACTGTGTTAGGTGCTAGACCTGCAAGGAAAAAAAAAAAAGAAATGCTACTTTTTGAAATAACTGAGGTGTCACAAAAATGTTGGAAAATCATTACTTTAAATGCCTGCTCAGTATGAAAGCCCTAAAATGTCACAATAAGACGCAGCTATCCTATGCAAGATGCCAAAAGGAAGAGGGGCAAGATGTCATGAACCTGGGCTAAGGAGTGGATCTATTACCTCCCTCCCCCCATCCTAATGAAGGTCTCAGCTGTGCTTTCTCTTCCTCTGTGAAATCATCCCTTCTTTTGCTGGTAAGTGTTTGTCGATTGATCTATTTTAGAATGTGGTGGTGATGGAATGAGAATAGCTCAGTTATGTATTTCCCTTCACAAGTACTCTTTCTCTGTTGGAGACTTCAGGATTAGGAGGGTGTGTAGTCAACCTCAAGAGATTTTTTGTGAGAGGAAGAGTGATATAGTGGATAGAGTTGCTAGGCTTCAAATCAGGAAGATGGGTTCAGTTCCTGCTCAGACACTTAACTATCTGTGTGACCCTGAAGACTTAGCCTTTCTGTATCTCAGTTTGCTCATCTATAAGATGATGGGTTTGGAGTGAATGACCTCTATCATTCTTTCCCACTCTAAATCTATGATCTGGTAGCCCTTCTCTTATCAGTGCCCTTGCTAAACTGTGTTGCCCAACCCATAATTTTTTCAGATGTGGAAACTAAGGCCAAGAGAATATAATTTGCCTAAGGTAACACAAACAGTAATGGAAAGCTCAGATATTAACAGCGGTCTTCTGTTTCCAAATTGGTTACCTTTCCCATTGTATCACACGAAAGCTGGGCAAATCACTTCACATCTCTGAAATTCAGATACCTTATCAATAAAATTATCTATAAAGTAATATTTCAGGAGAAGTACTTTAAAAGCCTCAGAGCATCCTGGCACTATTATCCTTGTGAGTTGTCATTGTTATTATTACTACCATTTCTAGGGTCTTTATTAAAACTCTATTAGGATTAGGGATGGCTTTAAAATGTTGTCCATGGCTATGGTGTGGACAATTGGAAAGGAATTCATCTTGCATCTTTCTCTTCACTGTCTTACAATTAGGTTCATTAGGAAACAATGGAATCCCTGTGCTGGGAGAAAAATGCACCCAAAGAAGTTTTGTAGTTAGATATGGCAATAAAAAGTAAAATGTAACCAGTCTAACATGTAACCACTAATTTATTTTCCTTTTTTAGGAGCTGATTTATACATTCTTTATTTTCCTGCCTTAAATGTCTTCCCCCCTTCTCTCTGCCAAAACAGTGAAGGCTCCAAAAGGTAATGAGGATATTTATGGTGGGCATAAGGAGGCTGTGGCATATTATCAATAAAGATGTATGCAAGAAGTAGTATAGATATTATATAGGATACATATATATTATACAGGATTTTATATATATATGCATAATGATTGAAAAGGTATGGGTGTATATATGTGTATGTATACATATATATATATGTAGATAGATAGATATATGTATATATACACATTTATGATTGAAAAAGGTGGTAGACCAATCATGTATCAAGGGTGTAGGACAGCAGATGGACAAGTTAAGTTTATAGTCATACTCATGGAATACTAAAAGATACAGAGGAAATCTTTGGGTAGATTTACTAAGAAAGATTTATTGGAGGACACAGATAAACATCTCACAGGATGAAAAGTGTGGATGGATTGTGATCTAACAGTGAGGGATTATCTCCATCAACGAAATTATGGATCTATTGAAGTCTTGAAATATAATAAGTAGACTATGTGTTTGTCTCATAAAATGTTTTGTAGATAAGAAAGTAGCATATAGATCAGTAATTATTGATGTTTTCTCAGTTGCTTTTTTTGAGCATTAATACAGTCTATTTTTTCCTTATGCTTTTGGTAGAATTTTCTCCTTCAGATATCTTACACATTGATTCCTTAAGTCCCTCACAATTGTGTCATCTCTAGGACAGATCTCCTTTATTTATGCTTGTTGTAATCCAGCTGATTTTTTTCACCTTGTTCTTCTTTATTGCTTTTTCTACCTCCTCTATAAACACATCTGGAACTGTGATGTCAGAGTTCAAGTATGGTGAATCTCTTGTCCTTAATGGTAAAAACAGTTTGTTATTAAAAAAATCACTGCAGATCTTTTCCATTTTTCTATCCTTTGTTGTCATTCATTGACCCTCTCACTAAACTTTCTTTAAATAGTTTCAACCCTCCACTAATTCTCTCTGCTTTATGAGATGATACTATTCATAACCTTATCAACATAAGATTACTGATTTAAAATGAGAAAGGACTATTGTGTCCTCACCCTTTTCCGTAAGGTATTACAAACGAGTTTATACTGCTGTGAGACATAGAGCACAGCAGTCTCTAAAGAACAAAGGACAATGGAAAGACACACAGTGGGTATGAGCAGGCTAAGACATATAACTAATATGACACTTTGGAGAACAGAAGTGAAAGATGCCATCAAGTAAATACATGATTAAAAAAAAGAGGATGGGACTGACCACTTTGCAAGCATGAAGGATAATAGGTGGCTCTCCATTGGGATTCTCACAACATCAGGAGAAAATGAATAAAAGTCCAGGATATATGGATGCTGGATTGAATTTATGGACAGATATGAGCATAAGTCAGAGAGAATGGGCAGGCCTGGATAGGTTGATGTCTGCATCACTGGAGGGAGATCAATGAAATTCCAGATCTATTTGAATATTTGAGTATATCTATAACCAGAGGACGAGCCTGAGTTTAGAGAAGCCTATAATCAGGAAGATGGCCACCAGGTAATGAGTTATTTTGGCAGCAGTAACATGTGAAGACTACCCAACCATAGTTGGGATGTACTTCCATTGTGGTTATACATGGAACTTTTGAAATATTGAAGAATTCTCATAAGCTGCCTACTTGGGTATGCTCAGGACCTATTGGAGCTACACTTTTTTCAGATCATGAATAATGTTAACTAGCATTTATATAGCATTTTAAACAGCATAAAGCACTTTATGTGTATTATCTTATTTGATCCTCATAACAACCCTATGAAGTAGATACTTTTATTATTCCAGTTTTACAGACAAGGAAACAGATAAGGCAGAGAGAAATGAAATGACTTGCCCAGGGTAACCCAGCTAGTAAGCATATGTGGCAGGATTTGAACTCAAATCTTCCTGTTTCCAAGGCCAACACCCTATCCATTGTGTCATCTAGCTGCTCTGTAAAAGAACAATTTGCACAGGCTTAACTAAGTTATTCTTTAGAATCCTCTTTGGTCTAAGTTTCATTGGTCAGTGATATCCAAACAGAAAGGAGAGAGAAAATGAGGCTGAGAGAAAAGCGGTAGAAATGAAGAGTAAGAGGGGCAGCTAGGTGGCGCAGTGGATAGAGCACTGGCCCTGGATTCAGAAGGGCCTGAGTTCAAATTTGACCTCAGACACATAACACTTACTAGCTGTGTGACTCTGGGCAAGTCACTTAACCCTAACTGCCTCACCAGAAAAAAAAAAAAGAAATGAAGAGTAAAAGGCAAAGAGAAGACGGATGGGGAAGGGCAGGAGAAAGAAAGAACTGAATAGAGAACATAGTACAGTAGAAAACACTGGATTTGAAGACAAATAGATGATGTGTGTTTGATTCCTGAATCTACTTCTTACTATCTATGTGGCCTTGGGAAAAATGCCTCAGTTTCATCATCTATAAAATGAAGGGCTTGGATTATATGATTTCCAAAGTCTCTTACAGCTCCAACCTTTATGAGAAAAAGAAAAGATAGGTTCCGGAGTAGCATAGGACCACCTGGTGTTGAGTAAATTGGTGAGGAGGAAAAGTGATGGTAGAACATCACTGGAGATTGCCCCAGGGACATGAGTGCCTCAGTTTGCTCAGGCCTACAATCTGCCTAAAAGACCAGACTGATTTCTAGGGAGCAGATTAGGCTCTGGGTACCCTAAGATGTCATATGGAATTACCTCAAACTCTATCCTGTCTTGTTCTCTAAGGGGAAAGCTATAGGCTACTAGCACTCAATAAGAGCACTTTCTTGCCATTCTTTCTTCCCTTCCCCTCCTCTCCAAACTCCTTGTTCCTGACTTAAAACCCAAGGGTCCAAGCAAAGTCATAAAGATTGTAAAGGTTTCAATAACAGCCCTGGAGATGCGCAAAGAGGGTCACTCAGTTTCTTTGGCAGAATTAGGGTACTTTTCTACAAAAGAGAGCTCTATTCACAGAAGCCCTAGGCCTTGTGGCTGGGATCTAGGCAGCAGAAACCCATGGCTCCCTCCTTCCTCTGTCTCCTGGGAAATGACAAGATCAGTAGCTTGCTAATGCCACCCTCCACCTGCTCCCTTACCTCCTTCACTGCCTCCAAGGCTCAGCGCATTCTGGCCCTGTTATCCTTTTGCTTCAAAGGGACAGCCATAGGAGTGTGGCCCGGGGGTAATCTAGGAAGCTGCTGGTAATTCTCTGCAAGCTCACCTCCTCCCTTCTTCCTGCTGTCATCCTTGAGCTGCTTTGATCATCACACAACCAGGAGATGCCTATTAGCAAAGGGGCTTGCTTGTCAGGATGGCACGGTTAGCGACAATTCTTGGAGAGACAGTGCAGTGTGGCAGGATGAAGCCGGCATCTGGAACCAGAAGACCTGGGTTTGAGTTCCAATTTTAGTAGTACCTCTGTATGTCCATGGACAAGTACTTTTACCTGTTGGAGGTTATGTTCCCTAATTGGTGAAATGAGAATAATAGCTTATCTACTTTACAGGACTCTTATGAACTAAGTGCTCTCTAAACTTCAAAGTGCTATATAAATGTAAGATGTTATTATTTTCCTTCAAAGAAATGGAGGGTTCATTATTTTCCCTATCCTCTGTATCTTCTTTCACTTCTCATTTTCCTCTGAATTCTCAGGAGCCAACAGCCCCTATCCAACCTGTTCTGTTTTAAGCTGTATCATCTAACTTAGCACCTTGTAAAGATAAATAAATGTTATGAGCTTCTGTACTGTGATAGGAGTGGACATGTAGTATGTGGAAAGAGTTCTGGGTTAGGATGCTGGAGACCTGGGTTCTCATCTTGATTCTGCTAAGAGATGCTTCCTGACTTTGGGCAAATCATTGCTTTTCCCAGACTTTGGTTTCCTCATCTGTAAAAGGAGGGGCTTGGCCCAGAAGATCTCTAAAATCCTTTTCAGTCCTAACATCAAGTTGTGGCCTCACATTTGAATAACAGGCTACCTGATAGAAAAGACTGGCAGATGGGCCACATGACATCATGGTCACCACATATGTGCCATTCTTCATGCTCTGGGGTGCTGCTGTAGTATAATGGAGCACAAACCTGACTCCATGACATGCCATCCTCACACTTTGATGAATGTACATTAAGCTCCTATTATGTGCTCAACCCCACTGGAATACTGTAGTACAGTAGAAAGTGCTGACTTTGGAAAGGCATGTAGTTGGTATGAGCAGCTTAACACATATAACTAATAAGGAAATTTGAAGAACACGAGTGAAAGATGCTATCAAAGAAATGCATGATTTAAAAAGAAGATGGGCTGGTTACTTGGTAAGGATAAAGGGTGACAGGTGGTATTCCATTGGTATCCTCACAATGTCAGGAGAAAATGAATAAAAGTCTAGGACAAAGGCACCTTGGGTTGAATTTATGGACAGATGCAATTAAGAGTCACATAGGATGAACAGGAATGGATGGGTTGTTATCTGTTTCATTGGAGGAAAATCATTGAGAAATCTAGGATTAAAATATTGGCTTTGCCACTTGCTACTTGTGTGACCAAGATATTTCACATCTTTGGGCCTCAGTTTCCTTATCTATAAAATAAAGGGGTTGGACTAAATTACCTATAAAGTCATTTCAAAATCTAGAGGTATTATCCTAATTATAAGGTACAGCTTCTTCCCTCAAGGTACTAAAAATCTAGTTGATGAGACTAGATTAAGTCAAATCAACAACTGAAAGAACAATACTAAAGTAATATGTAACCAAAATGCAAATTAGTATGCAGGACTGCATACATCAGGAATTTAGTAAGAGGAGATTAGCATTGTAGGCTGAAGTTATTCTGAGAAGACTTCAAGAAAGGGGTAGTCTTTAACTGGATCTGAAGGAAGTGGAGGAAGAAGGGGAAAACATTTCAGAAGATGGAGAGGGAATGAACATGGAAGAAAAAGATTGGCTGAATTAATGAGTGAATGAATGAGAAAAAATTTAAGTACTTACTATGGGTAGAGATATCTGCTGAATGCTAGGGACGCAAAAAGAGAAATAAGACTGACCCTGTTCTCAAAGACCTCATATTCTAATGAGGAGGCCAATATATATGTAGGAAGGTTCTACCTGCAAAGTCCAATGGAAAGATCCAGTGATCCTTATGATACAGGAGCAAGGCAGATAGATGGTAATGTATTTTCTTTAGTTTAATTTCCATTAATAACAGAATATCCATTTTTGATGGTGAGATGTTTAGTACTTGTCATGATTTTGCTATTGAAAACATTCTTTTCCAGATTTTTGTAGTGGTTACTTCTGAGATAGCACTGGCAAAGACAGATGTCAGATTGCATCTCCACAAAGGTTTTTTCCTGGATCATGGCTGGGTTTAAGGAGAGAGGCTAGAAGTAGGGCCAGTGATCTGGGGTAGAGCTGCTGTTCTTTTGCATTTAATTTTTAGTTCCAAATTCTTTCTCCCTTTACCCTCCCCCACTCATTGAGAAAGGCAAGAAAGATAAAAAATCATTACAATTATCTATAGACATACAAAACATATTTCCACATTAGCCATGTTCCAAGAATTAAAACCAAGAAAAATAAAGAAATAGAAGGAAATATTCTTCAGTCTGCTCTCTGAGTCCCTTTCTGGAGGTAGATATCATGTTTTATCATGAGTCTTTTGGATTTGTGGTTTGTCATTGTGATGGTCAAAGTTCCTAAGTCTTTCAAAGTTATTTGTCTTTATAATATTGTTGTTTTGTATAAATTGCTCCTGGTTCTACTTATTTCACTTTGTATTAGTTTATGCAAGTCTTCTCAGGTTTCTCTGAAACCATCCCTTTCATCATTTCTTTCAGCACAATAGTATTTTATCACATTCATATACCATAACTTGTTCAGTCGTTCCCCAACAATTCTTTGCTAACATAAAAAAATGCTATAAGCATTTATGTACATATGGGACTTTTTCCTCTTTCTTTGATGTCTTTGGGGTGGAGACCTAGGAGTGGTATCTCTGGGTCAGAAGAGTATGAATAGTTTAATATCTTTTGGGGCATAGTTCCAATTTGCTTTCCAGAATAGTTGGACTAGTTCTTAGTTCTGCCCACTGTACATTAGTGTACCTATTTTCTCATATCCCCTCTAGCACTGGTCATTTGTCATCTTAGCCAATCTGATGGATGGATATAAGGTGGTGCCTTGGAGTTGTTTTAATTTGCATTTCTCTAATTATTAGTAATTTAGAACATTTTTTAATATAACTATTGATAACTTTGATTTCTTCCTTTGTAACTTGCATATATATACATATATAGATATACCTATATATGTCTATGTGTATATATATACACATATATAGATGTCGCTATATAGCTATACTTTAACCATTTATTAATTGGGGAATGGCTCATATTCTTGTAAATTTGACTCAGTTCCCTATATATTTTAGAAATGAGATTTGTATCAGGAAAATTTGCTGCAAAGATTTTTTTCTCAGCTTCCCTCCCTAGTTTTAGCTGCATTGGTTTCATTTGTTCAAAACTTTTTAAATTTTGTATAATCAAAATTATCCATTTTACTTCCTGTGAACTTTGCTATTTCTGGTTTGGTCATGAACTTTCCTCTTATCCATAGATCTGACAGTTAATTTCTTCTGTGCTCCTCTAATTTGCTTACGATGTTACCCTTTTTGTCTAAATCATATATCTGTGTTGAGATTATCTTGGTATAACTTTTGAGACGCTGGTCTATGCCTAGTTTCTGTCAGACTACTTTCCAGTTTTCCCAACAGTTTTTATCAAACAGTGACTTCTTACCTCAATAACTGGGATCTTGGGGTTTATCAAACACTAGGTTATTGTGCTCGTTTGTTTCTGCTTACGACGTACCTAAGCTCTTCCAGTGGTCAACCTCTTTTTGTCTTCCCTAGTACCAAATTGTATTTATGGCTGCTGTTCTGGGGCTTTGAGACTTAGCTGCCCATTTGGTTGTTGGTACTATAACATTAAGAGAAGTCCTAGGCACAACTGGGACGAGGTAAAATACATCATGAGCAATCTGGCCATGCTTCCAGAGGTTCCAGGGGTGGCTGGAAGAAATGCTGGCAAGGATTTTTGAGGATAAGAAGGTTGATGTCATGGAAGGTCAATAATTAAGGCAGTCTACAATTTTGTTGCCTTTATGCAGATTTGGTTGTTTGAGAATAAAGATCAGTCAAGCCTTGGTAACCTCTTGCAGTTTGAAAAGGGCAAGCTTGCATTATTTAGGTTTTCTAGAAAGTTTTCCTGGTACAGGTATATAATGCTGTGTTTAATGTATTGATGAGAGAATAGGCAGCTGGGGAAGTAACTGGCTGCATTTGTGTGTGTGTGTTTTTTTTTAAACTGGAGTGTCTTCTGTGCTATGGCTGTTCATGGTGCTTTCACTGGTTATTGGGTAGGGAGCAGTTCAGTCTTACGCTAAGGGGTGAGTGTGCAGTAATATGACCATTCAATCACAGGCCAGGCAGTATTTCTGATGTCTCAGAACACTCTGGGGCCATTTTAGGAATTCCAGGTGTAATGTGTGGAATAATCACTGACTATCCTGACTAGAGCAGAGAGTTCATGTTGGAGAGTTATAAGAATAGGCAACATTTACATAAAGCCTTCAAATTTGCAAAACACTATATACATATTATCTTATTTGACCTTCATAACAACTATAAGGTGAATGCTACTATCCTCATTTCACAGATAAAGAAATTGAGGTTGAGAGAGGTTAAGTGACTTGTTTAGGATTACTTGGCTTTTAAGCATCTGAGGCAGGATCTGATCACAGGTTGGAGAAAATGTCTAGTCCACTATCTTGTTGGGGCAGCTAGGTGGCACAGTGGATAGAAGCCAGGCTTGGAATCCTGAAGACTCATCTTTCTGAGTTCAAATCTGGCCTCACACACATATAGCTGTGTGGCCTTGGACAAGCCTGTTTGCCTCAGTTTCCTCATCTGTAAAGTGAGCTGGAGAAGGAATGGAAAACCACTGTAGTATCTTTGCTAAGAAAACCCCAAATGGGGTCATAAAGAGTCAGACATGGCTGAAAAATGACTGAAATACCATCTTGTTGCTCATGTGACCTAGAAGTTGGGGGGATGAAGTTGAAAAGACAAGATGGGGCCAGTTGATTGAAAAATTGGAGTGCTAGGTTAATGTATTTGATTTGATCCAGTAGAGAGAATGACATATCAGGCATCAGTGTGAAGGAAGGACTGGAGGGGAAGGAAGCTAGAAGCAAGGACACTATCATTGTGATGTAGGAATGCCATGAAGGGGGCCTGAACTAATATGGTAACAGTGGGAATAGAAAGGAAGTTATAAGTCCAAGAGTCATTGTGAATGAAGACTTGTAAGGACCAGGTGGCTGATTTCAAAATACATTTATATTCAACCTCTGTTGTCTAAACTCTGAATTATGGATGAAAGAAGGTGGAGAATTAAATTGAGCCTGGGGCATGTGGAGAATAGTGGAAAGGTAAGAATGTTCTAGGGAGAAGAGGTAATTGGGGTAAGGCATGTTAAGTTAGTGGTGGTCCTTAGGCATCCAAATGGAGATAGTCCTACAGGCCACAGGAAATAATAGCGTTGGAAGGTTGGGCAGGAACCATAGTTAGAGATGTACATTGTAGGAATCATCAGCCTAACAACATGGAGGAGTGGAAAGAATTCAGATTGAGAGGACCTGGGTTCAAATTTCAGCTATCTCCCTGTATTATCTCATGGCAAATCATTTAACTCCTTTGGTGCTTTTGTTTCCTTATCTGTAAAATGAGGGGATTGAATGGAGTGACCTCAAGAGGACTTCCAGCACTGAATTGATGAGCTTATGATTGAAAGACACCATGGAAGGATTTAGCTGGAAATATTGCTGGGCCACCAGTATACCCAGCATCCACCGCCATATGCGACGGACCCTGTTTTTCCTTAGATATAGTGGCAGCTACATGGTACGGTGGATAGAACTCTGGACCTGGAGTTATTAAGACCATAGTTCAAATCTGCCCTCACGTACTTACTAGCTATGTGACTCTAGGCAAGTCACTTAACCTCTATCTGTTTCAGTTTCCTCAACTGTAAAAAGGGTATAATAATAGCACTTGTCTCATAGGGTTGTTTTGAGAATCTACTAAGATAATATTTGTAAAGCACTGAGCACAGTGCCTGGCACTTAGTAGGGGCTTGTTTCCTTCCTTCTTTAGAGATGACCACTATCACTAACACTTCCTAATTTTTAATCAAGTGAGATCAGAAATGTCCAGAAAATGATAGAATCCTAGAATCTCTGAGGGAGAAAGGACCTTAGGAGTCCTGCAGTCCAACTCAGACCCAAAGCACGAATGTCCTTTGTAACACCATCGACAAGTGATTAGCCAAAAGAATGAGCCCTGTCCCAGAAACCCACATGTATAGCCAATGTGTGCCTGTGGGGATAAACCTTCCCTAACCACCTTTCCCAATCATTCTCTGGCTTAGGCACTTGCCTCAAACTACAAGAATAGACAAGTGGCTATTAAAATAAAATGAGGCATTGCATTCTAAAGGTTTCAGAAGCCTGCCTTGACACAACCCAATCCTCCTACATGTCGGGAGATGCTATCAGGCCTCTTCTCCAGGGTAAATGGCCTTGTTAAAGATCCTTCAGGGCGTTTTCCCTTTCAAGAGACAGCATAAATGCTAGGGAAAACCTCTTCCTTCTCTCAGGGATCCTTGTGTAGACATTGGTAACCAGTATTGCTCACATTTGGCAGTCATATAGCAAGTATGATAGATGTTTAATTCAGGGTTTTGAAGGCTGATAGCTGGTTGTTGTAATGAGGACAGTGAATGATATATAATGATAATGAATGGAGAGGAAACTAGAATGTTAAAATCTGAGAATGGGAGGTAAAGGAAACACCTTAAATATGGGTTTCCATTCTTTTCAGTATACATGTATGTGAATAAAATAGAAGCATCTTGAGTGTAGGTTCGTGTTGGTGTGTGTATGTGTGTGTGTGTGTATTTTGTATAAGTGTGGTGCTATCAGAGGTGTGCTAGTAAATATTTAACAATCAGCTCTGAAAAAAATGTAAATGACACACCTTTAAAATATGCATGATCAGTATTTTCTCCATCATTTTTAAAAGTCTAGATGATCACTAAAAAAGTAAATCAAATCCTAATTTGTGGTGTTTGCTGATTTCCAAGGTATAAATATTCTCAGAAAATTTAATTGACTCTGGAGGGCTGGTTTGAGCTAGCTTCGGCACACCTCTGGGTACAATGGAAGGAATCAAAGGGGCAGGGTTTGAGCCCTGGCTCTGAAACTTACCAGATATGTGGCCATTTTAACTGTTGTCAGTCTCAGTTCCTTATCTGTAAAATGGACATAGTAATACTTGTGTTGCCTCCTTCATAAAGTGGTTGCAAGAAGTGTTTTGTAAACCACAAAGCACTATAGAAATGTGGGTGATCACAGGTTTTAGAGCCAGAAGGAGACCTAAGAGATTTAACAGATTATCTATGTAACCCCTTCATTTCACAGTTGAGATAACTGAGAATTTGGAGGTAGGATAGGGGAATGGAAGGCCAATGGTACTAGAAAAACAAAAGGACATAGAAATGACAGAAAGTTAGAAAAAAACCCATTATAAACATCATAAAAATGTATTTGGCCCCTAGAAATAACTACAAAGCATTTTGACTAGTTCCTTTTCAGCTCTGTCCGATTCAGGGAACTAGAATGATATTTTTCTGGTATATGAAAAAAGATGCTCAAAGGACCAGGAGCAGTCAGTCAATAAACATAAAAAATAGCCATGCACTGTGCTAAATGCTGGGGATACAAATCGAGGGATTCACCTATAGAGTCCCCCAGAACCAGGTCAGGTCCAGGTTGAGGTCATCTGAGGTGAATCTAACCCACCATCTCACCACCTCAGGAAGAACAGTGGGCTAGCAGGCCTTTAAAAAAATTCAGTGCTAATGAATTTTAAGTGGACAAAGATGGCTGAACCTCATTCTGCTAGTGGTGAGAAGGACTGGGAAATCATACACAGATAGTACCATTCAATTCAATTCTATTCAGCAAATATTTAGAGTGTCCACGTTAGTCTTCTGCTAGGTACTTTGGGGATATGAAATATACAAATGATATAGTGATTACTTTCATGACTCTTACAATTTAGTTGGGAAGACAGGAAATTTATACACATGATTATCATTAGGACTATAGACTTTAGACTTGAAAGAGATATGAGAGATCAAATATATGATGGCATAGTAACTAACATCTCACTTTCCAGGAGTCAAACTTCCAGTAACCTTCTTGACCACAATTTGGAAGCCCTAAGTGAAGGGGAAAGACTACTGGACATATAAGAAGATAGCTATCAGGAAGAATAGATTTACACTCAGCATTTCTGAGTCTAATTAATGACTGAATATTGTGTATGAAGACAAGGTTACTGATTTAACTAAGTTGGGTATGTGACTTTCCCTGACAACCAAAAGCAGTGGAAATTAATAGCAGAGAGTGAGAGACAAGAAGAAAGACCAATTAGAAAACCACAGTATTTGGGGACTCATTAGTAGTGGGATAAAAATAAGTATAAATAATAAAAATAATTATAAAATATATAACAAATATATACTACATTATTTTAGATCTAAAGTATATAACAAAATAATTATAAAAATAATAATTTAAAAGCACTTTAAATATGTCATTTCATTTGATACTCAGAACAACCCTGGGAGGTGGGCGCTGTTATTATCTTCCTTTTACAGGGGAGGAAACTGACACAGGTTAAATGACTTGTCCAGGCTCACAAAATTAGTAAATGTCTGAGTTAGAATTCGAACCCAGATCTTCCTGGTTCCAAGTGTTATGCTGTATCTCCTGTACCACCTAGTTGTCTCTGTAGCTCTCTTCATCTCAATAATCCTTGAGGACATTTCATGTCTGTGATGACGCAGATGGCCAAGAGTCAAGAAACTAGTATGTTGCTGACACCAGCAATACAGTGAAGGTCATTCATAATGATGAACCTGAATCATTCAGAAAATATGAATAAGTGTTGAATTAAATTATATTCTGCATACTAAGTTTACTACTTTCACTAAAATCCACTGATGCCTCAGCATAGTATAGAGGTGGCCCTGGGTTCTCAAAAACTATATTGCCAGTGGAGGTACAAACCGTGACAGTTCATACCAAGCTAGAAAGGCCTTTACATGCAGGCCCACCAATGAACATTGTCTGTTGTTCAATGATGAGCCTAGCTAAGTTATCATCTGAAAGTTGGTCACCAGGTGATGAACTATTTTGGCAATAACAAATCACCATTGCATAGGAAGATTGCCACTCGGGTTGTTAGAGGGAGGACCCACACTAATGAAATATCAAGGGGCTCTCTTTACTAAAGAATGGACATATGCAACATGCTTTAGAGAGATTTCCATTAAAAACAGAAAAAAGATGATTTTTTGGTGTTTAAAGGAGCAAACTTTCACTTATATGGAAAATTGACTCATAAAAATGCCTTATTCCCTGAAAAAGTTAGATGAATGAGGTGACTCTGTGTATGGTTAATTACCAAAATAAATGGTAATTACAATGAGTGTATTAGGAGTTTCAAGACAATAAGTGCATTAAGAGTTCAGAGAAGAAAGAGATCAATGTGAATGAGCGTGAGCAGGGAAGCCTTGATGAAAGACAGGAAGTGGGCCCTGAAGGATGGGTAGGATTTGGATAGGCAGAGAGAAGAGTAATCCACAGTAGGTGTAGGAAACAGAGCTTGAATAAAGACACAGTTAGGAGATTGACTTCCTGATGGAGCTGAGAAGGTCGTTGCACCTCTTCAGTCCAGCACTGGCCCATCTATGGAAGCTGTTAATTCGTTAATTGGAAGCATGACAGATTGATTAGTTAGCAGGGCAGGGGCTGAGACTTAGTCAATCCATAAATATCTGAATGCCTACCGTGTGCTAGGTGTGGAGGGAAGACTAACCTAAGATCACTCAGCAAGTAAGGAATGGAACTGGGACTTGGACCCAGATTTTCTGGCTTCAAGTCTGACCCTTCTTTCCACTAAATGTTGGGACACTTGGGAGATGTCATGCCTAAGTTAGCTTACCAAGCCACTCTGTGTCCCCAGCGGTTAGTCTAGGTTGAGAGAGCTGGGGGCAGTGTCTGGGTTGCCCTTCGTTCTCTGGCTCAGACAGTGGTGATAGGGATTTGGGGATTGGGGGAGGAGAGCAGTCCTCTGCAGGAAGAATGGAGGGGGGGCCCAAGAATCTCTCTCTTCACACTTGCCCTTCCTTTCTCCTCCTGGTCTCCTCTCCTTCCCTTCCCACTGAAGTGGTCTGGGACTGATTATCAGACTGGGCAGCACCAGAAGAGCTTTGCAGACGAGATTAAAAGCAAATCAAAGAAGAAAAATTGTGGCTCGGTTTATGTCTTCCTAATTAAAACCCCGCCAGTCTCCCTTCTTTTTCTTTCCAGCTAATGTTACACTAACGAGCTGAGTTTAGTGGCATTTATGTAGATAAAAGTCCCAATGATTGATCTCAATGGCTTGTTAAAATTAGTTTCAGTCCACCATATTGATTTAATTCCATTGCTTGAAAGTGCTAATTAATAATGATAATAAAAGTGTCTCGGCCCATTATTATCAGTGGGCAGGCAGGGGGGAGATGGCTGTTTTCAGTGTCACTTGCTTTGTCTAAGGGTGGCCTTTGAAAGCTGGGCTGGGGGGTGGTGCAGAAGGTAGGGGCTGAGGGGTGGGTCAGAAGGAGGGGTGCTGGAGACCTTTTCCTGCAATCAGTAAACTTTTTTATGATGCTTCTGGAGGCTTCTGGGAAGCATATGCCTCTGAGTGGGTTTGCAGCACCAGGAGAGCTGAACTTCCTGATCAAGTCTCTTAGGTAGAAAGGAAGGCATAGTTTTCACCCAGGTGTCACTGGATGATGAGGGGGTGAGGCAGCACTCTGTCTGAATTAAAGCTAGGTCTCAAGCAGAGGCTCTACAGTCCAAGCCTGGAGGTTGAGAGAGCCCCTTGGCCACCAGGCTGATGCTCCCTACCTTACCTTACCCAGCCTCATCTCAGTGGTAGCAGAAGACAGGGTTTAGAAATGTGGAGAGACAAGAAGAAATGAGAAAGGAATGGCGGGATGGGGGAGGTGAGAAGAGCTGGAAAGGGTTGAAAAGGAGTGAGGAGAAGAAGTTCTACAGGATGAGGCTATGGGAAAGGAGGCATGATTTAGTCGAGTAAGAAGACTAGTTTCAAGCCCAGACTCTGCTTAATTAGAGGTTGTGTGATCTTGGACAAGTTATTTGCCATCTTGCAAAACTAAAGGCCTGAACAACTTTATCCAACTTTAACATTCTGAAATCTGTGAGAGTTAGAGATTCCTCATGATTTAATTCAACTTTACTCATTTTGCTTAGTGGTGTTTCTTCATCCCCTAAATGTCCCAAATTTATGTCATTGAAAAAGACACATATCCCAGAAAAAACAAAACAAAACATTGTGGGGGCAAGGATTGGGAAGTAGGGGGAATTATCCACTGCTAAAGTCTCCCTTCTCTTAATCCTGTGCCCTCTATTAAGCTGCTCCTCATGCCTAGAATGTTCTTTCCTATTGTGTACATCTCCTAAAAGGCCAGTTAATACTTACCTCTCTCAAAGGTACAAGGTGGTCTGTGTTGGTCAAGCTGCTGGTGCATAGAATGGTGTCAAGGGTCCTTAAAGGTAGGGGTGAGGTAAGTGAAGTCAGAAGTCCAAATGTTAAGGTCAAGGGTGGAGCAAGGTTGGATCAGGAGAAAAAATGTAGGCATCATTGGTACCAGAAGGTCACCAACAGGAACAGGAACATCATGGTGAATGATGGTGAATAAATGAACAGACCAAGGCTTCAGGGATGCCAGGGGAGGAGACAAAAAGTAGATGAGGACGAACTGGAAGGCAAATGGCAGTTTGAAATTAAGCTGTCTTACCTGTTAATCACTCACTTTCTTAATGTGAATCAGTTGTTATAACATGGGGGCGGGGTTCACCCATCCCTGCAGCTTTGCTTATCCAATTTCTACCTAACACTCAAAATTTATTACCAGTGCCACTTAGAATAATAGAGCTGGGAGTAACCTTAGGTTTTCTTTACTTAATGCATACCTCTCCTCCCACCTATCACTTAACAAATGAGGAATCTCTGACCTAGACAGGAGAGTTAACTTGCTTAATTAAGGTTTCACAGTTAGTTGGTGGCAGCGTTAGGAATAGGACCCAGATTTCCTAACTTCTAGCCTACTGAACCATGCTGTCTTTAAGACCTGACTCAAATGCTGTCTTTTCCATGAAGACTTCCATGATTCCCTGCCTCTCCACTACCCTCTAGAAATAATAAGACACCATTGGCTGCGTGAAGTCTTTCCTGAAGGCTTCACTGAATTCACTTAGTCCTCTGTGCCTCCTTTCTTGTCCATTTACATTCTACCTTGTATTATTCAATTCAATCCAATCCAATTCAATTCAACACCATTTAGTAAAGTGCTACTACGTAAGGCACTGTGGTAGATGCTTCGGAAACAAATCAGCAAAAATAAAAGTCTTTGTTCTCAGAGCCTAAATTCTACTGGGGAAATACAACATATACACAGAAAAGGAAATACAAGATAATTTGAAGCCAGCCCTAATGAGGAAATAGCACCTGGGCTAACCCTTGATGGAAGATAAAGATTTGGGAATGTGGAGATGAGGAGGTAGCACATTTCAGATGTCAGCTACAATCTTCTGTGAAGCCAAGAAGGAAATAGACGTAATGTCAGTTTTGGGGAAACAGCAAATAGTCCAGGTAAGCTAAAACACAGGGCAGCTAGGTAGCTTAGTGGGTAGAGTGTCAGGCCTGGAGTCAGGAAGACTCATCTATGTGAGTTCAAATCTGTCCTCAGATACTTACTAGCTGTGTGATCCCGGGCAAGTCACTTAACCCTATTTGGCTCAGTTTCCTCCTCTGTAAAATGAGCTGGAGAAGGAAATGGCAAACCACTCCAGTCTCTTTGCCAAGAAAACCCCAGTTGAGGTCATGAAGAGTCGAACACAACTAAACAACAAAAAGCTAAAACATAGAATGCACCAATGGATGTAATGTGAAATTAGATAGGCTGGAATCAGATTATAGAGAGCCTTAAATACCAGGCTGAAGAGTCTGTCGGCCTTTTGGCTTGAACCTGTGGCTTCATTAGTGTGGGGAGCTTTGGGTATGGAAACATCTTCTATTGATGTAGATGGACAACTTGTCTGTATCTTAGAGTCTTAGGGAGTTACCTGGCTGACCCATGAGCACTGATACATATAGATTGTATAGATTAGAGGAAAGTCTTAAACCTAGATATTCTTTCCTTACTTGAGTCAGATAGGTGGTACACTTGGAAAGGGTGCCTGACCTAGGTTCAGAAAGACCTGAGTCCAAATCCGGCCTGAGATACTTCCTAGCTTTGTGACTGCGGGCAAGTTATTTAACTTCTCTCAGCCTCAGTTTTCTTCTCTATAAAATGGTGACAATAAGAGCACCTACCTTCCAGGGTTGTTGTGGGATAAATTGAGATGATATTTGAAAAGCATTTTGCAAAACATAAAGCCCTTTATAAATAATAGCCATTATCATTACTTCAAAGGCAACCCCCTCTCTCCTGCTTCTCCTCAGGAGTTTGTTTTATAGTTTATTTTAATTCAACAAATATTTGCTAAATGCCTTCTGTGTGTAGAGATTTGGTATTGAATAGTGGTTGGTGAGCTGGCCTCAGAGTGAGGGCGTTCAAGACAGTTTATGTTCTATCTCTGATATATAGCAATGAATCAAACAACAAACCTTTATTGAGTTTCTCCTATGTGCCAGGTACTATGCTAGGCACTAGGGATACAGTGAAACAATACCTGCTTGAATCCATTATGTTATAATGGGGGAGCCAACAAGTACCTATAAAATATATGTGATATAAATACAAAATTATTAAATACATACACAGGGTATCTCAAAAGACTTGGTTCATTACATAGCAAAAATAATAGCTTTGTTATTCAGTTGTGTCCAACTCTTTGTGATCTCATTTTGGATTTATCTTGGCAATGATACTGCAGTGGTTTGCCATTTCCTTCTCCAGCTCATTTTACAGATGAGGGAACTGAGGCAAACAGGGTTAAGTGACTTGCCCAAGATCACCCAGCAAGTAAGTATCTGAAGCTGGATTTGAACTCAAGTGTATCCTGACTCCAGGCTTAGTGCTCAATTCACTTTGCCACCTAGCTGCTCCACCCAAAAATAATAATAGACTTGGTTTATTACAGAACTTAAATAATAGCTATGTAATATTTTTAATAAACTGTATGAACTTAAAGCTGCACCAAGACTTTTGGGACACAACACCCAAAGTAAATGCAGAGTTTTTGGAGAGGGAAGGCACTAGTAGGTGGGGTGATTAGGACAGGCTTCATGTAATCTACAGTATCTGACATCCTAAAGGATGAGAGGGACCCACATACTCTGAGACAACTCCCTACATGAGGCTGAATCCTTCATTCAACTTTGTAAGTGCTCTAGATGACTAGCTACATTGAAGATGAGTTACCGTTTTGCATGGATAGTGGTAGTTTCTTCACTGGGAGTTCCTGAAATAGAGAGAGCCATGGGCCTAGAACCACCAAAAAAAAAAGTATAGATCAATTCAGGGTGCTGGGGGCACAAAAAGGGAAAGGAGCCTTTGTCTGGAAGGAGTTCAATATCCAATGATTTGTGTGCATGTCTTATCTCCTCAGCTAGTCGATATGCACCATGAGCAGATGGACCATGGCTTGTTCTTGCTATCTTCCCACAGGACCTCGCAGAGGGCTTTGCAGAAAGGAAGTATTTAATATTTAGTGAATTAATGAATGACCGCTCCATCTGGCTCAGGTCTGAGAGCTTCCCCATCTCAGAGACCTTTTGGGAGACTTTGCTGTTGTTGTTGCATATTAGCCCCTGTAAAGGGGCTACAAATCTGCAAAAATGAGTGTCTCTGTTCTCAAGTTATTTGGTAGGTTCTGTCATCAGAATTGCTTCCTAGAGAACAGGGATCTGTGGATCACCTACCACATTCTTTCTTACCGCCACGGCTCCAGATAGGTTTTTTTTTTTTTTACCCAAATGCTCACAATTCTCTGACACTGAGCTTAAGTAGAACTAAAATTATTTACTATTTGGGTTGGGATGAAAAGATACTTAAAATAACTTTGTGCTTCATTCAGTATCGATGTCACTAGTCACAGATGAACCCACATTTTGTGAGATTCACTATGTGGCATATGAGAAAATGCAGGATTGAACAGCCAGTTAAGTTAGATCTGGGGCATCATGGACCTCTTTAATTAGGTAAATTCAAATTGGCAACGGAAAAGATTTAAAATAATATGTTGTGTTATCTTTATTTTAAACAAGTTAGGTACCTTGGCTTTAACCTTGTTGACCCTTCTGGGCACCCACTGGTATATTATTGGTACTTGGAAACTATGGACCTTGTAAATAATGATATCATGTCCTGATCTAATGGAATCCCTGCTGCCCACTGATGTCCATAGTCCGAATCACAGTCAGGCTGGTGAGTCCATCTGAAATGGCTGTAATGTGGACAAGAAGCATCAAGGAGTGAGCAGCACAGTTGTGTCTGCCAAGTTTAAGCCACGGTTTTTCACCAGTAATCAGTCTGTCTAGCTTGGAATGAGGGAGCCCTGGTGCAGAGTGCCAAGACAAGATCATAGCAGAAGAATCAATTGTGAAACTGAGAAGGCCTTGAAAATCACTGGGTCTAGGATGGATTCTGCGAGACATGGAAATAGCAGGATGATGCTTAACTTATTCAAGGACTCCTAAGGATCATATACTTATCAAGCCTGCCTCACTCATGTGTGGTGGTTAAACATTGTCAGCTGGCATAGACAGGTAGGACTAGGGAACAGTGTTGTTGAAGGGCAAAGTCAAAGAACAGTCCATTGTTTAAGCCAGTTGTCAGAGGTTCCTGTGATAAGAAGTGGGTTAGAACCTTGCTTCAGTTCCAAGGTAACATCATGGCCTCCTGGTTGCTAGTGGTCCAGATGAACAAACATATGTATGAAACACATGCTTATCTATACTCAGCGTGGAATAGTGGAAGAGGAAGCCAGGTAGACTAAACAAGACACAAAATAGGGTTTAAGGAGCATGCAGTCAATCCATGTTGGAGTCTGAAATCCAGAGAGACAGACAAGGAGGGGCTCACCTCCCACATCAGGAAGGCAAGGAAACCCATGTGCCAGTGCTGGAGGGTGTGGAATAAAGGCTGCTATGAAACTTGGAGCCTCAGAGTGAGAAAATCATGTTTTGTCTATAGCACAAGCTCATTGTTTCTTTCCAACCATGTTGGAAGGTTTTTTGGTGTGTGTCTCAGACCCTGGACCTGACCTATTAGCCTAGAATTAGAATGTTCATTTTAGATTTTTGGACTGATCCTAGTTGTGTATCTGGTAAAAAATATTATTTGTTCTTATTCCATTGCACCTTGTGAAAGACTAGGGCTGATTTGAGTATGATTTTGGCTTAAGCTACGTGGACTTCTGAGGTCTACCTGTGAAGTGCTACAGACTGGAATATCAGGAGAGTCAACATGAGAGGAGTTAACAACCAGGAGACTCTGATGTTACCTTGAATCGGAGTTAAGGTTCTAGCCCAGCCTAGCATCTACTGCAACAGGAGTCAGTTCCACAGCATAGGAACTGATAATAGCCCAGACTCCATAGCAGGGAGCAGCAACTGGATAGGAGGGGAGGACAATGGAAGAGCAGCTGAAGGCAGAGCCTGACAAAGACTTTGAGAAGTCACCAAGGACATGCCTAAGATGTGCCTGAAGGTCTTTGGGTAATAGAGTCTGAGAATGCTGGAAAAGGGGAAACAGGTGTGTACCAGGGTATGCAGGTGTGTTTGTGGGGGTAGGGGTGTGGGTGCGGTGGGAGGACACAGCTGCTCGGAGTTGTAACTTATGCCCAGGGATTATATAAGATGTGTTAGGCCATACTCATACCACTGGTGTTTACAAAAGGTATTGTGTGTTACCCAAGAATAGAGACGTAATCATATCTACCTTCAACTAATTATCAACCACATGGAAATACCCATCTATAAAGGCTACAAGGAGATGGGTGTTCTTTGGTTTGCCACAGCCACCGCAGGTTCCCCATCTTTGTATGCCTTAGGGAAATGAGGTCAGCTCTATCCAGACAATAATAATCCAACCAAGGAATGGCCCAGTTTTTAAGGACCATTCAATTTTATACTGAGGTAGACAGAGGGACTTGTAAACATTTTCAAATTGAGCATTTTTAGAGTAAGAAGGCCTATGTAGTTGTGAATACACCAATCTTGAGTAGGCCAGATAAGGCTAAACACAGGGGTGGATAGAATTCCTTTGGAATCTGGGGACTATACTCATGGATTTCTACAGATCACTTGTCCTTTTCTGGGTGAAGGGGTAATCAAACCATCCTGCCTCACATTGATAGTAAAAAAAATAGGCTCTAAGTGCGGTAAATGGGAGAATAGGTGATGTGGACTGAGAAGTTTTAGTCAGGGTGACTGAGTCCATGTAAAACACACTAGTGTGAGAGAGAGAGAATCGTTCCATGAATGAAAATAAGTTCAGTATATGGGAGCCATGGCAATTTGTGTATGAGTATGCAGTGAGGAAAGTGAATCTGAGTATAGGGGAGAGAGACAGATGGAGAGAGAGACACACAAACACAGAGGCAGACAAAGAGATAGAGACAACCAGAAAGACAGAGACAGAGAGATTCCACTTGAATGGGCTAAGGTTGGAGTCCTCAGCCCCAAAAGGTACTCAGATTCAGTATGGTTAAGGGTATATGCACACCAGTTTTTGCTATTTTGGGTCCTATTTACCCCCTCCCTCTCTCTACTCCTATGTGGTAATTGCCAGTATGTGGGGACCCATGATCATATTCCTTACTGTATGCATATCAGAATGGAAGTTTTAGAGTCCCCTGGACCCATTTTTGTAAAAAGAGTCCTCAGAGGTACAAAGAGAACTTACAAAAATGGGTATGAGTGACAATAGTTGTACTATGTATAAAAGATCCCTAACATTAGGTAGGATTCATGCTTAAATCTTAAATATTACGAAACTGTAGGAATGGTGAGACAGATCTACTCTGGGGATTAAAATGTTTAAATGGAGTCAGTGGAATTAGAACCCGGGAAAGGATCAGTATGGACAGCTCTTAAAAGAATACTGGCTACTCTTTTCAACTTGGTTGTCCTTAATCTCACATTTTGGCTCCTTTTCTCTTTCCCTCCATTGTCACTTCTACCTTCCCCTTTTGTTTGGCTCCATTTTTCACTCTTGCTTATCCTATTTGTGTGAACTCAGTGCAAATCCTTCCATTTCTAATCATTTCTTGGCTTCCCTGATCTGAGTGGAGTAGTCCAGATTAACCTTAAAGGGAAAGGGAAAAAGGCAGCTATTGTACCAGGAAGTGGTAGTGAATGAAATCTGTCTGCAATAGTTAAGCTTAGAAACAGAGGACAGATAGACCCTATACGACCTTTTCATGAAGATGCTTGGATACTCAAGTGCAGCCCTTTGAATCCAAAATTAGATGCCATACTATATTGGATACCATATTAGAGTCAGTCAAAGGGCAGCACTTGAGGACTAGAATGCCACATGTGGCCTTGAGGCTGTAGGCTACCCACCCCTGCTCTAGACAGTTTAGGAGTTGTAATTGGTAGGGCCTTGTTATGTTTCCCTCAACCTCAACTTTGGCTCATTGTTGCCCCTTATTAGCTTGCAGTTCCTACCATCTCTCCATCCTGAACTTAGTACATTTCACCCTAGTCAATCAGTCAGTAAATAAATATTTATTAAATGCTTACTATGTTTCAGGTATTATGTGCTATGCACGGGGGGGATAAGACAAATGGCAGACAGTCCTGCCCTTGAGAAACTCACATTCTAATGGCAAAGAAACATACACATAACAACAAACATGTAAGTTCTGTACAGGGCCAATTGGAGGGAGTCTCAGAAGGGTAGTCCATTCTGGAGAAGGGGACAAGCTGACTACAGTCCTGTTCCCCTCAAATGACATACCACTCTTCTTGGGTCTTTTGAAGGGGTTAAAAAGGGGTAGCTAGATGGTGCAGTGGATAGAGCTCTGGCCTTGGAGTCAGGAGGACCTGAATTCAAATCCAGCCTCAGACACTTGACACTTACTAGCTGTGTGACCCTGGGCAAGTCATTTAATCCCAATTGTCTCACCAAAAAAAAAAGAAAAAGAAAGAAAAAGAAAAAAAAGATAAAGGGGTTAAAAAAAGAATTATTGGGAAATATGTGTGGAGTGGTAACAAAAAAAGACGGAATTTATGAGGCATATATGTCTCTTCAGTTAGCCTAGTCTTTTCCTGAGAATTGCTTCCAGAGAATTAGGCCTAGTCCATTTTCTGTCCCTCCTCCTGTTCCATTCTGCTGAGTTCCTAATGATGATTTTATCTCCAGAGTGAGCCAACTATGTTATCTTCTGGATAAGATGATGAATCTAATCAGGTAGTATTGTAAGAGGTTGTTAAAATAATCCAGGTAGGAGGTAATTAAGTCCTAGAGCAGCTGGTAGAGTGGCAATGAAAAGGAAGGGACAGATAAAGTAATGAGTCAGCATTTATATAGCACTTTGAAGTTTGCAAAGCATTATATGTGTTATCTCATTTATCTTCATGGCAATCCTGTGAGATAATTGCTGACATTCTCCCCATCTTATCAATGAGGAAACTGAGGCTGAGAAAGGTGAAGTGATTTGCCCACACAGAGCTAGTAAGTGTCTGCAGTCAGATTTGAACTTGAATCTTACTGACTCCACTTCTAACACTCTATTCACCGTGCCACTGAATCTTCAATTACCTCAAGCCATCATCCTATAATCTCTATGCCTGTGAAACCTGGAGAGTATACCAGTGCCATGCTAGGAAACTGAATCGCTTCCATTTGAATTGTCTTAGGAAGATTCTGAAGATCACCTGGCAGGATAAGATACCAGACACTGAGGTCCTTTCTCTAAATAAATTTTCAAGCATTCAAACTCTACTTTAGAGAGCTCAACTCCGGTGGGCTGGCCATATTGTTCGAATGCAAAATGTATGCTTGCCAAAAAGACTATTTTATGGAGACCTCACACAGGGCAAGTGTTCACATGGTGGTCAGAAGAAGCGATACAAGGACACTCTTAAGGACTTTGGAATTGATTGTGTGAGGTGGGAGACACTGGCACAGGACCGCTTAGCATGGTGTGCCCTCATCATAGAAGGTGCTGTCTTTTATGAGTAAAGCAGAATTGAAGTAGTTCAAAAGAAACATGAGATGTGCAAATTTGGATAATCCACCCCAAATGTTCACATGAACTGTTTGTGCCTGACCTGTGGTAGAACATTCTGAGCTTGTATTGGTCTGATCAGCCAGAGTTGGATACACCATAACTTGATTCAGCATAGTGATCTCATTTTGGTTCTCTTCGAGAATGAAGGACAGCAACCAATACCAATCTCTCTTTTACTGCCAAATTTTGTCAGTCCACATTCCCTTTCACCAGTCTGCAGCTTTGGACACTGTTGAACATTCCCTACTTATGGATATTACATTTTGCCTTGGCTTCATCAATGCTGCATTCTTCCATTGCTCCTGTCTCTCAGATTTTTGCTGAGATACATTTCAATCTCCCTTGCTGACTCATCACCTATTTCCTACCACCAGGCATCAAGATTGTTCTTGGCCCTCTTGTCTTTTCTCTTGCTACACTTTTTCTTAATGATCTCATTTTACTTCTCCGGGTTCATTTTATCCCATCTATCCAGACGAGTCCTAAACATCCACTCTCTCTGCTATACTCTGGTCCCATACTAACCTGCTGCAAATCACCTAGATGTTCCATGAACATTGCAAACTCAACATAGCTAAAATGGAACTCCTTATCTTTACTCCTAAACCTACATTCTTCCAAACTTCTCTATTTCTGGTAAGAGCACTACCATCCTCATCTCTGGCCTGGATTAATGCCATCATCTCCTGATTGCAGAGAGCCCTGAGAGATTGTGACTTGGGAGCCAATGAGACCACAATGACATCTCTATGTCTCTTGTTTAGTCTTTCTGCCTTCATTTTTTGTCCTCTCCATCCCATCTTCCACCCAGTCATCACAATTAGCTCCAGTAGCTGGGCTTGACCATGTGCTCCTATTGGCTTGATATTTTTAATAGATTAAAATACAAATTCATCAGCTTGGCTTTTATAGCCCTCCAAAAATCTGATTCCAGCTTACCTCTTCAGGATTATTTCACATTGCTCTCCTTCATATATTCTTCATTACAATGAAAAAAAAAATTCACTGGACTATTCTATATATTTGACATTCTATACCCAACCTCACTCCCATGCCTGGAATATGTTCCTTCTCATCTCTGCTTTCACAATCCTTATCTTTCTACAAATCTCCCCTTAGATGCCACCGCCTTCATGAAGCTTGCTTTCCTTGGTATGTTTCCTCCTCCACCTAGTCATTAGTGCTTTGTACCTCTTTCATATTACTTAATTATTTATGTACTTATGGTATCATCTCAGTAGGATCAAAAGCCCAATCTGTTTTGTTTTTGCTTTTGTTTTTGTTTTTACAACTAGCAAAGTGCCTGTCACATAGTTGACACTTAAAGTTTGAATTCAATTAAATCCCAGTCATTCGGTCAATAAATTTTAATTTTTTAATTTTTTTTAAACTCTAAAATATTTATTTGTTAATTTATTAAAAATAATGACAAACCTATCACATTAAATAATGTATTTTTTATGAAAAATAGTTATATTTTCCAAAACAAAAAAATTAGTGAAATAAATTTTTATTAAGCATCTGCTATGTGCCAGGCACTGTGGTAAGTCACTGGGAATTCATAGAAAGGTAAAAGACAATCCTTGCCCTTGACCTGGAAGGGACCTTAGAGAGTATCAGGTCTAATGATTAGTTATATAGGCTCTCCAACAAGTATCCCTTCAATTTTTACTTGAATACTTTAGTGTGGCAGAACTCATTACCTCTCAGGGTTGCCTGTTCCAATTTTGTATAGCTCTAATTATTTTTCCTTATATCAAGCTGAAATCTGCACCTTTTGTTCATTGCTCTTAGTTCTGTCTTCTGAGGTCAAGCAGAACAAATCTATTCCCTTAAGCACATGACACCCCCTCAAATATATGAAGGCCACCACTATGGCTCTAAGTCTTTCTTCTCCAGACTAAACATTCTTCTTTCTTTTCTTCCTTCTTTTCTTTTCCTTTTCTTTCAAGAGATTATTGTATGGAATCTAATCTTTCCTTTCTTGTGGCTGTCTTCTGAATGTGCTCTAGCCTTGTCATGTCCTTCCTAAAATGTGCCCTAAATGGAAAACAGCTCTCTAGATATGGTCTTATTAGAGTAGTCTATGACAGGCTCATTTCCTCTCTTGTTCAGGAATCTTTGTCCATCAATTCAGGCTACTATTGTTATTATTTTTTGGGATGCTATTTCAAAATGTGCTCACATTAAGCTTACAGTTCACTAAAACCTGCAGATCTTTTTCATGGGAACTCTTGTCTAGCCCCAGTTCTCCATATGCTATTTTTGGGAAGTGGCTTAAAAAATCCAAAAGTAGAAACTGATATTTATTCCATTTAAACTTCATCTTATTAAGATTTGACCCATTTTTCTAACCTGTAAATATCTCTTCGCTTCCTTGATGTTTTGGTCAACATCTTAGGTTCTTCTCTCAGCTTGATATCTACAAATTTGGTGAATATGGCTTGTATGACTTTTTCATGTCATTGATAATTTCATTGATTGTCTCATTGATAATAATGACATCGATTCATGTCATTGAACATCTCAGAGTCCAGGACAAATTTTGCAGTCATTCCACTAGAGACCTCCAATAAAAGAGGCAGGTTCAGGTCTATGGAACTGATAGTTCTACTGTACCATGTTCTGTTCATACCACATCTGAAATATTGTGTTCAGTTCTGATTGCCATATTTTAGGAAGGACATTGGATCAGTTAGAGAACATTGGAGGATGGCAAGCAGGGTGATGAAGGTCCTCCAATTCATAGCATATGATGATCATTTGAAGGAATTGTGAATGTTACCAGAAGATTTAATGGGTACCCGATAGCTGTCTTCAAATATTTGAAGGGTCATTGTACAGATTAGACTCCTTCTATTTGGCTTCAGAGGACAAAATTGGGAATAGCGGGTAGAAGATGAAAAGAGGTGGATATTGATGATTTCAGGGAATATTCCCAATACTTGGAGCCATCCAAACATACTTTAGAAGCAATGGGGTTTTCCTTGTCAAAAAAGATTGTTTGACCACTTGATGGGCATATTATAGAGGTGATTCTTGTTCAAGTCTGGATTCTGAGTTTTCTCCCAACTCTGAGGTACAGTGATTTTGTGATTTTGAGAACCTGACATCAACCCAATAAAAGTTATTTTTGGGGACAAGTCATTTAAAAAGTTTTTAATCCTGCCCTAAATGTATTGTAGCCTAACCCACATATCTCCATCTTGTTCACCATGATAGCATGAGATGCTTGTGAAATGCTTTGATGAAATCTAAGAATACTACTATGTCTGTAGAATTCTTTCAAAGTACCAATCTAGTCACCCTGTTAAAAAAGAAAATTAGTCTGTTGTAATCTCTTGTTAATCAAGCCATACAGGCTTTTAGCCATCTTCATCATCTTCATCATCATCATCATCACTAACATTTATATTTTACTTACTGTGTGCCAGGCACTGTGCT
This sequence comes from Vombatus ursinus, assembly GCF_900497805.2. Taxonomy (NCBI): domain Eukaryota; kingdom Metazoa; phylum Chordata; class Mammalia; order Diprotodontia; family Vombatidae; genus Vombatus; species Vombatus ursinus. The sequence goes on from NW_020954556.1 coordinate 10,927,340, forward strand.
AAATGCTTTACAAATATTATCTCATTTAATCCTTCTAACAACTCTGGGAGGTAGGTGCTGTTATGATCCACATTATACAGATGAGGCAGACAGTAGTTAAGTGACTTGTGCAGGGTCACATAGCTAGTGAGTGTCTGAGGCCAGATTTGAACTCAGGTCTTCCTGATTCCAGGTCTAGAGCTCTATTGACTCTGCCACCAGCTGCCACCATCACTGCTAAAAAACCATCATTTTAATAATGTGTTCTAGAATTTTTCTAGGAATAGATGTCAAGCTCACTGGCTTATAGTTGGCAGATGCCATCTTCTTTTCTATTTTGAAAGATAGATACTTGTTCTCTAATAGTCTTACATCACTTCTCCCATTCTTCAAGATCTTTTAAAGAATACTGACAATAGCTCAGTTGTCACATCTGCTAGTTTTTGCAGTGCCCTAGGACACAGTCTCTCTAGAGACCTGCTGACTTGAACTCACGGATGACAGAAGATGCTAATCTAGCTAAACTTTTCATTCCCTAATAACCATTTTTGTTCTATACTTCCCAATCCAAAGATCCTTATCTTTGGAAAAGAAAATAGAAACAAAATAAGTATTGAGTAGTTAATATTCTCACCATTGTCTGTTATCATTATCCCATCTACCACAGGCTGGGGTAATATTCCTTCTTTGATTCTCCTCTTGCTCTGAACATTGCTTATAAAAAACATACACATAGCCCAACCCTCACAAAAACTACCTTTTCAAAAATCCATAGCACTCACTATTGGCTTCTGCACATTCTGAACTTTGGTATTTCTGACAGTATTCGTAAAATATTCTTTTTTTTATTTATCTTGTTACTTGGTCTTGCTTCTATTTTCTATACATGTCTTTTAAAACATGAGCTGGGTAGCAAGTTCTCCAGGTAGTCATATTGGTCTCTTTACTCAGTTTCCCCTTTTCTTCTTCATCAGACCCATTTCTATTTGTATCTTCAGGATTTCATCCCCAAGAGCTTTCTATCATTCCTGGGACAATTTCCCTGGAAAGATATTAAGTCACTCGATGCTGCTTTAACTTGATCTGAACTTTTTGAAATTTACTTTAGTTAGATTAGGCCCACGCTTCCTTTCCTTCTTTATTATGAACTTCATAACAGAGTAATTGCTGGTCCGTAGAGTTCTGCCATTTTTACTATAGCAATCATTTCCTCCTTGCTGATGAGAATCAGATCCATAATTGAAGTTCTTGTTGTCACTTCCTCCACCTTTTGAAAGATGAAATCATCATTAAAGAAAGTCAAGTATTTTTTCCCTGTTCTGCTTTTGGTAAAGAGAGCTTCTCAGCAGATATCCAGATAACTGACATCAATAATTACTACAGCAGCTTGCTTCTGTGCTAGGTGTATGGTTTGTTTCCTGAACTTGCTCATCCAATTCCTTCTTCTTTCTAGGTGGTCTATAGAATACTTCTATGATGATATAAAATTTCCAAGTTAATCCTCATCCAAATGCTGTTCACTATATTTCTGATTTCCTCACATGAAGATATCTTTTTAATATTCAGTTTTACCCCCTGTCGCTTTTATCTATTCTGTTCTTTTTGAATGAACTTTAGTATTTAATGGAACATAGTCATATGTTCCATTCCAATAAGTCTTGGTGAAACCTATGAAGCCAAATTTGCCTCTTTGTGTTAGGATCTCTACTTCCCTACTTGTACATTATCTATACTTATTGCATTTTGACATAAGCATATGAAGCAATGAATTTTATTGCTGGTTCTCTTAAGTATCACCTTCCTCTCTTCATGTTCCTATGATGTACAAGCCACTCTCCATGTTACTAGATTTGGTAAATCAATGTGGACAGTTTTCTCTTGCCCCTTCTCTTTTTTTTATTGTTTAAAATCCTCTTATTTACTTCACAAGACTCTAGGCAAATAAGTTTTTTTAAGGCAATTGGGGTTAAGTGACTTGCCCAGGGTCACACAGCTAGTAAGTGTCAAGTGTTTGGTCTGAGGCCGAATTTGAACTCAGGTTCTTCTGACTTCAGGGCCGGTGCTCTATCCACTGCACTACCTAGCTGCCCCCAAATAAGTTTTTATCAGTCCACATTAGGTGTACTCCATCTCTGGCCAAGAGCTCATCATTTCTGTATTTTAAGTTATCATTCAGAAATCTATATGATCACACTTTCAGAAACTGTCAAGTTGGTAAATTTCAAGGTGGTATATTTCCACCATAATTTCTTCATATTTTCCTCCTAGGACTTTGTAATTCTTAGCAATGCTTTTGGTGCTCCTTCTGGAAGTTCTGTTTGTCCCCATGTCAATCACCAAAAGTGGGCAGTGGTCATCAGATTTGAAAAGTATGGTTGGTTTTTCATCATATCTCTGATCCAGGCTCCAGGATGACAACAGACCACTCTGGCTGTCTGACTGATAGACAAATAGCTACCTTGTGACCCTCAGCTCAGACTCACTAACCACTATTACCCAACTCTTCTTTCTCTGACCATTTTTGGATAGCCTCTTATATGATGATGCCCATGGAGCCACAGCATCATTATTTGATATAGGAAACTGCTTCTTCCTAAGGTGGTCCAGCTCTCCCCTCTAATGGAAGAGCCTCATATCTATTACTTAAGCTCCAAACATTTAGTCAATGAATTAGTCTTCTCTTTACCTCTTCACACCTTTTGCCTTATTTGTCATTATTTTCTCTGGAGCACTTTTATTTTTTTGAGGAACACTTCATTGTCCCTGATAACATGGAGTGTATAAATGTGTCCCTGTAGCCTTTTCATCTTCTCATTAATAGGATAGAAACCAACTTGCACTTTGTGTATACATAGGTATTTTTTTATACTGTATTTTTTTATACATGCTATACATACATAGCATGCTCTGCAGGTCACTGCAAAATTCCCCTTGCTGTCCATTTTTGTGTGAAATAAAAACTGTAGTCCTTTATCTTCTTTTTGGTGGTAGCCTTCTCAGCTAGTCCTTATGGATGACAAACTGCCTATCTGTCACGCCTATTTACCATGCATAAGGTTGCACTGACAGTGGCTAAAGGAAAAATCCATAAGACATATACCTCTGACAACTGTCCTACAGCTACTTTTTGCTCATTATCTATGTCCACCCTGCCCCATGTCTGCCCCAAAACTCTTTTCTTGATCCTCTTATTTTCTCTTTCTATACTCTTGATATGGATCTCAATAGTTTCCATGGATTCAACTATCATCTCTATGAAGATGACTCAACGTATCTAGTCCTCATCTCTCTTTCTCTCTTGAACTCTTGCATCCCTAATTGTTTACTGGACATCTCTACCCAGATGCTTCTGAGGCATCTGAAACACAACATTATCTTCCCCCCCAAACCCACTCCTCCTCCTAATTTCTTTATATCAGTTGAGGGCACTACTGTTCTTCTAGTCACCCCTTTTTGAAACCTAGGAGTCATCCTTCACCCAGGAGTCATCCTTCCCAAGGCCCCACATATCCAATCATTCGTCAAGACCTGTTGATTCTATGTCCATGACACATCTCACATCTATCCCTTTCTCTCCGCCACCTTGTAGGTCTCCTAATTGATCTCCCTGAACCCTACCTCCCTCCTTCCCAATCTATCCTCTACACCATTGCCAAATTGATATCCCTGCAGCCTGTATCTGAACATGTCACTTCTCTACTCGCCAAGCTTCACTGGCTCCCTATGGACTTTAGGATAAAGCACCTTTGGCATTTAAAGCCTTTACATTCTGCCTCCAATGTATCTTTCTAGGCTGATTACACATTACTCCCCCTAATGCACACTATATTCTAGCTCAGGGGTGGGGAACATGTGGCTTCCAGGCCACACGTAGCCTTCTAGGTCCTCAGGTGCAGCCTTCTGACTGAGTCCAAGTTTTACGGAACAAATTCTTTTATTAAGGGGATTTGTTCCATGAAGTTTGGATTCAGTCAGAGAGCTGCACTTGAGCACCTAGAAGGCCACATGTGGCCTTGAGGCCGCAGGTTTCCCACCCCTGCTCTAGGCAAAAGGACTGAGGTAATAAGGAACCAGGGTAGTGGTGGTATCAGAGGAGAGAACAGGTGTATGAGATGTGAAGGTAGAAATGACAGGACTTGGCAGTTGATTGGATAGAAGGCCTCGGGTGAAACAGAGTGAAAAGTTAAGAATGAAACCTAGATCGCAAGCGTAGATGACTGAGACTTAATGAAAGGAAAACCTTCCCAACAATTAGAACTGTCCAAAAGTGGAATGGGCCCCCTTGGGAGGTAAATGCTTGAGGACAGGCACTGTTGTTTTTATTTGTTTTTTTGCCTCTTTTTGTATCCCCAGCACTTTAGCACAATGCCTGGCACATAGTAGGCACTTAATAAATATTTATTGATCGATAGTGGGCTTCTCCTCACTGAGAGCAGTTCCTCACTGCAGGAAGAATTTTTTTTTCAGCAGTGAACTGGGCTAGATGACTGATGAGGTCTCTTCCAACTGAAATTATGTGATTCTTGCTCATTTAGTTTAAGTATCTTGAATAAATAATAGACTATTTTTGAGTCACTTGCAGGTATTTTAATCAATTAATTGTACTGTGTCTATTTCCTTGGTATAGTCAATCAACAAGCATTAATAAATGCTTATTAATTAATTATATGTTATTAAGCACGTAATATGCATCAGACACTGTGCTAAGCACTGGGACATAAAGAAAGGCAAAAATATGACTCCAGGCCTCCAGAAGCTCACATTCTGATGGGAGAAGACAACATAGAATGGATTGCACATATAAGATATATACACTGGAAATGGAAGGCAAATAGCGGGTAGGTACTAGTGTGTATGTGTGGAGGAAAGGAACCTGAAAAAGACCTTCTATATAAGGTAGTTTTCAATATGAATCTTGAAGGAATTCAGGGAAGCCAGTAGGTCAAGGTAAGAAAGGCTAGCATTCCAAACATGGCAGATGGTAAATGAAAAGGCACTGGAGGTAGGAGATGAAGTATCCTGTGGGAGAAGTAGATTCCAAGGAGGAAACTTACTCTACCTATGGAGATCAGCACCTGCCCTATAACATACAGTTTTAGGGAAATGCTTGGGGCATGGGCAGTTTAAGTGACTTGCCAAGTGTCTTTGACCTAATACAGACTAGAAGAAGGACTTGAACCCAGGTGTTATTGATTCCAAGGCTATCTCTCTATCCACTATACCATGCTTGCCCTCATTTCGTTTCTTTTTTAAAAATTAGATTAGTCTTCATAACATTCCTGGAAGGTGGGGGTAGAAGCAGAGATTATTGCTATGCCCTCTTCTTCCACAAGATGAAGCTGATAGGGAGGAGCAGGACCAGCCTCGGTCTCCTTTTCAATCACAAAAGGAGACCCAGAACTCTCGGCCTGTAAGTATAAAATGGTGACGAGCCTTGGTTCATGATCTAGGAATGATCGCCCTGGCTCTCTGGATGGTTGTAAAGAATCATAGAAAGTGAGAGGATGTTGGCGTGCTCTGTGGATGAATGGCTGCAGCGCTTATTATGAAGAACAATAATAATAATAACAATAATGGTAATAATGATCACGATAATAACGATGATTAGAGAGCTGCCCGGGCTCTGTTAATGGCAAACACTGTACCAATGGGAACAGGATTTCTCCAGCTTCCCTGATTTCTCCATCTTCCAATGGGGAGAAGGCGCCTGATTGTTTCCCAAGGTCCCAGTCCCCTCTCAACCTTCATGGCCCAAGAGAGGATAGGCCAGGAAGGCTGGCCCAGCCAGATCGAAACTGGCAGAAGAGAAGGAGCCATTTCTAGTCCCTTTGGTCTTGACTGAAAACAAAGTGAAGGTCCCTGAGTTCTCCTATAAATGATAATGATAACACAATTATCATGCAAAACAAAAATTAAGTTTAATGGTGCAAAGCCAGGATGTACTGGGGAGGTAATTCATATTAATTATGTTTGGATTAAAAGCTTATTTCTTTTGTTAGCATCTGCAAGTAGAAACTTAGCTGTTAAAAAAAAAAGGAGAAGTTGCATATAATTACTGCCTTTCATGGAGGAGCAATGTTGGACTTAATGGAGCATCTCTGCCGTCTTCAAGCTCCTGGAGAATGGTAATATTTCACATTTTATGAAATACAGAAGAAATAAATTACAGGTTTAATGATAAGAACTACTTGGGCTCATAATGAAATCTGATTGGCCAGTTAATCCACCGAGACCCTCAGATGTGAACCATCTGAAAAGGGTAAAAATGATGAAAAATGAAATTAAATGGAAAAAAAAAATCTCACTGCCGCCTGTTCTTCAGAGCCAGGAGAAAAATCCCCTTCAGGCCAAGGAGAAAAATCACCTTCTCAAGGTTTGGAGGGGAGCAGGCAAAAAAGGAAGGGATTTCCCTCTAGCTTTCCCCTGGTTTCTGGTAGAAATGAAATGTACTAGATTTCCCGATAGAGAGAGAGAGAGGAAAAAAAAAAAAGAAATTCAGAAGAAAGACAGTTTCTCATGGGAACATAACTCCCAGGATTTCCTCGAGCTAGTTTTTCCCCACATAGGTAAGTCCAAAGTCACAGGGTTTGGGCAAAGTTCACGAAAACATTGAAGGCCTTCTCCGATCTGGCTTCAACCTACCTTGACAGCCTTATCTCACGTGACTTACCTTGCATACTTTGTTCAAGCCAAACTGGTCTACAAGTTCTTCCTTGAATTAGATATTCCGTTTGCTACTTTCATGCATTCACACAAACCGTGTCTCATTCCTGGAATGCACTCCTACTTCAGCCTCTCTTCCCAGCATCCAAGTGTTCCACTGAACCTCAAGTCAGGTTGCAGCTCCTCCATGAAGCCTTATCTGAACCTTTCTCCCTTCTCCTCTCTTCCCCACCACAAGTAATTAATGCCCTCTACCTCCTCAGTTATTTGTATATATGCTGTATCTCCCCCCCTTTAGAATGTAAGCTCCTTGAGGGCAGAAATTGCTTCATTTTTATCTCTGTATTCGTAGTGCTCTTGTATGTAGTAGGTGTGAAGTAAACTTCTGTTGATTTGAATTGAAGCAGGTGTTTCAAAGTTCAGGATACATTTCAGGTACACGAAAAGCCTAGAGGCCAGATTTCTCCTCCTTTATCCTAAATTAGGAGTAACTGCAAACCTCTGTTCCTTACTTATTTTGTTTTTCCTTGAAGTGCTTAACAAAAATGGCATCCCTGCTAGAGTTAGCAGGTTCTTATCTCTTAGTAAAGAATGGTAAATGCTCCTTATTGACCTATACAGTTCTCAGACACTGCTAGCAGCTCTGGGGAGTTTCATGAGGGATTTTAATCTTTCCAAAAATATGTTCTATTTACCTGCTTGCTGTGGGCCAGACATGCAAATTAGCCCAACTGCACAGGCTCATATTAAATCAGGTTATGAGAAAGTTCCTCCACCAAGGCCCCTTCCTTCAATGCATCATTGTGATGAAGGGGTGAGGGGAACCTGAGTTCTTGAAGGCTGGACCAGAAAAAAAGCAACCTCTGCCTCATCTTACCAAGTTGGAAAGGTTTTAAGTACTGTTCTTGTCCTTCAAGGATCCACTTGGTTAAGTAGAGGGTTTCATTAGGATCAGGGGTCTTAATAGACCCCTTTGGCAATCTAGAAAAGCCTATGAACCCCCTTCTTAGAGTAATGTTTTTACATGCATAAAATAAAATATATAGCATTCAAGAGAAACCAAAAGTTAGTGAAAATAAAGATGTACTTTCTCCCATTCAGGTTCATAGATCCCTGTAGTCTATCCATTGACCCCTTGAGGGTCCACGAACCCGAGGTTAAGAACCTTTGCATTAAAGTGTTGGCCACCAGATGATGACTTTTTTCCCCTTACGGAAACCCATGAAACAACAGTCAATAGGGTGAAGGGGTTGCCATCTATGCCGGTGGAGAGATTCTCCACGTCTGGGGCCTAGAAAATGAAGTGGCCAGGTCTGGATTTGAACTCGGGTCTTTTGACTCCAAATCTAGCGTTCTTTCCATTATGCCATGCTTCCTATATATAGTTCAGAGAAATGGCTGGTACACATTCTCAGGACTGATGAAGGCACTTCCTAGACAACTGGAAGGTAGGTTTTTATCTCTTAGAAAAGAATGCTGATGTTCCTCACAGGCTTATGTGTCTCATCACCACTGTGGAAATCTTTGGGGAGGAGAGCCTTTTAGAGGAGTTTCATGGGGAATTTTTATTTCCTTTGCAAAAAATATATTGTACTTTCATTCTTGCTATGAGATAGGCATGCTAATTCACACAAGTCCATAGACTTATTAAAAAAAATCAGGCTATGAGAAACTTGGTCCATGGACTGGAGCTCTGTGGAGGTGATGGTGGTAGTGGTGGTGGTGGTGTTATTCAGTTGTTTTTCAGTCGTGTCCAACTTTTTGTGACCCCATTTGGGGTTTTCTTGGCAAAGATACTGGAGTGATTTGCTATTTCCTTCTCCAGCTCATTGTATAGATGAGGAAACCGAGGCAAACAGCTAAGTGACTCGCCCAGGGTCACAGAGCTTGTAAATATCTGAGGCCAGATTTGGGCTCAGGAAGATGAATCTTCCTGACTTCAGGCCTGGCATTCTATCCACTGCACCACCTATTTGCCCATTCTATGGCGATAGGATGGTACAATGCAAACATCCCTGAACTTGGAGTCAGAGAACACAAGTTAAAATCCTGGCTCAGCCATTTTCTTTACCTCTCTGGGCTTCAGTTTTTTCACCTATAAAATGAGGATATAACCTAGCTAACTTCCATTGTCCCTTCCAGGTTTAAATCCTATGATCTCATATACAGGATATGGAAGGCTATGTATACATATATGTATATGTGTTATGTGTGTATATGTGTGTGTGTGTATGTATATCTTTAGGAAAAATTGGGATGTTGCTTAGTATACAAGCAAGTTATCTGTAGCTCATTAGACGCCATTCAAGCTAAAGAAGTGGCTAGTGCGTGGCCAAGGAAACATTTAGGCCGTAATGTCATCACTGCTGCTTCCACTGCTGACCCAGAGATATTCAGAGTCAGGCTCCTCAAGGCCTGAGCTTCACTACTTGGTAGATTTATAGCAAACCACCCCAGGAGTTTCAGGAGCAGGTAGCCCTTTGTGGGCAGCGTACCTTGTGAAAGTTCCCCTGGAATTTGCTCCTTGGCAAAGTCTCCTTCCCTGAGCCACTCTGGTGTTCGCAACAGACACCTGCCGTAATCTAGCATAGCATGGTAGGAAAAGTCTTAGACTGGGAGTCAGGACCCCCGAGTGCCAAGTAGGTGTGTGACCTGGGGCAATGTCACCTTCCTTCTCTGGGTTTAAGTTTCCCCATCTGTACAATGAGCCTGAGTGGCCTCTTGGATCCCTTTCAGCTCCAAAGTCTCTGATCTGATGAGCTAAGAGTCTGGAGGAGTGACATCACTTGCCCCAAGATGACTAAGGCCAGATATGCTCATGTAATTACAGGAAGCAAGGCTTCCTCCAGCAATGGTAGAGGAGAGAGGCAGTGGAGGAGAGGGGATGGACTGAGGATGTCAAGACGGCTCCCTCAATCAGCAGCGCCAACTAAACAAACCATGCCTTTCAGTCAGAGACCATTTATCGTCTCCTGCCTCCCATCTCCTTTCCCTGCTTGGTTAGGTCGCAGCTCTGAGAAATTGATTGAAGTCTTCCGTCACCTGGACTGTAACTAAAAAACACAGGTATATTTGTCACAGGCAGGAGGGTAATTGCCTCTTAGTTCAGCTTCTTCCAGGCCTCTCCTATTCCATTCATAGGCAAAGAGGGTATCGTGTTGAGACAGGTATGGTAATAGATAACCATAGTTGTTGTTCAGTCATTTTTCAGCCATGTCTCACTCTTCATGACCTCTTTTGGTGTTTTCTTGGCCAAGATACTGGAGTGGTTTGCCATTTCCTCCTCCAGCTCATTTAACACATAAGGAGCTGAGGCGAAGAGGGTTAAATGACTTACCCAGGGTCACACAGCTAGTAAGTGTCTGAGGTCAGATTTTAAGTCAGGAAGATGAGCCTAAGATAACTATAATCAATATGTATATTAAACATATAAGTACCTTCCAGCTCTGGTATTTTATGATTTTAAGAACTACTGTTTTCTTAGGGGTCTCTGGGAATGTTTCTCTAGTCTTATTGGACCCAGTAGTCTATCACTGGATCATAACATTTTAGAGAAGAAAAGGATCATTTAGCTTACAGGTTATCCAGTCCAACCTCCTTATATGACTTATGAAGAAAGAGGTCCAAAAATGGTAAAAGACTTGCCCAAAGCCAGATAGACAGTGAATAGCAGAGCCAGGACTATAATTCAGGTCTCCAGAATGAGTAAAACTGATTTTTCCATTTTACTGGGCTGCTATATGTGTGTGGCATGTGTGGTCTCTCATATGTTCATACTGTGCAAATGTGTCTTGAAAAGGACCAATTACTATTCGCCAACCTAAGTTTTGGGGCATCTAGGTGGCACAGTGGATAGAGTGCTAGGCTTGGTGTCAGGAAGACTCATCTTCCTGAGTTCAAATCTGTCCTCAGAAAGACTTGTATGGACTGATGCTGAGTGAAGTGAGCAGAACCAGGAGAGCATTGTACACAGTAACAGTCACGTTGTATGATGACTGACTTTGATAGACTTAGTCCTTCTCAGCAATTCAAGTATCTAAGACATCTCCAAAATTTTCATGATGGAAAATGCTATCCACATCCAAAGAAAGAACTATGGAGTTTGAATGCAGATTGAAGCATACTATTTGCTATTTTTTTTCTTCTGTTTTGTTTTGTTTCCTCTTTCTTGTGGTTCCTCCTATTGGTTCTAATTCTTCCTTACAGCATGACTAATGTGAAAACATGTTTAATAGAATGTATATGTAAAGCCTATATCACATTGTGTGCCATCTTGGGGAGGGAGGGAAGAGGGAGGAGAAAAATTTAAAACTCAAAAGCTTATGGAAGTGATTGTTGATAAATAAAAATAAATTAATAAAAAATTTAAAAAAGATACAAAATCTGTCCTCAGATATTGACTAACTGTGTGACCTTGGGCAAGTCACTTACCCCTGTTTGCCTCAGTTTCCTCATCTGTAAAGTGAACTGTAGAAGGAAATGGCAAACCACTCCAGTATCTTTGCCAAGAAAACTCCAAATGGGGTCACAAAGAGCTGGACACAAGTGAATAACAACAAAAGTTTCGTCCTCTGAAAAATGAGGGGATTTAGCTGGATTACTTTTGAAGTTCCTTCCAGTTCTGGATACTATGATAATTTTGGTTGGATACTCATGTCCTCCTGCTCTGACCCTCAGATTACTGCCTACCTCTGCTACTCTTTCAAATTAAGTGATTTACTCAAGGTCACATAGATAGTACATAGGAAGGTGGAAGATCAGGGTTTGAACCCAGGTCCTGGCTCCAAGTCCAGCGTTTTTTCAGTGTGAAAGAAGTGACAACAGGCTACAGAATGAATTGGAGAGATGACGAAGAGACAGTAAAACCAGTACAGTTTTGTAATATCCCATATATGAGGTGAGGAGAGCACAAAATAGTAATGGTAAAGGGAAAGAATGAATAGAAGAAATGTTTTGAAGAAAGCAGGATCAGCTACTTGATAGCTAACAGGATAGTTCCTCATCTATATAATGAGGAGGTTGAATAAGATGGTTACAAAATCACAGAATGTCAGAGTTGGGGGAAGCCTGAAGGATCTTATAGCCTAACCCTTTATTTTACAGATTAATAAACTGAAGTCATGACTGGTTAAGTGAGTAGCATAAGGACACATAGATAGGAAAGAGAGCCACCATTTGAACTCAGATCATCTGACTTCCATGTCAGTCATTTGTTGATTCAACAAACATATATTAAGTATAAATAACTCTTTTTTTAATGAGATTAGGTTATTGTATCTGATAATTGTCCATGGGTTTTCTGCTCCTCGGGCAAAGGTAGAAATAGTGGATACCAAAGAACTGAAATGACTTCAGATAGCTAGAGACTGCATGTGCCTGTGCCCAATTCCAGATTCCCCTTCTGCCATTGTTGGATGGTAGATTATTATGAGAGGTAGAGGTTTGTATGGAAAGCTGCTAGGCTCCTCAGTTAATCAATCACTCAACATTTGTTAAGCTCCTACAGTAAGCCAGGTACTTTGCAAGGTAATGAATGAATGAAAAAGGCATTCTTAAGTAATGCTAGGTGCAGGTCTTAAGTGCAGGAGTGGATACAAATGCACAAAGCAAGACAGGTTCCTACCCTCAAGGAGCTTACATTCCAATAGGTGAAAGCAACACATACCAGGCAGTGGTAGTCAGAGAAAGATATTTTGGTCTGGGCAGTCATAGGGTTGGTGAGTGGAATCAGGACCTACTTCTGACACTTCCCTTCCAAGTAGTGTTAATTTGATTACTGTTGTCAGAATAAGGATAGAAACAATGTTTGTGTGTGCAGGTAGGGGGTGGTGGTACATGATTGGCAATATCACAGGATGATGGTTGGAGGGCATCCTGGGGCTGGTTAGGTCTGATAAATTCTCACTAATCAGGACAGCATAGAAATACAAAGACAAACATGAAATAATCTCTCCCTTCAAGGACCTTACATTTTATCATAGGAGATGATATGTACAAATAGAAATATATACAAAACATATGCAAATGAAAACAAGATGATTCAACGCCCTCATGTACAAATAAAGAAGCTGAGGCCTAGAGGAATGAAGTTGCTTGCCTATAGATGGTTAAGGCTGGGTACACTCTCATATTACCATAAGCAAGGCATCTTCTAGCAGTGGTAGAGAAGAGACGGGTATAGAAAAGAAGGGAATGATTGAGGATCATGAAATTGATCCCTCAATGACTTTGCTTTGGGAGGTGGTGTGGGGCAGAGGGGATGCACTAGTGGTAGGGGAGGGGAGAAAAGCCTCCATCAGAGGAATCATTAGAGGTAGCTTGGAGAAAGCTAGAGATTGTATGAGGTGGAAGGGAGCAGGGAAGACATTCCAGGTATGAGAAGTAAGCTGGGCAAACCCAAGGAGATGGGGATGGAAAGTCATATGTGAGGAAAGTAAAGTGGGTTTGACTGAGTCATAGAGTGTGCAAAGGGTGAATAATATATGAGAAGCTAGAAAAGTAGGTTGGAGACAGGTTGTGAAGGACCTTATATATCAACAGAGGAGGTTGTTTTTGATCCCAGAGGCAGTAGGGAGCCACTGGAGTTTATTAATTAGGGGAGTGATATAGTCAGGTTAGTGCTTTGGAAATATCATTTGGCAGTTATGTGGAAGATGGATTGGAGAGGCGACAGAGACCAAAAGGAAGGAAACCAAGTGGGATTTTGTTGCAGTAATCTGGGTGAAGAGTGATGAGGGCCTGAATTAGGGCTATGGCTGTGTGACTGGAGAGAAGGATATGGATGTGAGAGATGTGGATGGAGAAATAGTAAGATCTGGCCAATAATCAGATATAGGGAGAGGGGGGAGGGAGAAGGAGAAGTCCAGGATGACTCCAGGGTTGTGAGACCCTGGGAGACTGAAAAGATGGTGGTACCTTCAACAGAAATAAGGAAGTTTAGAAAAGGGTTTTATTTGATGGAGAAAGATAGTAAGTTCTGTTTTTTAACTTATTGGAGTTTGAGATGTCTATCATACAACCAATTTGAAATGTCCCATATGCTGCTGGTGATGAATAATGGAGCTCAAGAGGGCTAAATATATAATCTGATAATCATATTTGTAGAGATAATTGAATGCGTGGGAGCCAATGAAGTCACTATCAGGGGTGTGAAAAGACAAATACCCTCAGCCTGGGGGAAAACCATGTTTAAAAGGTAGATGATAATCCACCTTTTGCTGGATGATAATCCAGCAAAGGAGACTGACTGAGAAGAGGCAATTGGGCAAGCATGAGAAGAACCAAGAAAGATCGATTTCTTAAAAACTCAGAGAGGAGAGAGCATCCAAGTGTAGACGGTGGTCAACAGTGTTGAAGGTTGTGGAGAGGTTAAGAAGGATGATGATTGGGAAAAGGCTGTCCGATCTGGCAATTAAGAGGTCGTCATTATCGACAACTTTGGAGAAAGTGGTTTCAGTTGAGTGATGAAGTTTAGAAGCCGGATTACCAGGGATTGGGAAGTAAGAACTATTGTCCTCCTCTCATCCCTAAGGGACATGCCCCTTAGGACAGCACCTTCCCACTAGTTATGCCCCTGACAGTAGATGTCAATCTAATCCTACCCATTAGGGAACTGGAGAACATGCCATATGATAATTGGTTGGAGAAACTCGGAATGTTTAGCTGGGAGAAGAGTAGATGTAGAAGGGACATGATAGCTGTCTTCAGGTATTTGAAGGGCTGTCATATGGAAGACAGATTAGACTTCTTGGCCCCAGAGGAATGAACAGTTGGAAAAAGTTGCAGGAAGGCAGATTTCAGTTCAATATAAGGAGAAAAAAAAAAAAACAACTTCCTCCCAATTAGAGCTATCCAAAGGCAGAATGGGCTGCCTTGGGAGGTGATAATAATAATGATAACTGACATTTATATAGAACATTGAAGTTTTCAAAGCACTTTATTGGTATGATCTTGTTTGAGACTCACAACACATGAGGTAGGTCCCCCAGGTATTAGGAGTGGGTTTCTCCTCGATCGAGATCTTCTTGCAGAGGCTACATGACCAGTCTGGGGGGATGTTGGGGAAGAGATTCATGTGTGTATGTGTGTACATATATGTGTGTGTGTGTATATATACATATACAGACACATATGTATATATGTGTGTGTGTGTATATATATATATATACACATATATATAGGTTTCTATATCTTTATATATATGTTGGACTAAACCTCTGAGATTATTTCTGGTGCTAAGATTCTATGTTCTATTGGAAAGAGCTTTGGCTGTGTTGTATCTCTTAATTCTTGTAGTCCTTTGTGCATGATTAAGATGCAACCCACTTTCATCCCTTCCTCCAATAGCATCGTCTTTGGAAAATTTTATTTTCCTTAAAATGGAATAGTACATTTGAAAAAAAAAATCCTCATCTTTTTTTGACAGTTGCATGTTTCTGTAAGCTTTGAATCCAGCAAATCATTTTCTAAATATGACAAATTATTAATATTTCTGAAGCATAAGGTTCCCCCTGCCACCACCCCCTGATCTCTCTAAAGCATGTTCTGCATTCCTTGGGGGAGTGGGTAGCAATTTGAGGGAGGCAGTCATTCCCAGCTCCACTTCTGTGATCTTTCATGAAGAATCCAGCCTGATTTGGGCCATCTGGAAAATGGTATTTTCAGACAACCTTTTTACCTTTTCCAGATTTGGTTTCAGAATGAAGGGAATGTTACCTGTGAAACACTTGGGAGAAAGGTGACTTCCTATGTGATTTGTACAGAAGAATATATTTAATCCAATCTTGTGAACAAGCAAAAGATATTTATTATCAGAGATTTTGTCTTGGCAATGAGGTCCTCACCTCAGAAAGTACACAGACAGATAGCGACCTTTCTTCTTTGCTTACCAGGTATTTTATCCTAGGTCAATGGGCAAGTGAGTGTTTGCATGGCAGTGACTTAGCTTTGCTCAAGGACTCAGCTATAGTTAACTCTCCTTTATCTGCATGCTAATTATCCATTTAATGGAACAGCTGTCAATAAAGTGTTAATCCTAGCCTGGCTTCCCTACATTACACAACACCCTCCTCTTCCTCCTTCCCCTCCTCCTGCCCCTCTCTCACCCAGATGATGTGTGCTTAGGAAATGCAAACTAATTTTACAATTCGTTCAAGCAAAACATAATTAGGATGGTAAATCTGCTGCCAAAAATAATATCATCTAATGTATTCCATATATTTAGCCTTCCAAAGCTAAATATAAATGACTTTTGGGTTATCCAGAGTTTCGGATTATCAGCATCACTGTTCATCTCCATTAGTGCAGATAATCCAAAGTTGACTATGTTTCTCTCGTCGACAAATTAGTCCCTTTTGAAAGCTATCTCAACTGTCCCCCTGCCTCCAACTCCCCACCCCAGGCCTCCAGAGTAAAATTTCCTACCTTTTTCAATCTGCTGTATGCTTGCAGAATTATAAGACATAGGATTAGAGGTAAGGAGTGGGGAGAGACTGTGCTCAAATCCCACCTTCTGCAAGAAGCTTTTTGCCAGTGGTTTCCCTTTACCGATTATTTCCAATTTACCTTGTATATGTCTTGTTTGTCCATAGTCGTTTGCTTGGTGTCTCCCAGAATAGACTATGGGGTCCTTGAGAGCAGGGATTGTCTTGCTTTTTTTTTTTTTTTTAAATATCTCAACGCTTAGCACCAATCCTAGCATATATTAGGCATTTAATAAACTGCTTGTTGACTTGATTTGACTTCATACAACTGGAGTCAGAATTCAGTTATATCCAATTCACTTACACGTCACAGTATCACCTCCCTGACGTCATGGTCCTCTTTGAGAACGAAGGACAAACAACAACAACAGCAGAAGGGGAGTGGGCACGTGGCAAGTACTTAATAAATGCTTGTTGACTTGACTCAACTAGACAAAGTTAAGTTACATGGGAGGAGAGTTAAGAGGAAAGGAGGAACTTCCAGTTCAGGGTTTTTTTTTTTTTAATTTAAATGAATCCATGTGGTACAGTAGAAAGATTCCTGGACTCAGAATGAGAAGAAACCTGGCTTCCAATCCCCTCTATAACACTTACTAGATGTATAATCACCCCTCAAGGCCTCAGTTTACCATCTGTAAAATGCAGATGATCTATAGTTTTTTCTTTGTAGAGTCATTGTGAGGGCCAGATGAAGCTAATGTGTATAAAGCCCTCTGTACAAATGCTAGCTGTTTTTATTTATGACTTATAACACTCCTGCTTTCCAAGAGGATTTGAGGCAGCATCTAGCTGAGTATGGGCTGTGTCTTCCTCTCTTCTCATATAGGTCCTCTTTATTGGCCCAGCTCACTCTAAATCTATGATGCCATGTATTCATTAAAAATAATAATAGCTAGCATTTGTATGATGCTTTAAGGTTTGCAAAGTGTTTTACAAATATTATCTCATTTTATCCTCACAACAACCCCAACAAGTGTTGTTGTGGTTATTCAGTTGTGTTTGACTCTTTGTGACCCGATTTGGGGTTTTCTTGGCAGAGATACCTCAGTGATTAGCCATTTCTTTCTCCAGCTAATTGTACAGATAAGGAAACTGAGGCAAACAGGGTTAAGTGACTTGCCCAGGATCTCACAGCTAGTAAGTGTCTGAGGCCAGATTTGAACTCAGAAAGACGAGTCTTTGTGACTTCAGGCCTGGCACTGTATCCATTGCACCACCTTGCTGCCCCATTTTTCTCATCTTACAGAGGAGAAAACTAAGGCAGGTAGAGGTTAAGTGACTCATTCAGGTCACATAGCTAATAAGTGTCTGAGGCGGATTTGAACATAGGTCTTGACTCTCGACCCAGCCCTCTATCCTCTGTGTCACCTGTTAGGCCCGTGGGAAATCATGAAGTGAAAGGCACGTTGCTACCCTCAAGGGGCTCAGGATCTCTCTGAGGGGGTCTATACAGCATGCACCAAACAACATTTAACAACACAAGAGAAAATAGAAAATGTCACTTTGTGTAACAGCCTAGAAGTATTGTAGAGGAGACAGAGTTATTAGCTATGGCCAGAGAGGAGGCTGTGGTATAGTGGAAAGAACTCTGATTTTGGAGGACCCTTCTGACAGACCTTTGGCTTGTTACCTGTGTGACCTCTATGGGCCTCAGTTTCCCTCATCTATAAAATGATAGGAATGGATTAAGTGATCTCTATGGTCCCTTTCAGTTCTAGATCCTGTAATTCAAGTCAGCTCCAACCTTTATGGAGGCAGTGGAATGTGAGGAAGAATCTTGAGTGGAATGGACCAGTGAAGAGAAGGGAGAAAATTCCAGGCAAGGGAAACAGAATGAAATGAATGAAAATGTGGAAGCAGGAAAGGGAGGTGGTGTGTTTGTGAAAGTAGGAAGCCTGGACTAACCTCCAAATCTAGGAACAAGATGAATTTTGTCTACCTGGGATTTTTTATTCAGAAAAACAAAACAAAATAAAAACAAAAAGGAAAATGAAAAGGAAGCCTGAGGGTTATATGGCTTTGGTTCTCAACTTCAAATTAGATGCTTAGGAACAGAGCCATTAAATGTGCTGCCCGAGGGCAGCCAGCAATACTCTCCGGTATAGCCTGAATCAGATCATAATGTAATTGGGAAATATTTAAGAAAATAAATAAAAATACAATAGAGCATAGATAATGTTAACATGTGGTTTTCTAAGTCAACATGCAGCATGCAGAGATGCTTATGTGCAGTGTAGTGGCCCGTGTTTCTATTTGAGTTTGACCTCCACTGCTCAAGAAAGTCTCAAAGAGGCATCTGAGCACATTTAGTTGGGGCACAAGGCTTGGTGGTCATTGGTTCCTCCCTCCACCACAGCCCTGGTTGGATCTGTGGCAGGTGCCACATCACTTGAGAAGGCCAAGGACAAACCAAGCAGATTGGGAGTCTGAGATTTTAGGTCTTGCTTGGTCATTAGTCACCTGTATGTCTGTGGTCATATACGCCATGTTGTTTCTTTGGGCCTCTGTTTCCTCATCTGTAGAAACAGGGGGTTGGACTAGGTAACATGTCCAGGCCCCTTCCAATTCTAATAATCTATGAAATGAATGTGTCTGTCCATTGTTAGCGGTTTTCTTTTCAAGTTGTTTCATTCCTGGGTTTGCTGTTTAACTAGCTTTGGAACAAACCGCTTAACCTCTCTGTTAACCTCTCTTGGTTCCTTTATCTGTATGTAGGGTAAGACCAAAACTTAGAAGGACTTTCTTAGCACATATACACATAGAAGGCCAAGAATATGGCTAGGCATGAGGGAGTCTGCTGAACAAAGTGTTATTTCAGTGCCTTTCCCCTTCCAACTCACCAACATGAGAGAGCCAGAGTTTTGGAACTGAGAGGCTAGTGAACCCTAGACCTTGAGAGCCCTCGGTAATTTGTTGGAAGACTACCACATAAATAGACGCTGCCCAAAAGTAGTTTAGCATGTGAGAGTAAGCAGGAACTTCACACAGATTTTCTGACCCTATGCTAGAGTGAGGTTTCTGATAGAGAAGGAATCATTAGTGATCAAGAAATACAGTTTAAAAAATAGAATTAAGTCCAAGTGTAGTAGTTAGGTTGGGTGGATCGACTTCCCAGAATTTGGTGCCTAGGGGCAAGGAATCTACTTCTGGAGAGGAAACACACATTCTAGCTAAAGTTTGGAGAGAGTTAGACCTTATGAGGAAGAAATGAAAAAAAAAAGCCAGGAAAGTTTTCCCCCTGATCCAGTGACTGTGTGTGTTAGCAGAGTTCTGTTTTATAAAATTGCTGTATCAAGATGAGTCATGGGAACTTGAGTGCAATGATAGAACCCACTTTACTATGAGAAAGAGATAGCAGTCCAGTCAAGGATAGCAGATGAAGCCAAAAGCTAGAAGCAAAGAAGAATTCTGCAACCTCAGGTTCAGTAGAGTTGTACCTGATGCCCACCTAGAGGGACCATGGGACCAGAACATCAATAGTCATGTGAAATCAGCACAGAGTGACATCTAAAAGGACTATGCAAAGACTATTCACCCAGGAGAGAGCCTGAGTGTCTGGCAGAGAGCTACACGCATGACCGAGTCCACGTGCCATGCAAGATAATCAGGGAGAAGACCCATTGGTGAAGACGTAGGCAGCCCAGTGTTAGAGATGTGAATCTCTCCATGGGGGCACCTTGGCCTCAGGTGCTCCTTACATGTGTGCCACTACATGTGTGTGCCTTGGTCCCATATCTTTCCTGCATATATCCTTCTATCTGTGTTCCTTCTACGTATGTTCTCTACATGTGTCTCTTCTTCCTACTGATGGTGATTATATTTATGAGAGAATATGCCCCAGATTTATGTGAGGGGATGCTTTATTGCTACTGTTCTGGCTATGCTATTTCATTTTAACTTCATCATTCAACTGAAACAGTTCCCTCCAAAGTCACCAGTGATTTCTTAGTTGACAAATCCAATGTCCTTTTCTCAATCTTGGTCCTCCTAAACCTCTCCACAACCTTTGACCCTGATGATCACCTTCTTATCCTTGATACTCTCTTCTCTCTAGGTTTTCATGACACCATTCTCTTCTGGTTCTCCTCCTGCCTATCAGACCTCTCCTTTTCTGGATCTTCATCCAGATCATTCCTGCTAATCATGTGTATCACACAGGGCTCTGTCCTGGGCCCTCTTCTCCCTTCCTACTTTTTCACCTGCTCTCATCAGCTTTCATGGATTCAATTATCATCTCTGTGCTGATGATTCTCAAATCTACTTATCCAGCCCTAAACTCCTTTCTGACTTCTGGCCTCACACCTCCAACTGTCAAATTGGATGTCCCATAGATATCTTAAAGTCAACATGTCTAAAACTGAAATTGTTATCTTTCCCCTCCAAATGTTCCTCTCTTCTAAATTTCCTTATTGCTGCTGAGGGCACTACCATCTCCCAAGCTCCCCAGACTCAAAATCTCGGTGTTATCCTTGACTCCTCACTCTCTTTTATCACCTCCTCACCATCTCTCTCCCCTTCCCTGCCCAACATATCCAGTCTGTTGCCAAAGCCTTTCAATTTTACCTTTGTAACATCTTTTGAATATACCTTTTTTTTCAGCACCAATATTGCCACCACCAGGGTTCAGGCTCTCATTTCCTCACACTTGGAATACTGAAATAGCCTGCTGGTTGACTTTTCTGCCATAGGTCTCTCCCTACTCCAATCCATCCTCCACTCAGCCATCAAAACAATTTCCCTAAAGCACCGATCTGACCATGTAGGGGTTGGGGATGGTACTGCCCATACATGCTCAATAAACTCCAGTGACTCCCTATGTCCTCTAGGATGAAATAGAAAATCTTTTGTTTGGCATTCAAATGCCCCCAAGCCCTCATGTCTCCAGTCTTATAATGTACCATGTATACTGATCCAGTGATACTGGCCTGCTTGGTGTTCCTAGAATGACATACTCTATCTCTCTGTTCCAGGCCTTTTCACTGGCTAGTTGTCATGCTTGAAATTCTCTCCCTCCTCACCTCCACCTCCTGACTTCTCTGGCTTCCTTAAAGTCCCAGCTAAAATCCTACCTCCTACAGGAAGCATTTCCCAATCCCTCTTAATTCTACTGCCTTCGTTTGTGAATATTTCCTACTTACATTTTATGTAGCTTGTTTGTATGTAATTGTTTGCATGTTGTGTCCCCAGTTAGATTGTGAGCTCCCTGAGGGCAGGGGCTGTCTTTTGCCTTTCTTTGTATCCCTTATATCCCCAGCACGTAGCACATTGTCCAGCACATAGTAGGTGTTTAATAAATGTTTCATGACTGACTGGTTTGGGGCTCATTTCATCCACTGGCTCATTGTTAAAGGTGAATCCATTGATAGGGGCTCATGAACTATTGTCTTGGGTAGATGGAAACCCAAGGTTTCACCCTGGGTTAGCCTTGTCTGAGGGACGCATGGTGAGAGTTGGGTGGTATACCCAGGTCCTGTATGTAACATGAGGAGATGAGAATAGGTGATCTTTAAGGTTCCAATTTTATCATCTATGATTCTCTAAACTGCTGTGATAGTATAATTTAAGTTTTTTGATAATTTGATAATCTTTTGTTTTTCTTTGTATCATCTATTCCTAGCACAGTGCCAACTGGATAGTAAAATTTAAACACATATGAGAAGGAGAAACAAGGTAGACATCTGTCCAGAATGACTTTCTTAATGCCCACATCACTCGCCTTCTGAAACACCAGTGGCTTCCTGTTACCTCCAGGATAAAATATAAAATCTTCTGTTTGGCTTTTAAAACCCCTCAAAATCAGGCCCATCCTTGCCTGTCTAGTTTTCTTACAACTAGCTCCCCTCCACCCACTCTATGGTTCAGAGAAACTGAGGTCTTTTCCATTCTTCACATTTGACACTCTATCTCCTAACTTAATGCCTTTTCACTGACTGTTTCCTGTGCCTGGAATGCTCTCTCTCCTTACCTCTGCCTCCTGGCTTCCTGGCTTTCTTCAAGACTCAGTTCAAATCCTATCTTCTGCTAGAGGCCTTTCTTGCCCCAGGGCTTTCTCTTTAAGATGACCTCTGATTTACTGTATATATCTTGTCTGTACAAGGCTGCTTTTATGCTGTCTCTCCCAGTAGAATGTGAGTTCCTTTGAGCGCAGGAAGCACCATATTTTTGCTTTCTTTATATACTCATCACTTAGCATAGTGCCCAACACATAGTGAGTGTTTAATAATAATGTTTGTTGATGATGATGATTTGGGGTAAAATTGGACTAGTAATACTAGGGGCCATGGTGACCCAGGATTTGTTGAGCACCATATTAGGGAATAGTGGAAAATAAGGTTAGGGGAACAAAGTAAGGCCAGCCAATGTTTGTACCAGGGAACTTTAAACTGGTGATTCCCATTTCAATACAAAAGCCATTGTATAAAACAAGTTGCATCTATATCAATTTTAGCAAGCCATAATTTCAGCGTATCTTGCCCTAGTGGTCTGAATGTGTTAGTATTTTATAATGTGGCTGAGTTCTCCTTTCAGAAGTTGCATTAAGTGAAACAATAAATCCCTGTGTTCAAAGAATATTAGATATACCAGTAAGCAGGATGGATTCTGGTGGGTTGACTCATAACTCTGCCACAGTCAAAGCTGTGTGGCCTTGGGTAAGTCATTTCCCTTGTCTAACCCCAGTTTCCTCATCTGTAAAATGATGGTATTAAACTAGATGACCTCTATTATGGTAGCAGTAATTGGGAAGAGCAGAATCAGATGGCTTGGGTTCAAATGGTGGCTTCATTCATGCATGATTCGTTAAGCACCAAACATAGGCCAGGCACTGAACTAGGGGCTGGGGATGGTATCCCTCTCCAGCTTTTTGAGTTTGTCTTTCTGAATCTCGGCTTCTTTATCAGCCTGGAGTCAGGAAGACCCGAGTTCAAATCTTTCCTCAGACACTTACTAGCTATGTGATCTTGAGCAAGTCACTTAACCCTGTTTGTCTCAGTTTCCTCATCTATAAAATGAACTGGAGAAGGAAATGGCAAACCACTCCAGTATCTTTGCTAAGAAGTCCCACACCACTGAAACAACTGAATGACAGCAAATGGGGCTGTACTCCACACCCCCCTTACCCCAGCCTCCCTTGGGTGCACAATTCACACTTCCTTCCTAAAGGGCTCTACAACACCTCTCTTCCTTCAGAGGAGACTTGACCTCAGACTGCTTTTGAAAAGGCAAGGAGCTGAGAAACTCCTACCCCGCCTCTACTGGGGTGGGTGGTCCGGAGGAGGAGATTGGATAAATAGGGAGGGGCATCACCAACAGAGGCCCCCCCATCCTGTTTCCCCACTGCCTCGGGGCGGGCCCCAGCCCACCAAATACCGAACCCTGAGAGCCAGAGAGGCAGAGGAGAGGGTAGCCCTCCCTGGGGATGAACCTAACCTCTCACATCCAAAGAGGAAAAGTCGACAAATGAGACAAAATGAAAAATATAATGATGCATATTATATTAATCATCCTCCCCTTTTCTGACACAATAAATCTTCTCTTTAAACTCCGGGTAGCGATTGCATCATCTCCCTCTCTCCTCGAACAGCACAGATTAAGATAAAGTGATAGTACTGTGTCAAAGAGAGCTTTGCTGCCACACTTGGGATACAAAGAGAGAGGTTAATTTATCATCGCTGGGGAGAACTGACAGAAGAGAGATATACTAGCGAAAGGGGATTTAGCACAGGGCCAAGAAACTTCACACTATTTTTACCATCTGTCACATGCTCTAATAAAGCAGGACAAAATATGAAGAAAGGAAAAATGAACTATCAAACACTGATGTAATGCAGCCCATAAATCTAATTTAATTACTTTGCATGGAGACAGGTCCTCGAGTCTGTGTGAATATACTGGATTTTCTTGGCAACTTAACAACTAAGTGTTTTAATAACATCACACTATAATTTATTCTGCTTGAAACACAAAACCCCTTTTGTGAGAGTTTCATTTTTGAGAACTGTTAATTTTTTCGGCTAATGTCAAAACTGGCATAAATTCACATGTGAACTTGAAGCCTGACTGTGAAAAAGGCTTAGGTTACTGTATGCCTTTGTATTGTTTGCTTTTTTTCTCTTTCCCCCCTCTTTTTGCTTTCTGCATGCATTAGAAATAATTGGGCTTTGTTGATGACTTAGGTGAAGAGAGTTGTCTTGCAATTAGATTTTAGTGTAATGACAAAGGGGTGGGGGGCAAAAGGGAGGGGCATGAGTCTTGGTAAAATACCAAGAGGGTTGGGGGGAAAAAGCCCAATGGAAAGAAAAAAAGTCCTTCATTTCCCCATTTTTTTTTTTTTGAGCCAAAGAGCAGCATTTGCTGAGGCTGAGCTGGTCGGTTCCTGGAACGAGGAGGATTTCATGGGAGAGGCAGGACGTCAGATCTTGGGGCACTAGGGACTCTGGGAATGCGGTCCGCCCTAGAGGGAGTTGCAAGGCACAGAAAATAAATCAAAACTAAAATTAATATTCATCGGGTGTCTTCCCGAATTTGGATGCAGTTACAGAAATTATTGTTAATAATGAAAGCCATATATCAAAGGTTATAAAATTCATCTGTGCTGGGACACTATTTTTTTAGGCTTTGTTCTGAACCATTAAAGATGACATATTGCATTTGTGTGCCTCTCCATATAATAAGATACATTTAAGGCTGATTCTAACCTAAACTGGCAATTTTGGCATTGAACTTCCTTAAATGGGAGCCCTGACACTACCATCTAGAGGAGGTCAGCTGATCCCATCAGTTCTCCCATGACCTCACTCAGTAAGGCAGGATGGATGGGTAATTAATTTGTTAGATCATCAGTGATTCATGTTGGGAAAATAAAACCCGCAGCCTCCTTACAAATTCAATTGAAATAGAATCATCATTGTAATAAAAAACACACAACCCACACACACACATACACATCCCAAAAAGAAAATCCCAAATTTGGAGGAGAGGCTCTATATTGGAAAATATTGGATTTGGAGTCAGCAGACATGGGTTCGAATCCTAGCTCTTCCAATTAATATTTGTGTGATTTTGGGCAAGTTACTCGATCTCTCTGAGCCTCAATTTCCACATTTATAAAATGAGGGGATTGTGTTACATGATCTCTAATGTCCCCTGAAGCTCTAAATCCCATGATTCTATTTATTTGTTCATTCAATCATTTAACAAATATCTGTTTAACAGCTTCCATATCAAAGGCTTTGTGCTGGATGCTCTAAGGACCACAAATGTTTATAAGGCATGGTCTATGCATTCTTAGAGTTTGCAATCTAACAGGGCAGGCAAGACACATAGAGAAGTTAACTATAACAGCAGGCATTACATAAAGTATAATTAAGTATTAGGCAGTATTGCCTAATGATTATAGAACTAGCATGGAATTCAGCAAGTTTTAGGTTTCTGTCCTTTCTCTGATACATTCTAGTTATTTGACCCTGGGCAAGGTACTTGGCTTTTTGGTGCCCTAGACAACTCTTTAGGACATAAGTATAATGAAAAGAACTAATTTGTAGTCAAGAGGACCAACATTCAATTTCCTCCTCTGCCATTTGTTACCTGTGTGACCTTGGGCAAGTAGCTTGATCTTTCTTGGTCTCAGTGTACTCATCTTCAAAAGAAGGGGTTTGGAATAGATGATCTCTAAGACCTCTTTCAACTTGAAGTCTATGATCCTTTGAGTGTAGACTTTAGAGGAGTTGATGATTTGAATTGTTGGAAGGAAGTCCCATGCTGGGAGCAACTACATGGATAAAAGCACAGGTCCAGACCAAAATAAAATAACATTAAAATAAAAAAAGTCTAACTAGCTTTGGCAAATATCACACACCAGGCAGTTTTGAAGCTGGTCCAGTTTGAGGGAAGGAAATGCAATTTCTCTAGAAAACTTAACAAGGAAAGGCATTAACAGGGAATTGACCAAAACTGCTTCATTAATTTTGAATAATAAGAATAGCTGACATTTCTTTAGTACAGTAAGGTTGGGAAAGCTCTTCAAATACATTTTCTCATTTGATCTTCACAATAACCCTAAAGGTAGGTGCCATTATTGTCTCCATTTTTTAGATAAAGAAATTGAGACCCAGAGAGTCTTAAGCGACTTCCCCAGAGTCATATAGCTGGTAAATGCTTAAAGCATGATTTGAGTCTAGATATCCCTGTCTTCATGTTCAGCATTCTATTGAGTGCTACACTCTGGTGAGTGAGTGTAGTGCTCTGTTAGGTATATCTACAGATAGGCAAGGGCTCTCTGCTATACAGGAAGCTGGAGCACAAAACTTTCTAGCTTATAATTCCTTTTCTTTTTTCATCTGAAGTTCATATTCCCCTGCTCAGACTCTGAAAATATAACCAATCAGAATAGAATCAGAGTAATAATAGTTCACATTTCTATAATGCTTTGTAGTTGACAACCCTGTGATCCAGATTGTGAAAGTATTATCTTGATTTTTCCAATGAGGAAAGATACCCAGAGAGGTTAACACTTAGAATTGCCCCTATAATAAAATGGGATGTCTCCAGAGGTAGCGAATTCCTCATCACTGGATGTTTTAAAATGGAAGCTGGATAATCACTTGTCAGGAATTGCATGGATGGAATTACTTGGGATGCTCAAGGAGGACTAGCACCTCTGGTGTGAGGGCTTTCTGAGCCCTTCTCAGGGTTACTCATCCACGTTTGGTGTCCACCTCTCACCCAATTCTTACCTGTGGCCCCAAGAAGCTGTTGCAGCATGCAAAGTGGCCAACACTCTGGGAAAACCGTCTCGGCAGATGGGCTAAATGAGGTTGAGAGTAACTGATAGGCCTCAAACTCATGAGTGAGTTAGCGGATGTCTGCCCTAAACATGTGAAAACTTCCACTGGTGGAATGGATGGATGAAAACAATTTGTTCCAGTGTTCATGAAGGTGGTTGAAGGAGGCACCTTGGAGCGCTTAGAAGTTGGTCAGACATTGAAGACATCAAGATCATCCATTGCATCTCAGGCCATTGCTAGTCAGCCTGACTTTTGTCTTGCCACTGGACTTCAATGACTCTGAAAAGGAAAGTGAAGCTCATGATTTTGGGCAACTCTGCCTCACTTAAATCTAATTCACTTCGTAATGTCATTGGTCTTCTTCAAAAACAAAGGATGAGCAACAACAGATGGAATTATTGTTTCAGTAATATATTGGATTAGAGGACCTTTAAAGTTTTTTTTCCAACTCTGAGATTCAATGGAGCTAAGTGGCTTACCTAAAGTATAATATAGATATGATGGACTAGAATATGATGTCATCATACAAAGTCATTAGTAATAGAATGGTAAGGTAATAGAATATAATATAGATATAACTACAATAGGATATATTATAGTGGAATGTAGTAAGTAATAGAGTGTGAAGGAGGCAGAATGTTGGCTTTGCGAGGAACTTTGAAGATCCACTTGTCAAAAGCTCTTGTTTTATAGATGAGGAAATGGAGACCTAGAGAAGTAAGAGGTCACACAACTAGATAGCATCAGAGCTGGGATCTGAACTTAGGTTTTCAAACTTCCTGTTCAGAGGTTCATTGAAGTATTAAGATATGTGGGTAAAATATACCTCCTTGAACTCGGAATCTTGCCTGAACCAAAAGAGGTAGTTCTCACATGTGCTTTCTTGAATATTCTCATAGGCATTTGGAAAAAACAAAATCCCTTTATAATTTCTTAGTGACCTTGAGCTGTGTCACTTACCTGTTTTAAAACTTTCAATGGCTCCCTATTACCTAGAGGAAAAGTTACAAATGTCTTATTTTGGCATTTTAAAACACATGCGTATACAACCTGGCACTAAGCTGTCTTTCCAGACTTATTTCATATCCTTTCCTTCATTCGGTCTCTTTCTGCCAACACTGACATCCCGATTTCTACCTCTGTGTATCTGCACAAGCTGTTACTCCCTAAGCCTGGGATGCTCCACTTCTTCATCTTAGTCTTTCAGAATCCCTCTTTTCCTCCAGCGCTCAGTTCAGTTGCCGCATTTTCTGTGAAACCTTCCTTGATGACTGTAGCCCAATATTTCACTCCTTAATCTTTCTTAGCATGCTTTGCCTGGAGGCCTCCCCAAAAGTTAAAACCCTACTTTCTAGAGGAGGTCTTTCCCTATCTCCCCTTAGCCCCACTGCTGGTGCCTTCCCCATAGTAGGACTACCTTCCATTTACACCGTATATCTCTTGAAGGCATACTTTTTTGCATGCTTTCTCCCCACTTAGAATGTAAGTTCCCTGAGGGCAGGGACTATTTTTGCCTTTCTTTGTATCCTTAGAGATTAGCAGAATATTGTTCCTTTTCAGTCAGAAGACTGGCCCAGAAAATCATCTTCATTGACTGATTTTACTACTTTATATTATAATGCCTGTCCAAATTGCTTCTTCTATAGTAAAATGTAAGCTTCTTGAAGGCAGTCTTATCTTGTTTCATCTTTGTGCCCCTAGTGCTGAGCCCAATACCCTGCGTGTAGTAGGCAATGATGCATGTTTATTAAATTGAATTAAATGATAAACATTTTAAAAAATCCTCAAACTCTTGCCATTAATTTATGAGGTGATTTAGTTTTAAGTACAATGATTAAACTGAAAGTTTTGTGGACTGTTATTACATGTTTTTATTTAACTACAGTCATACTTCTCCCCATGCAGTACTGAAGGCCCCCACACTGCAGTTATTATTTTTGTAGGACCTACTAAAATTCACTACGTGTGGGCGCCCCCTTCTGACTCAACAGCAGACTGCATCCATCCAAGGCCTTGGCTCCTACAGTGTAAGCGCCCAAGGAATGGTGAGTCCCTAATGCTGTCTGGAACGGAGTCCTGCCCCTGCTAATGCAGAGCTCAGCACGCTCAGAGAACAGGCAGGAAGCAGTTCTACCCAGAGGCAAAGAAAAAGAAAAACCCTGCAAAGTCACCCTCCTAAAGGAGAGTGGGAAAAAATGCTAAAAAGCTCACAAAATTGACTACATTGTCTCCCTTTAATGGGTAGCTGTTAGCCCGAGTCTGCCTGACACAAGGTTAACTTGACCTCATGAGCGAAACAATTGTACTTCAACTGCCCATGTTACTGTGTGGCTCTTCACATCCTTATTATAACAGGTACCTTGCTTTAACCTTGCTGGTCAAGATGACAAATCATTTACATGAACAGATTATGTGGGGAAGGCTCCAGGGCTAAGCTGGAAATGCATTAGCACCAGGTGGCTGAGGCAGGCCCAGAGCAAGGAGATGAACCCGAAACCCAGGCAGCCACTAAACCAGTTTGGGAGTGGAAGGTTGGCTAGAAAAACCTTCTAACCCCAGCAGTCTCTGTTTGGCCCCCAGGGTGTGTGTAGACATTTTCTTCTTCATTTTTTTTTTTAATCTTGCTTCTCAAGACTCTCTCTTTTTTTTTTTTTTTTTTGGGGTGGTTTTTTTTTTTTTTTTGTTTTTTTTTTTTTTTTTTTTTTTTTAGTTTGGAGGTCTACTAAATTCAAGGCATTATTAGCTAAATACCCTATCACTGACCTTGCAATTTTGGTTCCAGAATCTCCTTCCATCTGCCCACAGTTCTTTCCAGAGGAATCATAGGATTTAAAGTCACAAGGGACATTACGACTCATTTAGCATAACTCTCTCATTTTACAAAGAAAGAAACTGAGGTCTAGAGAGCTTTAGCGATTTGCCTAATGCTTTACAAGTAGTAAGTAGCAGAGTGGGAATTTGAGCCCAGGTTTCCAAATCCAGAACTCTTTTCCAAAGTCACGTACTAATAAGGAGCAGAGGGAGTCATGGTATGTGTGTGTGTGTGTGTGTGTGTGTGTGTGTGTGTGTGTGTATGTGTGTAGGGATGACCAGGGGAATTTGGAATGGGGAAGGGGAGAAGGAGCGAGAAAAGTTCAGGCTCCAAGTTACCTAGACCTTGTTTTTAAATCCAATGGCAAAAGGTCCTGAAATCAAGAGACCAGGCAGTCTCACCGAGATAGGCTGTCCCTTGTAAATTTTTCTCTTGGTTCTGGGAGGTTGTATTGGTGGGAGCTTTTTCTCGGACTGAACATCCTAGAAATTAGTAGCCTTAAAGATTCATATGTTGCTTAGTTCCATTTTTAGAAGCCAAAGATATTCTAGTAGACACAGACAGAATTTGGTTTGCCATACCCATTGGAGACATAGAATGTGAAATAATGGATAGGGGACCAATTTTAGAATTAGAAAGACTTGATTTCAGACCCTGTTTTTTGAATGCACTAGGTGGGTGACCATGGGGAAGTCATTTAACCTCTCAATGTCTCTGGCAACCCTTTGAAATTTTTAAGTTACAGATGAACTGTAGATTTGAATGGTAGAAATAGAACGAGGACAGCTTCCACTCCAATGAAATCACAGATCTGTCCTTCTCTCCTCCCTCTCATCCCCTCCCCCCCAATATGCAGGTGAATATACTGGAAATCTGACCTTGAAGCTGGTGGGTTCTTGAGGCCCAGAGTGAGTTCCAGGGTTAATTACCAAAGGTATCAGTATGATACTGCAAAGAAGTCTGGATTACTGCTCTTCCTCTGGTTATTCAAGAAGGCTGGCCTGAAGGCCTAGAAAATCCATCTTATTCCATTGGGAGTAGAAGAGTGGTTTTTCAGGGCAAATGACTTTGACACCTAATATATTTCTGGCTCCACCTCCCTTCAAGTGTAAACTGAACTCCACCTGACATTCTGAAAGTCAATGCAAATGAGAAATCAATTACACATTGAAGAATACCTCATTTTAAGAAAACTCAATAT
Source organism: Vombatus ursinus (assembly GCF_900497805.2). NCBI lineage: Eukaryota > Metazoa > Chordata > Mammalia > Diprotodontia > Vombatidae > Vombatus > Vombatus ursinus. The sequence goes on from NW_020954556.1 coordinate 10,958,261, forward strand.
AAAAACCATGATGGATAAAGAGATGTGGAACAGAGCAAAGACTGGGAGGTTTGTTGCTGGGCTATCTATCTACCTACTTAACTGGTACATGTACATGTATTTATACATATATTTGTCTACATGTACAGTACAGACAATACATATATGTATACTGCACACAAAATATGTGTTTAGATACACATACTTTTACATATATGTATATGCACAAACATACATGTGTGCATATACACACGCACAGATACATGTGTGTGTTGTAGATGTACGTGCATGTGTATACATGTATGTATATATACATACACACACTATACACACACACGTGTGACTTCTGTGTATGTATATGCCAAGAGGAAAACAATGAGCTTTCCCTTTTTGGGCTTCCTGGGAGATCCATTGTTGGAAGATCCATTGTTGAAATGATTTGAGACATATTCAAGTTAGCAATAAGGAAGTAACAGGAGTTAAAGAGGACTTTCCAACCCTAAAACAGAGACACTGATCCTGTTATTAGGAGGAAGCGAGTTTACAACAGATTAAATACCTATGAGCTCCACATAAATGGCTTGCCATTCTGAATTTCAGAAGAGTAGGGCCCCTTTGAGGTAAAGATTTTGGGGTTGACAGATCATTTGATTTATAGAGGAAAAGCAGTGGAGATCAGTAGAGATCTGATGGTGTCCAGTGGGAGAGCAGCAGAAATGTGACACCTAGCTAGGAGCAGAGAATTCGATGTAATGCCTGGTTCAGACTGAACAGAAATCAAGGTGCAGGCTTAGAGAGGAGAGCACAGTGACATCATCAGAAAATACTAGAAAACATTCCTGCTGCATCACAGACAGGGCAAAATGGGGCTGAGGCCCCTAAACACAAAGATGGCCTAGAGAGGGTAGGAGGAAAAGAATTAACCCCTGTTGTGATCCAAGTAGAACTTTTCATGCAATACCAGGCTGAAGATATATTGACTGAGACATACTGCCTACACTGACAATTTCCTTCAAAGCCCTGATACTATAGAAATGCTGTGTGCAATATATTTGCTTTTCCTCATAATGGTATTATATGGTTGATCCTCAGGTTAGCTTACAACATCCCCTTCTCCCACTGTGCCAGCCCATACATTTCCTCAATGAGTCCTCTGTTTCTTCACCATGAACATCTTTCAAATTCTGCTTTTGGTTACAAAGTGTAATGTTGCCCTTTCTTCTTACTCAGATGCTTGTTTCTGGGGATGGAGTAGAAAGAGAGGGGACTCCTGGAAGATATTCCCTTGGAATCATAGGGATCCTTTGACCCTCTTCTGAGAGAGTCCAGAAGAATTGAATTGCAGGTTATAATTTGCAGAGTGCAGGGGCAAGGTCTTGACAGAGCACCCCTGAGAATGGATGACTTCCAGAAAAGGTAAGAATTGACTCTGCAGGGTGGAAATCATATATTCTCTATACCCAGGGGCAACTCAGAATGTCCTTTCAGGGACATTTTGCTATCTCCCTCCCCAGCTTTCTCCTCTTCCTCAGCAACAATACTTCCCACCCCTTCCCTATGCTCATTCCCTGGGTGAGCCAGTGCCCAGTTTCCACAGAAATGTCATATCTTCTTGGGAAAGACACTCCAGTCAACATTCTTCTCTCCTCCCCTCCCTATTGCCTTCTAGCTCTCCTCTGCCCTTCTTTCTCCTGCTCTCTGCCCTACACACCCACCACCCCCAGGAAATTCAAAGAGCAATGACGAGGGTCTGGCAGAGGTCCATCCCTCCCACTGGGATGTGCGTGCCTGGCTGTGTGGGTGGGGAGGAGACAGAGTCTGCATCTGCCCCCTCTTAGTGCTGATCCCTGATCCCTGATGCCAGTTTCAGGCATAGAAGTGGGTGACAGAGATATGCAGTGCTGACCCTGGGAGCCTGCTTGCCAGCTGCTTTGCCCTGCATGCCACCCACTAGTAGAGACAGCTCATAATTCACTCATGCCACAGGTGGAGATGGAGGCAGGAGAGAAGGGGGCATTCTCTCACTGCTGCAAGTAACTTAACCTGCCCTTTTCCTAGGGATCACAGTTTCTATTTATTTCTACCCCTTTCCACCCTTTTCCATGAATCTCTAAAGCTTTATATAGTGCATTAAGATTTGCACCTACATAGGGAGGGGCCGTGACTCAGGTTTAAAAAAAAATTCTTTTATCATTTTGTTTATTAAAAGGAAATTACTTTCCATTTCCCCCCTGCCACTGGTGGTGAAGTGTTCATTGCTGAATGATCGACAGGTGGGGTCTGGAAGCACAAGGCAATGAGCTGTGGAATGTTCAGGGTCTGAGAGACAGGCTTAATGGGCATAGATGCCACAGAGGCGGCAATCTCCAGTCCTTAGAACAAACTGCAGTTGAGTGGATCATAGCCAGCATCAGAGTAAGCCGAGGCTTATGGGACAGGGGTGATTCAGGGATGGCAGGATTATAGGACCATATATTTAGAGCTGGAAGGGATCTCAGAGGTCATCTAGTGCAATCCCTTCGTTTTACAGAGGTTGAGTGACTTGCCCAAGGTCACAGCTAGTGAGTGGCTGAGGTGGAATCCAAACTCAGACCCTCTAACTCTAATCTGACTCTGTTTCTACTGTACCATCTTGCCTCAGGCTTGTTAGGAGTAAGGCTGGGCAGGACAAGAAGACAGGGATTACTAACATGAGGCATAATGGAAAAAACCCTTGGATTTTGAGTCAAGAGGACCTTTGTCCCAATGCCAAATTTGCCACTTCCTTGTTGTGTGAATGCGGGCAAATCATTTTTACTTTTTTGGTCCTCAGTTTCCTCATATAGAAGTGAAAAGGACTGGACTAGATTCATCTCTAAGGTTCCTTCTCCTTCTAAATTCTAATCATCCTGTGACTTGGGTATAGGATGATTTCAATCCATCTTCAAAGGGTGAAGCAGCTCATTCTCAGACTTGGTTGAATGACATTGACTGGAAAGACTGGCTTCTCTTGCACATGCCTTCCCCAACCTTAGTTACTCAGTGCCCTCATGCTTCCCTGACAGACTAGGTCATCACTCTGTTAATACACTCACCAGGAACCTAAATTTCTGGGGCCCTTAGGGCTCATAACAACGATGCTCTGTTGCTTATGTAGAATGGACATGTGGGATTGTACAGATATATGAAGGTTTCCCTAACCAAAAACATCTTCCCCATTAGCCCAGGCATTCTTGTCTTTGAGTTAAGGTCCTGTTACATATACACATTTCCTTGGAAAAATAGCACATTAATCATGGGGTCAAGAGCTAGACGGGGCATCTACGATGGGATCATTTAACCACATAACTAGAGCTGGAAAAGACTTCAGAGGCCAATCCCATCATTTTACAGATGAAGAAAGTGAGGCCCAAGGAAGTAATGTGACTTGCCCAAAATCACACAAGTGGTATTAGAGGTGGGAGCTGAACCCAGGTCCTAAGTGAGTCCCAGGGAGATTGCGTGATGTCCCTAAGATCAAAGATGGAGTTAGCAAAAGAGAACGGTTTTGAACCTAAATCCTCTAACTCCAGAGCTAGCCTTCTTTCCTTACTTTAGATGACCTCTCCATCTAGTTCAACCCTTCCGTCATATAGATGAGATAAAATGGGGCCCAAGGAGGTTATGTGACTTTGCCCAAGGTCATATAGGTAGTAAGCCTCAGAGGCAGTACTTGAACCTAGGACTTCCTGGCCCCAAGACCAGCTCTTTATCCACTATGCCATGATGCCTTTCATTATCATTATGATAATCATTTCCCTGGTCTGTTCTCTTTTTAATAGCTTAGAACAGAAAATCCAGAGATAGTCTACATTTGATTATAGAAACAGGAGCCATTTTGGTTGAATAGAAAGTGAGTTCCATGGCTTGGAACTGTTCTGATCCTGATAGTTAACCCTGTGGGAAACCCATCTTGGGCTCTAGAATGATGTCAAGATGTTGGTGTGTCTCACTTTTTTTTGAATGCCTAGCTGTGTGGAGCACAGGAGGGTGGGTGGCTGTGGGTGGGGATGTGGACATCTGAGTTTGTATGTGTGTGTGTGGAACGTTCATATTTTGGTCCATATGCCTGTCTCTTTCACACTCAAAAATCTGTCTCCTTAGGCTGCAACCAGAAAGAAGTTTTCATTATTAGGCTACATTATTAGCAAATAGCATTTTTAAAATGTGGGCGAAGACAATTAAAGCCTTTCCAAAGACAGTTTCCAAAGGGGAGGAGGTGGCAGACATACCCCTCTGTGGTTTTCATCCACCACTCAATACCTAGTTCTACTATTTTGATAGAACTTTTACAAATGAGTCTGTTGTAGAAGGACTACATGGATCTTAACATATGTGCCTCCAAAGAACAGAGTCTGTTTTTAGCATACTCTGATTTGAGAGGCAGTGGAGAAGGTACTCAACTCAGGGTCAGGAGACCTGGGTTCTGATTTAGCTTTTGGTACTAACTAGTTGTGTGAACTTGGAAAAGTCACTTCCTCTCCTTCTGGATCTATTTTTCTATCTGTGATGTGGAGATAATGACTGATAGATAATTGTGAAGAAAGTCTTCTGTTAATCTGAAAACATTATATTTAATTTAATTTTAATAAGCTTTTATTAAGTGCCTACTGCATTGTGCTAGGTGTTGAGGGTACCAAGACAAAAACAAAATATTCCCTGCCCTCAAGGAGTTTATGTTCTACTGGGATAAGGGGGAGAGAGGGTAGAATGCATTTGTACACAGCTAAGTGTTTACAAAGCATATTCAGAATAGCCTAAAGGCATTTTAAGAGAAGGCTCACAGTGCCAACTGAAGGGAATCAGGAAAGGTCTTGAGCAGGATGGGCCCTGAGCTTTGAAGGAAGCTTGAGATTCTAAGAGCGAGCTTTGGAGGAGGGAGTCCAAGACATGGCAGCTTGACTATGGAAAGTCAAAGGACTACAGGTGAGAGATGGAACATCCTGTACAGGGAACAGCTAATAGGCCAATGAGAATGAAACAGAGAATGGAAGGATTACATAATTGTGAACTGCTCTGATTATTATTTAGTTGGGGCAAGGCAGCATTGAGAGCTGCTGGCGCTTCGGGATCTTCAGTGCAATGAAATGCCTAGTCTTTAAATTCAGTTGCAGCTCTTAGCTAGGTAGATTGGTTATACGTGGGTGCACATTCACACACACTGGCTCCCAAATCTCAGAACATGTATGCATGAAGTAGATGGTAGACTAGGTTACTGGGAAAGGAAATGTATAAATGTACCTTTGCAAGAAGATTAACTGATGGTAGCAGCAAGTTGCTGATGAAGGCAGTTTGTGTAAGAGCAGGGCCTGGCTGCTGGGGCTCATCTGTCTCTGCTGTCATTCCTTCATTGCCTTCCTTTGCAGCAGGCAGGAGTGAGCCCTGGGCTTTCTGTCTCAAATCCTCCCTCCTCTTCTGCCTGCTCCACTTGATTTCCCATCCAGTCTACATATGAGGAATTTCACAAGGGTGAGGACTGGGAAGAAAAGCTGATTTCTGCCCATGTGTTCAGGAGCCTCGGCACTGAAAGCATACCAGATCTAGATCCCTCCTATCTGTGGCCTTCTCAGAGGGCCCAGAGCCTCTCCAGAGACAAGAAAGATAACTTCAGGTAGCTAGGTGGCATGGTGGTTATAGAACACTGGACATGGAGTCAGGAATTTCGTTCAGTCATTTTTCAGTCATGTCCACCTCTTCATAACTCCATCTGGGGTTTTCTTGGCAAAGATACTGGAATGGTTTACCATTTCCTTCTCCAGCTCATTTTACAGATGAGGAAGCTAAGACCCAGAAAGGCTAAATGATTTGCATAAACTCATGGCAAGCTGACCTGGGATTTGAATCCCACTGGATCTTTTGGCTCGAAATGCAGTATTTTTCCCTCATATAATATGATGTGAAGTAAGCAGGAAATAATACCAGTTCCATTTTTTGTACAGGTGGGAGGGAAACTGAGGCAGCACAGGAGCTCTTTAAACAGAAGAGCTAGTAGCAATGTTTAGTTCAGTCAAAAGTAAAACAGTAACAATACCACTGTGTTCTATGTTGTACATGAATAATTCTGTCAGAGTAGGGCCTTAAGTTATTTAAATTTGAATCATTATTGGGCTTCCTTCTGTGGACATTGTTAACAGCCTAGCAGGTAGATACTTGGGGTCCCCAACCATTTTAGAGTAGAGAATAGAATAGAGTAGGTGCACATGGAATTCAATGGCCAAAAATACATCTTTGGAGAGTCAGGGGATATTGGCAGAGTATGTAATGGGGAGGATTTAACAGAAGAAGAGAAGGTAACAAGAATACACAAAAGAACCATAAAAGAAAGATCTTAACATAACTCATAACCACAATGGGGTGTTTACTGATCTAGAGCCAGACAATCTGGAAAATGAAGTCAAGTGGGCCTTAGGGAGCATTGCAAACAATAAAGCTAGTAGAGGTGACAGATTTCCAGCTGAGCTATTTAAAACCCTAAATGACGGTGTTGTCAAAGTGCTGCACTCAATATGCCAGCAAATTTGGAAAACAGAACAGTGGCCAGTGGATTGGAAAAGATCAGTTTGCATCCCAGTCCTAAAGAAGGGCAAGGTCAAGGAATGTTCAAATTACCAAACAATTATGCTCATTTCCCACACTATCAAGGTTGTGCTTAAGATTCTGGAAGCTGGACTTCAGCAATTTGTGAACTGAGAATTACCAGAGCAGCAGGCTGGTTTTCAAAGAAGCAAAGGAACTAGAGACCAAATTGCCAACATTTGCTGTATTCTGGAGAAAACAAGGGAGCTCCAGAAGTACTTCTACTTCTGCTTCATGGATTACACTAAAGCCTTTGATTTAGTGGATCACAACAAAGTGCGGCAAGTCCCCAAAGAGACTGAGAGTACCAGATCATCTTACTTGTCTCCTGAGAAACCTGTACGTGGGCCAAGAAATAACAGTTAGATCCTAACGTGAAACAACTGATTGGTTTGAGATCAGAAAAGGAGTACAACAAGGCTGTATATTGCCACCTTGTTTATTTAACTTATACCCAAAGAACATCATGTAAAATACCAGGCTGGGTAAATAAAGAGCTGGAGTTAAGGTTGCTGGGAGAAATATCAACAATCTCAGGTATATAGATGATAACACTCTAATGGCAGAAAGTAAAGAGGAATTAAGAAATTTCATGATGAGAGTAAAAGAGGAAAGTGTAGAAACTGGCCTAAAGCTTCACATCAAAACAATAACAACAGCAACAACAAACTAAGATCTTGGCCACTGGTCTCATCACTTCCTGGCAAATAGAGGGATTAGAAATGGAAGCAGTGTCAGATTTTATATTCTTGCACTCAAAGATCACTGCAGATGGCAACTGCAGCCATGAAATTAGAGGACATTTGCTCCTTGGAAGGAAAGCTATGGCAATTCTGTACAGCATACTAAAAAGCAGAGACATCACCTTGGCGACCGAGGCCCATGTAGTCAAAACCATGCTTTTTTCAGTAGTAATGTATGGCTTTGAGAGTTGGACGATAAGGAAAGCCGAGTGCCGCAGAATGACGCTCTTAAATTGTGGTGCTGGAGAAGATTTTTGAGAGTCCCTTGGATAGCAAGGAGGTCAAATGAGTCAATACTTAAGGAAATTAATTCAGGCTATTCACTGGAAGGTCAAATACTAAAACTGAACCTTAAATATTTTGACCATATAATGAGAAGACAGGACTCATTGGAAAAGACCCTGGTGTTGGGAACAAGTGGAGGCAAAAGGAAAAGGGGACAGCAAAGGATGAGACGGATAGATAGTGTCATAGAAACAATGAACGTGAACTTGGACAGACGTCAGGAGATAGTGGAGGATAGAAGAGCCTGGCATGCTATGGTCTATGGGGTCACAAAGAGTCGGACATGACTGAATGACTAAACAAGGCATGGAATGGAGAATCTAACAGAAAACAGTTATTGGTGATTGTGAGGTTTGTAGCAGAGCACACAGTTCAGAATTAGTTGAACTGAAGAGAGATTGTGGAGCACAGGTTCCCACATATTATACCAAAGAGATCGCGATGTTTTGGGAATCTTGGGTTTCTAGTCCTCTTGTTGTTGTTTGGGGGCTCCTGGGACAAAGAGGATTCATTGTACTTAACTGGACACCCAGAGGGTAGGTCAATATGTCCCCTTTGCAGAGTGGCCTCCAGGAGATTCCATTGGGTAACAAAAGGGGTTAGTGTAAGAACCAAGGCACAGACACAACAAGGGACATGAGGATGATGAAGCTGTGACCACAGGCACAGCTGCTTTCTTGGTGTGTAACCCATACAAATGGAGGTTTTTTTCCCACCTCATCCCTCAAGAAAGGCAGCAGCTTCAGAAGAGGCCCTGGCATCCTAAATGACATTTGATTTATTTGTAAACACTTCAAAAGGCTTGTGAACATAAGTGGTAGTATATTATGGTGAAAAGAACAACGGAATGGAAGTTAAGAGACCTGGGTTCTAGAAATGACTACCCTACTGACCAGCTCTGACCCTTCCTCTAGCTCTCTTTTTCCTAATGTTGTTAAAGGAAGGGGTTGGAATAGGTGATATCCAAGGGTCCTTCTAGTTCTGAAATTCTATAACCCTGACCAAAATATCCAAAGCTCAGCGCTACTATGATAAAATTCTTTGGAGCAATTCACTTTCTAGGGAGAGAATTTCTTTTTTAAGATGATTATAATGCTCTCTGAAAGAGTCAATTCACATCCAAGAGGAGGAACTGCTCTTATATTCTGTCCCTTGAAAAGTGAAATAGAAATACAAGTAAACCCCTGCTTAAAATACTGCTGTGGGGACATAATACCACCTTGGTATGCTACTCATTTTAGTTTACTGAATGTAGCTGTGTTTGAGGAGTTGATGAATTGATTTTAATTGAATGGATTAATCCAGGAGGTATTCCAAGCTGAGTGATAACAAGTCATGGTATAATAGGGGTCTACTTTACCTTGTGATAATCACAAAAATGAACATGAATTAGATTGGGATGGTATATGGGACAATGGTATCTTTCAGCTGAGATCATCACAGTTTTCACAGATGATGCTAAGTCTTTGGCTAGTAGTTTTAGAATGATCCTTTTCTGTAATCCTCATATCATTCTTTTCAGGACAAAGAGAGAAGAAAAGGTCATATGTAGGTCAAACAGCTGACAAACTTTTGATTCTGCATAGCTGTGTGCTCAAAGAGAGCAGATAGTATCTGGAGAAGAGAGTGATGGACTATAGAATTGTAAGAAATAATTGTGCTATTGGAAACGAATATAATAATAAATAACTAGTACTTATGTATAGCACTTTAAGGTTTGTGGAGTGCTTTGCATATGTTAACATTTAATCTTTGTAATAACTTTATGAGGGAGGTGCTTTTATTATCCTTATTTTACAGATGAGGAAACTGAGGCACAAAAAGCTTAAGTGACTTGTCTGGGGTCACATAGCTAGTAAGTGTCTGAGGCAGGATTCAAACTCAGGTCTTTTTGACTCCAAGTTTTGGGCTCTGTACACTTTGCCACCTAACTGCCCAAGGGTGAAACAAGACTCATTTGCCTCAATGGGTGCATATTTCATTGGAATAATAATAGCCTTCCAAAGTATTACTGTTTATTTTATTTTTAACAATCACACAGCATACACTGATATAACCAAGCTCAAGAAACCCTGTTTTTTTTTTTTTAATTTTCAAATGAGTAGGTTGGACTCAATGGTTTTCAAGTCCCTTCTAACTCTATCTATGATTCTATGATCCTATGACCTGCTAGGCATTCCTCTTCCATTTGACGGTTGGGTAACCTAGTAAGAGGTGGTAGCTGGCTCAGCACTAGGAAGCATGGATCCTTCTACCACTGCCAGGGGTATGCTCTAGCCATCTTAAACTGACCCAAGAGACCTTTGTTAAATTTTCAGGGTAAGTATTAACTGACGTTGGCAATTACTACAAAACAGGGAATGGTTTATTGTTTTGTTGATTACCTAGACTTAAGAAAGTGATGAAGAAAATGTTAATAATACAGAGCAAACTTAAAAGTATGTTGGGTTTACATTAAATATGTTTCCCCCAAAGAGCCAGTTGTTAAACATTAACCAGCACACCTCTAATCATACTGCCAACTAACTGCCTAGCATCTTACAATGCATGCTTCAATATTTAACAAGAAAATTTGTGCAATTGGAGTTCTCCTAATGTGAAGTATTTTATTCTGGCCGCCACATTTTAGGAAAGTCACTGAAACGCTGGAACATGTCCAGAAGAGGGCAACCAGAATGGTGAGAAGACATGAGAATAGTTTAAAGAACTGAGGAGGTTAATCCTGACGAAGAGATGGTTGGGGGCAGCAGTGGTGCAGGGAAGGGGCAGCTTCCAAGCATCTGCAGAGACTCTGTTAAGCAGATGAGGGATGGTACAGCAGAAAGAATCCTGTGTCTGGAGTCAGAGAATATGAGCTCAAATCTCATCTCTGCCCCTACCCATATACTACCTATATGACTTTGGACTGAGTGACTCAGTGGATACAACACCAACCCTGGTGTCAGGAAGAGCTCAGTTCAAATCCAGCCTCAGACACTTACTATCTGTGTGACCTTGGACAAGACACTTAACCCCATTTGCCTTAGTTCTTCATCTGTAAAATAAGCTGGAGGAGGAGGTGGCAAACCACTCCAGTATCTTTGCCAAGAAAACCCCAAATGGGGTCATGAGAGTCAGACATGACTGAAAAATGACTGAAAAACAACATCTGTAAAATAAGGAAATTGGACTAGATGATCTCTAAGACCCCTTCTAGCTCTAAAATCTATGAGCCTATGACTTTTTCTGCTTGGCCTTAGAGGACAGACAGTTTCAGAGAGACAGATTTCTGCTTGAAGTGAGGAAAAACATACTAATCATTCTCAGAGCTGTGTAAAGGTAGAATGTGCCACTTGGGTGGGTAGTGAGTTTGCTGTCACCGAGGGTCTTCCGGCAGAGACTGGCTGACCAGTGGGATATTCTAGGGGAGATTCTTATTCAAATGTGGGTGGGAATAGTTGCTTCCTGAATTCCCTTCCAGTTCTGAGTTTCTGTGATTCTCCAGTGTGCTTTCCTAGACCAGTATTCTCTTTGGAGCCTGTCAGGCCTATATATCTCCTTTTAACATTCTGGAGTGTGCAAAAGCAAAAACAGGGCTCCCACCGTGGGCAAGATAGCTTTTGATTTGAACATCCGCAAGGAAGTGCATGCGCACAGGCAAACACATGCACACACACACACATCCAGAGAAGTTTTTATATTAGTTTCCTGAGTTCATGGATAAAGTCCAGAGCTGCCAAAGCTCCCACTACTTTGCCATGTCACACTAATAGCTTCCAGATCCCATCACATATTAAATTCATGTGGCTTCAGCGAAGCCATCTATTTAATGCAATTCGCTAAATGCCTGCGCAGCTCCGCTGACAGTGACATATTAGTTTTGCAGTCTTTTGCAATCTGATATCTCTGAATTTGCCACCGTACTAAAGATTTGATTAATGTGGTTCCATTTGGATGCAGTAATTGGCTGCGACTGTTGTAGAAAATAATCAGGCTTTCATTCCTTACAAGTGCATGGACATGCTAATGAGAGAGTGGGTTAATTAAGCCCGCGGCAGAAAGCGACAGTTACTGATGACTGTTATGACAAACCACCGACTCGGCATTTGGGAGCAGGACAGCAAATTTGCACTTTATGAAATTACAGGAAAACTAGGACATAAGGAATAAATAGTTACATCTGTTTGGTGAAAGGGAAAAAGCAAAGGGTGGGGAGAGAGGCGAGGGGAGAGGGAGAAAGGGAGGGGAGAGAGAGAGAGAGAGAGAGAGAGAGAGAGACAGACAGAGAGAGAGAGAAGGAGAGAGAAGAAGAGAGAAGGAGAGAGAAGTCTTCCCCAGGAAGTGTACACAAACAACAACAAAGTTGAGAGATGAAAGTTTTTTTTTTTCTTCCTTTAGGACAGGAGTTGTGTTGGAAGATTAAACACATTGGCAGAGTGTGAAATATCTAAACCCAATGCTTGCATGAAAGCCAAGCTTTTCAAAAAGGCTAGGCAGTGACCCTGTTTCCAAGGAGGTAGACAGAGAGAGAGAGAGAGAGAGAGAGAGAGAGAACGAACATGCTTTGTGCAATGGCAGTTAAACTTCTGGAAAGATAGCAGAGTATCCTGGAAGAAGGGTTGCTGTGTTGGAAAGCTTAGGATCCCACATTTAGAATGGAAAGGATGCTTAAAAGTCTTCTTATCCAACCTCTCCTGATTTTATAGAAGAGGAAACTAAAGTGATCTTCCTAAGTACACATAGGTACTAAAGGGTAAAGTGAGGGTTGACCCTGGGTCCTCTAACACCTAACTAAGTGTTCTTTGTTAGGTACTGTAGATCCAAAGACCAACTTTAAAATAAAAGAGTTGGGCTAAGGGGCTTCTAAAATCTCTTCCAGGTCTAATGTGAAACTGTGATTTATTGAAATCGTGGAGAACATAGAAAATTTTAGAGTTGGATCTATTTCTAATCCCCTTACTTGACAATGGGGGAAAACAAGACATAGGGAAGGGAAGGGAAGCAACACCCCCCACCCCAAGATACATAGTTAGTAAACTGTATTTAATTGGCATTCAAACAGGTCCTCTGACTCCAAGACTGGTAATCTTTCATTATGCCACATTATTCCTCAGAGATGATATCAGATATAGTCCCTGCTCTTAAGTGTATAATCTAGTTGGAGTGACAAAATACAAGTAACCCTAAAAATGAGTTACATGAAAGATGTCCCAGCAGAGTGGTAGGAGAGATGTGAGAAGGGAGCAAATGCCTCAGCTACATGAAACCAGGGAGGAATTTGTGGAGAATGTGGCCCTTATGTGGCTGGATCTTGAAGGAGGAGAAGGATTTCAATAATTGGATGTGGCAGAGTGGGGAGATCATTCCAGGAGTGGGGAGTGGGCAGCTTGAGTGAAGGCACAGAGATGGGAAAGGACAGAATGAGATTGAGGAATGATAATCTCATAGAAAGGGAGTAATGAGAGATAAAGCTGAAAAGGTATGTTGGAACCAGATTGCCTGACATTGAATGCAAGGCTAAAGAGTTTATATTTTATTCAGTAGGTAAAGTAGAGCCAAGGTTTTTGAACAAGAGTGACATAATTCGACTTACACATTTGGGAGATCACACAGACAGCAAGTATAAAGGATGAACTGGAGGGTGGTGGTGGTGGTGAGGCATTAAAGGCAGATTGAACATTTAATAAACTATTTACTTAAGTCTTGATAATGATGCATTGAATGCCTTAACTAGGGTGGTTGGCTATATGAGTAGAAAGAATTTAAGGAGGTGAGGAGGTAGCTACAAGTTATACTATGGAGAGTTCATTATGGTTTGGCTCTGGAGGTTTGTATGCTTCATCCTTTTCACCCCCAATCCTCCTATTCCCCTTTTTTACCTCTACAATCCTCCCCCGCCCCATCATTCCCTCCCACCCATGGCCCTTCAAGGCTGGACTCCACCTCTAGGTTATGACTTGACCATCCATGACAGTCTTCTCTGTTTATATCTCCTACCTCTTCCCTCTCCCTTCTGTCTTTTTGCATTTTCCTTACCTCCTGTGGTAATACTCTTTTTTTAGGGAGAGGGGGAGAGTTGAGGGCAGGGAGGGTAGATGTGTAGCCACAGGGCAGATGTCTAGAAGATGGCTGAGGTATAGAAAGAAGCATGACTGGAGCTAGCTTTGATATAGAAGGACATAAATAATCAAGGCAATGTGAGCCCTAGGTCAGGAGGCCCAGAGCTTAAAGGGGTTAAGTCTCTGGGGCATGGTCTTTGCTATGGAGGGTTTAGGTGCAGGGCAGATGGCAAAAAACTGACTAGGGTATGATGACAGTAGCTCTCATTTCTATAGGGATTTGAGGAACTTTAGAGAAACAATTCATGTAGTGGATAGCTCTCTGGACTTGGAGTCAGAAGACCTGGGTTTGCTTGCTGACTAATACTTTCTGGCTATATAACAATATTGTTTCATCTATCTGAGTTTTCCTGTCTCTAGAGAAGAAATAATAAATAAATAATAAACAAACAAATAAATAGGGCAAGTAAGTGAATAAATAAACATGTAAGTAAATAGAAAGTGAATAAACAAGTAAGTAAATATTACACTACCACAGGCTTACAGGACTGTTGTGAGGAAAGCACTTTGCAGTAATACTATTCTAGTGAAGGCTGTCTCCCACATAGAACATGGGGAACCATTGTGTGGCTCAAAGGAAAGCAGAATAGACATCTCTAGCTTCTTCTCTTCCTACCCCTCTCCAAGGGAGACTTCAATTCCTGCCAAGAAAAGAAGCAAGAAGTTGGGACCAGAAAGTTGGCTACTTTGCTTTCCTCTGAGACGGGTGATACTGGGCTAAAATTATAACTATCTTCTCCCTTAAATATTATTAGTCTAAAGGGTATGGCTTTCAGGTTAAAGCTAAACATTCTGATTGCTATTCATTTAACGGAGAAAGGTGGACTCAAGCTTGATATCCAAGGCTTGACCCCTTTCCTACCAAATACAAGTTTTACAATGAACAATGAAATAGGAATGAAACCCATTTATCCAAGGTGATAGCAAAACAGAAATCCGAGAAAGCCATACACATATATGTACATACATATGTACATACACATACATATACACATAAAAATACACACACACACACACACACACACACACACACACACACACACACACCAGACAATATAAGAGTGAAGGAGCTCTCTCTCATTGGAGAGCATAGCAACTGAGCTCAACCAAGAGAGAGACCTGGATCTCAGCAAAGGGAAAACTCTTCACAGTCTCTAAAGTAGCAAGCTGAGGGTAGGGACACAATAAACACTTCTGTCCCCTCTCATGTTGGCTTCTTCATAGAACCTTATTTTCCCATCAGCAACCTGAAATGGGGTTGGCATCATCTTCTTTCTTGACGCTAGAAGCCAGAAGTGTCCACAGAGACTGGAGAGCCTGAAGAAAGGGAAGAGATTTGAAGAACCTGTCCCTCTTCTCTCTACTACTCTGGAGGACTTAACCCTCTTAAGTTCTGGGCCTCCTGACCTAGGACTCACATCACATTGCCCTGATTGTTTATGTCCTGCTATGTCAAAGCTAACTCCAATCACGCTCCCATCTATACCCCAGTCATCTTCTAGACACCAGCTCTATGGCTACACATCTACCCTCCCTGCCCTCAATTCTCCCCTTCCCTTTAGGCAGGTGCCAGACATTGATCTCCACCAATGAGTTGAGAGTCCCATACCAATGGGTTTTGGGACTTGGGTCACACACATAATAAGCTTACGTTTACTAGTCTTTTTAAGGTTTATAAAGCACTTTCCTTACAACAACCCTATGAAGTAGACAGTGCAGATATTTATCATCCCCATTTTGCAGATGAGAAAAATGAGGATCTGATGTCAAAGGATTTGATCAGGGTTACATGGGTTGGAAGTCTAGATGCTAGGATTCTCTAGGTCATATGACTCTGACTCCAGAAATTTTTCCATTGTCACAATTCTAACTTCCTTCTTTTTGCCTCACTTTAAAACTGGAGAGCTCTTAGATCAGTCAGACAATAAGCATTTATTAAGTGCCTACTATGTGCTAGACACTACACTGAGCACAGTGGATACAAAGAAAGGCCAATAACAGTCTCTGCCCTCTAGGAGCTCACATTCTAATGAGAAAGACAAGCAAACAACTCTAACAAGATACATACAAGATAAATGAGACCTAAGAAAATCAAAGATAAAGTAGGTGGTGCTTCTTTAATTTGTGAAAGGATTTGCTGCAGGACACAGTTAAATAGAGAACTCCATGACTGCAAACGGAATGATGCAGCTTCCAGAAATTCACTGTGTAGATAACTTATTTCCGGACCATCCCTACTGCATAGAACAAGGGCCCAACTTTTTTGTGTGTGACAGACCCCTTTAACTGCCTAGTGAAGCCTATGAATCCCTTCTAAGAATAATGTTTTTTCTTTTAAAATTCAAAATGTAAGAAAATGCTAAATTTCAGTTAGATGTTAATTTTTTTCCAACCAAGTTCACCTTCCTCCCACCCCTTGCTGCAGCCTGTGTACCCCAAGTTAAGCGTCTCTGATATAGTGGTCAAAGCATACCAGTAAATAAACATGAATTTCCTAAAGGTCAAATTAAGTTAACAATAAGTCCTTTAGCCCAGCCCAGTGCCTCTTTTTGGTGATGGCAGTCATGGGGAAGGGGAATGGGCGTCTGGACCACCTGTAATTTCATTGGTATGAACAACTCCCTTGGATAAAAGGCAACTCTCTGTCAATGTAGATCAGCAAGTATTCTGCTGTGTGTCCTCTTAGGGAGTTGCCTGAGCAAAGGTTAATTGATCTGTCCTGAGTCACAGGGCATGTTTCAGAGGTGAGACTCAAACCCATGCCTTCTTGACTCAGGCCACTACAATTTGCTGTCTTTAATAGATGTCTGTTTATTTTTCCTTGGCTCCCCTCCACCTTCCCACAATTCACTCCCACACAAATATACAAAACAGCAAACTACAGGACAGGTCTGATATAACCTATCCAATATAATTATCATCATAGCTTACATTTATGCTGCACTTCACAGTTTTCAAAGTGGTTTTTTACCTCCATTATCTTATTTAGAGCTTGAAGAACAGAGCAGGGCTTATTATCCCAATTCTGCAGACAAGAAAACTGAGTCTTAGAGAGGATGTATCATTTATTCCAGGATTAGACTCATCTTCCTGAGTTCAAATCTGGTCTCAGACACCAGCTATGGGACCTTGGCAAGTCACTTAACCCTGTTTGCCTCAGTTTCCTCATCTGTAAAGTGAGGTGGAGAAGGGAATGGCAAATCACTCCAGTATCTTTGCCAAGAAAACCCCAAATGGGGTCACGAAGAATCAGACATGACTAAAAAACAACTGAACAACAACAAAGTTAGAGATGGGTCTGGAACTAAAAGGCACATCTTATAAGTAGTTCCTGGCCAGTGATGTTCTATCAACTATACCATTCTGTCTCCTACAAAATGGATGTTAGTCCTGTTCTCTACACTTATGTAATAAAAGATTTTTGCCATACTGCTTGCATAGCACCTGGGAGAAATTTCTTTTCTAGAAGACTGGAAAGGAGAAAACAGAACCTTTTTATTCTTACTGCATAATGGTTGACTAAAACTTATGGTTGTACCTTACAATCAGCAGTGGGCAAAAGAGGTCAGTCCTAGAAATGTGACTGGATCTCATAGATTGCCTTCAAGGAAGGAAAGCTGTTGGTTTTGTTTTAGTCTCGCACTTGGAAGGGACCCCAGAGCTCATCAAATCTCACCTCATGGCAAGCACTTTTCCAATGGCCCCTAAGGAGTGGTTACCCTGAAGAGCTCTAGCCATGGGAGACCCTCTCTGACCTGTCCTGAGACTGAGCAACTTTTCAGCAACATCCACCCACTATTCCTACTTCTGCCCTCTGGAGTCAAACAAAACAAGTTTAATCCCTCTTTCTTTCACATAACTGTCCATCAAGTATTTGAAGACAACACCCCTATCTCCTTCAACTGATGCACATAAATCATGGTCTCTGGTCTCCTCATCACCTAGGTGACCCACCTGTTGTTGGACTCTAGTATGTCACTGTTCTTCCCAAGAAATGGAACCTAAAAATGGACAGGATGATTATAGATGGCATTTATATAGTAATTTAAAATCACTAGCTTTCTTTCTGGTTTTGTTTTGTTTTGGTGAGGCAATTGGAGTTAAGTGACTTGCCCATGGTCACATAGCTAGTAAGTGTCAAGTTTCTGAGGCTGGATTTGAACTCAGGTCCTTCTGACTCCAGGGCTCTATCCACTGCACCACCTAGCTGCCCTAGGTTAGTTTTTCTTTAGAAGGCATTGAGGCTACTTTAAGCCTTGGTTGGGTCAGGGGAGTAAATAGTTAGCCTATTAACATTACTTCTTGGTCGCTGAGTACAAAGTAGCCCTAAGGAGCTCTCAGATGGCACTCTGGAGCTTGGATGGCGGATCACAATGGAAAACTCAGGTAGGGGAGTTTCACTCAGCCAAATAAACTCTAGGCATCCTCAGTGCATATTCTTGTTGAGTATGCTGTGGCTAAAGAAATCTTTTTTTTTTTTTTTTTTTGGTAACTGTTGAATGACCAGATGTGTCTCAATTTGTTCCAATATCAAATCCAAACTACCAGGGGCCTGGCCTGAGTCAGGCCAAGCCTAGACCTCCTGTCAGAATCTCTCAGCTGGGAGAGCTTTGTAGAGAAAAGTTCACCTGTGTGTGGGAGGAGGCTGTGATGGGATAGGAAGGAATGTAAGGTAAACAAAAACCTGCCTGCAGATCCAAAAGGTGTTCTGAGAATTCAAGATGGGGACCCACTCCCATCATTGGGAAAGCTAATCACTCACGGACTGGGATGAGCTGGAGACTCAAACCTGCCAGCCTTCATTAAGGGGGAGGTTCTGCAGCATGAACGCTGGTGCCTGGGAACTAGTGATTTAGCTCAGAGATTTTTATGGTTCTAAAATGGCTTTAAAATTTGTTTGGAATTATCCTGAGCACATTTTAAACACTTAAATTGCCATCTTCATATTTTTGAATATAGTATTCACAATGTACCCTAGTAAAAATTCTTCTCCAGTTCCCCTCAACACACCCTCCCTTCCTCTTCCCTGCTTTCCCTTTGGAGGCTTTGGTGTTATAATCTGCCGACTTGCTTCTTCTCTGAGGTAGCTCCCATCAGCTACTGTCTCTGTCCATCGGGAGAAGTGCAGTATTGTCCCAGCCTCTCATCCCTTGTATGCTCCCACACCAAAGTCTGTTATATTCTGGGAACTGAGTTCCAAGCCTCAAGCCTCAGTTTTTCTGTCTCAGTTCAGGGGCTCAGGGCTTTTATTTAAAATATCGAGTAAAAAGCCTTCACAAAAGTCCTTCTCGTTTGCTTATTCAACAAGTATTTGTTAAACACTTACGATATACTAGGTGCAGTGCTAATGGTGTGGGAGGGGTAGGGGGAAAAACAAAAAATTAAACAGTTCTTTCCTGAAAGAAGCTTTTATTTTGGAGTTGGGGGGTGGGGGAAGGTGTAACGATGTCTACACAGATTAAGTGGGTACTAGTAAAGTGATGATTAGAGAGTATAATGTACTAACAACTGGAGAGACAGAGAGGGAGACAGAGAGACAGAGGCAGACAGATAGAGACAGAGACAAACAGACAGAGACAGAGAGAGACAGACACGGAGAGAGACAGAGAGATGCATACACAGAAGGAGAGAGACAGAGAGGCAGAGAGAGGGAGACAGAGACAGACAGAGAAAGAGAGATCAGGAAAAGGTTTCTGTAGAACTTGAGCTAAGGAAGGGACTTGAAGGAAAGGAGGGATTCTAACCAGGAGGGAAGGACCAAAGGTATTCCAGGCAAGGGAGACAAACTACCTGAAGGTACAAAGAAAGGAGATGGAGTATCTTGTTCAGAGAAAAACAAATAGTCCAGTTGAAGTGGAACATAGTGTGAAGGAGAATCATATGTCATCAGCCAGGAAAGGTAAATTGGAGCAAAACTTGGAAAGGCTTTAAAAAAAAGAGGATTTTGTATTTGTCCTTGGAAGCAATAGGGAGCTGCTGGTGCTTCCTGAGCAGGGAAGTGACGTGGTCAGACCTGTGTTTTAGCCGCATCATTTCAGCAGCTGGGCCCAGGATGTACTGGAGAGGGGACAGAGCTACTGGAGAGAGATCCAAGTATTCTGGTGTTTCCTTCTGGCTTAGAGGTGACCCTGGATTCTTGAAGGCTCTTCCCGCAAATTCTCAAAGGAATCATATGATTTCAGAACAGAAAGACTCCAACCCCTTTATTTAATGGAGGAGGAAATTGAGGCCCAGAAAGTGATTTGCCCAAGGTCACACAGCTAGCATGAAGCAGAGCTGGGACTGGAGCCAGATTCTTCCGAGCTCGCTCTGCCTTTTCTTCTTTCTTGACTTTGCACTCAGTTAATGCTGACAGTGTTGTGTGGGCCCAGCTCCTGGTCTTGCCATGCAATAAGTCAAGTCAACCGCATTTTTTAAAGCATTTACTATGTGCTAGGCATTGTGCTAAGTATTAGAGAATACACAGAAAGACGAAAATCCATCCCTGTTCTGGAGGAGCTCACAGTCTGATGAGGGAGACAACAAGCAAACTGTAAGCTAATAAGCTATAGAAAGGTAAATTGCAGATCATATGAAGCCCCAAAGGACTGGATCTCTATTTTGTTACCTAAGAATGCTGCTTTTTCATGTAATCCTTCCCTTCTCCTGGAGCCCAGGACTGTGCACACTTAAGGAATCTTTGGTGAATTGAATTGAAATTGGTAAAATCCTAGCCTGCCCACAGTCCCTCCTTTACTTCCCTCTTCCCCTATCTCCTTTTGACTCTGTGGAAGGCCCAGCTCTTGTGGGCTGTCAGAGGGGCCCTGAACATTTTATGCCCGACAGGATCTTTCCCAAAAGCCCTTGGGGGAGACACCGTTAAAATGTTTTATGCTGGGGGTGGGGAGGGAATAGGTTATGCTTTGAAGAGGGAATAGGCTGGTTTTTCTGCAATGCAAACCAAAACCATTGAAAAAGGTAACTCTGGGGTAATTATGCGACCAAGGAGATAGCTTCCATATGCTAGGGTGGGTGCTTGGAGGCTGGGCTCTGCATCTGTTCTCTTTGTTCTGTCGGAGAACAGAGCTAGGAGGGGGTCTGACCTCCAGATAAACCCTGAACCAGAACCCTCTGCTAACTGTGGGGAGAAGGGGGTGGCTAGAGGTTGGGAAGGTGACGTGTTGAAGTCAAAGGGCTGCAACATCTGGCCCTGGGAGGGGCCCAGAGAGGTGGGATAAAGGATGCGGGGGGGGGGGGGGCAGGAGGGCTGCCTCTGGGTAATCAATAAACTGGGCTACTGGAGAGATCAGAGAACCATTCATTAAGGGGCTAGTTAAGTGATTGATATGCTTAATTTTCCTGTCAAATGTGGACTTCCCTTGTAAACATGTCAATTGAGAAAAGTTTCAGCTTGTCACTTGGATTTATAGCTGGAATAACATGTCGGTGGAAAAGAGAGGCCTATCCCCCGTGACCCATGCTGGTTGCTATTAAATGTGGAGGCCAGTGTATCCAGGTGCCTGAAGGACCCTTCTCTTTTTCTTCCCACAGCTGAGATAACAATAACAGACTGTGAGTTGTTCTCCTCTCTTCCTTCTTTAAAAGAATGAAAAAAAGGGAAGGGGAACCCCATTTTTGTGATCTGCTATAATAATTCTAGTTGACAGAGCTTTAGGCCTTCATGGTTTCCAAAACAGGTGCCTGAACAGAGTCCTAGACTTGGAATCAGAAACCTGAGTTTCACTCTTGGCTTTCTGAACTTAGTAGCTTTCTGAACCTGTTTCTTCATTTATAAAAATAGAGATAATAGCACTTCTACAGCTTCTCTTCATAGGATTGAGAGTTGGAAGGGGCCATGGTCTTTCTTTGTTGTTATTGCTTGCATTTTACAATGAAGAAACTGAGGCCCAGAGAGGAAAGTAATACAGCTAGCAAGTCAGGGCGTTAGTTCTCTTTCCATTACTCCAAGGTGTCTCTCCTCCCAACAATCAGGTCATTAGCAATTGATTCATCTCAATGTAGGGAAGGCAGTCTGAGCATTAGAATGAGTCGGGCCATAATTTTGGAAAGGGGGCCTTTTCCCCCACCCTTATTATCCTAGAGTTTAATAGCAAATAGGGACAAAAACTGAAAACACATGACAAAAGGGAACAAATAGGCCACCCACTCACCTGCCCCTCCCTTTCTGTGTAAATCTGAAGGGTTGACAGTGGCATTTGGGGGACAAGATGGGGAGGAGGGTTGGGAGGGGGCTGCTGGGAGCTGCTCAGAACAAGGGGGATAGCAGCCACAGCCCGAAGGAGTAAATGTCACCAAGTTAAGTTCCATCTGTTTTCCTGCTGCTATGGGGGTTCTTGTTCCGGAAAAGAATCTTAAAGCAGACCTCTGCCTAATGGCTGGGCATCCAGGGGAGCCTGTTTTAAACAAGCTTGATTTAATGCCCTTTGACTTTAAATTAGTCAAGTGCAGCCACATTGCCCAGACTTAAAAGAAAAGCAGGCGATGGACAAAGAAGGATTGGAATAATTGAAAATATAGATCAAATCCCATTACAACCCAGGAATGTCATGATGACAAGAATTTCTGTGTAACAAAAAAGGATTTCTAAATTCCCACCCATGGTCAACTTATTCCAGTAATAATAATGACATTAACTTATATAGGGCTTTACAGATTGGATTCTGAGGTTCAGAGTAACTTAATGTCCCAGAGTTGGTAAATGCTGATTCTGGGACTCAAACCCAGATCTTTTAATCTCTGGGTCACTACTCTTTGAACTGTCTTCTGAACTTTCATGTTTGTTCTATGTTAATCTGGTTTTCCAAGAACGCTGACAGAGGATCTTGGGCAGAGGAAGGCAATCGCAGTTAGGAATAGGGACTGGAAATGACGCCATCTAAGGATAAAGCGAAGGAAGTTGGGATATTTATCCTAGAGAAGAGAAGACTTGGGGAAGATGTGATCAAGTAATTAAAGGGCAGGATTTTAGTTTAACATCAGAAAGAATTTGCTGACCATTACAGTTGTTAGAATGTGGAATGGGCTACTTCAGCAGGGGAGCTCCCCATCTTTGGAGGTCTCTGGGCAGAGGCTGGATGGCCACTTGTCAGCGATCATAGGTCGTAGATGCAGAACTGGACAGGCCTTCGGATTCTTGGTCAAATACGGACTGAACTATACCATTTCTCCTTCTAATCTGAGATTCGGTGATTCTCCTTGAGGGCAGACTCCATTTTTTTTTTTATTTTTTTGCTTTTCCCACTATTATCACACGTGCCTTGTGAATGGTCAGACACTCAGTGATCATTATTCAATGATCGTTGGGACAGGCCCTGGCATAATCGTATTTGACTTATTATCCCTTACAGCAATGACCCTTGGCTTATTGAGCTACCTAGTTCTCCTACTGTCTGATGGTTCCTCAGTGAAACCTCGCTGATTTGGGGGGATAGTGAAAGCTGGGTAATAAATCGGAATGGGGCATACCTAAAAGCCAGGATATAAATTAAACCCCATAGTTACAGAATCTGAGAGCTGGACGGGATCCCAGAGGTCATTAATCCAACCCATACATGAACTAAGGATGCCCTCTATAACACCCAGACAAGAGGTTATTCAACCTTTGCTGGAAGATCTTCAGTGAGGAGGAACCTACTGCCTCTCAAGGAAGTATATTTGACACTTTTAATGACTCTGTCAGGAAGTTTTCCCCTAAATTAAGTCTTAAATTTGCCTCTTTGCCACTTTTGCCCACTGACCCTACTTCTGTTTTCTGGGGTCCTATAAAATGAGCCTAATCTCTCCAGGCTAAACACTTAGCCTAGTTCTGTCATCCTCATGGCCAAGCCAGGGTTTTTCTTTTTTTTTTTTTAACATAGAGACATCTGCAGGATCTGAGCCAGTTGGGCTCAGTTGATTTGGTCTTGTAGTGTATTACAAAGATAAGGCATTTAATAAATATTTATTGCATGATTGAAAGGTTGTTTACGATTGAAGAAAAAAGAGTCCTCCTGTTCAAATACAGCTGTGGCATTGGCAGAGAAGTAGAGAAACAACTCTGCTCTGTTCCTGAGATTAAGCATTCACCTTCTCTTGCCTGGATCCAGTTCTTTACCTCACTTCTTGACCATCCCCATATTTTCCCCTTCATGCCTACCTTCTCTCAAAGGAAAACTGGGACTGCATTGCCGGACCCACTTTGGTCACATGGGGTTTTGCCTTCATGTCACTTTCCAGCCATTTCCAGACATTCCCTTTCCACTGCCCAGTACCATTATGTGCTGTCTAACCTATTGGAATATAAACCGCTTACAGTAAAGATTTGTCTTGCTTGCTTGCATGAGCTCCCTCACTGCTTAGCACAGTTTCTGGCACAGAGTAAGCATTTAAGAAATGCTTTCTCTCTCAGGGCTGGATGGCACCTCTGAGATCATCTTGCAGATGATAAAACTGAAGTCTAGTCGAGATTAAGGGATTTTTTCAGGGTCATAAAGCAGAAAGTAGCAGAGCTGGGATTTGAACTCAGGTCCTAAGATTCCAGATCCAGTTACCTTGGTATAGAACTGCCAGGCCACTTTTCACATGTTCCTTACTTTGACACATCCGTGATTTCATCAGTGTAGATTCTCCCCGCCACTGACGCAGTTAGCAAATTAGCAAATGCTTTTACATTTCCTGAGTTACTGTGGTAAAATTAAAAAAAAACAGTTATGCTGGTCTTCAGACAAGAGACACACAGGCTTGGCCCTGGGCCTGGGCTTGAAGCAGGAATTGCTAGAAATTTTTCTCCACTGACACAGCCTTTGAGACTCAGGGTGACGCAGGAGGACATTTGGGATAGAAGATGGTGCTGACTCTTCATTACTCTTCAAGGATCGGCTCAGATCCACCCTTCTCTTTGAATTCTTTCCTCTTCTATTGCCAGGCATCATCTCCAGTCATGTTGATCTATATCTGTCCGCTGGACCTGGATGGCTCCAGAGGAGAGAGTGAGGCTGGTGACTTTGCACAGCCCTTCCTCACTTGAATCCAATTCACTTGCACATCATGACATCCTCTTCCTGAAGTCATGGACCTTTTCAGGAACAAAGGACAAGCAGCATCTACTGTCCCTCATGGGTAATGACTTCCCTGTGCCACGAGCTGTCGTCATGGGTTTTTCACAAAACATTTCATGTGCATATACTCTACTCCCCAGTCTAGTCTTAGGCATCTAATTTTCATCTGGATAGAGGGGATATGGTCATGATTTGCCTTTCCTGATTCCTTCTTCTCCCTAATCAACTGGGCCTGGATTTAGGAAAATCTGAATTTCCATTCAGCCTCAGACACTTACTAGATGTGTGACCCTGGGCAAGTCACTTAACCACTATCTGCCTCAGTTTCCCAAACTGTAAAATAGGGAAGATAATAGCCTCTACTTTGTAGGGTTCTTGTGTGGACCAAATGAAATAATATATGTTGAGTTCTTTAAAAACCTTAAAATGTTTTCTAAATATTATTATCATATCAATTACTGTACCTGGCTGATAGGACAGAAGCAGATATCACTTGCTGTGTGATATGTGTGTCTATGTGTATGTGTTCACACATATGCACACTATTCATGTGTATTAGTATGTGCGGTATAATGTTTTTGGGTTGGCATGTCCTATGTTCCTGAGAGATTCCTTACCTCCTATGTCAGAGCATTAATGAGTCCCAGACTACAGATGCCACAGTAAAATACCTGTGTGGCTTTAAGAAGGGGATTATCAGGACCCTACATACCCCTGGGAATTCACTCGTATGTCCCTACTTCTTCACTCCCTTAGGCATCTGGGTACAGTTCTACCTTCATTTTCCACCGCACACTTTGCTTCTGAGGAAGCATGGTATATTTAGACATTGGTAGCTCTTGAGCCCGCCACATCTGTGTAGTTGGAGTAGTGATTCAACCTGCACACTTTGATGGGACTGGAGAGCTATACTTCTTTAGGAAACATTTCCTTGTCTACATGCTAAAACTCTACATATAAGCTATCTTCGTGTTGGCCCCAGGGAACCAGCCAGTGAAGTTGATTAGACTCAGAAAAGGAAAAGACTGGGTGTCATCCAATTTTGTTTTTTCCTGCAACTTACTTTTTAAAAGTCTGAGATGTAATTAAATGTGCTAAAAATGTCCAGTGAGTGTCTACAACTCCCCTTCATTTGAAAAAAAAACACACACGCAAGTTTTATTAATTCCTTCTGTTATTATAGATCAGTCATTTCTAATTCCCATCCATTTTTGTAACTGCAGTTGATATCCATAATATAAGCAAAGTATTCCTTCACATTTAGGGAAAGAATCAAATGAAATAATTTGTATAAAAGTACTTTAAAAGCCATATATATGTATATGTGTATATATGTATATATGTATACATATATATATATCTAATGTGAATATTAATGGTTTGGGTAGAAATCTGAAGAGAGGAAGGCTTTACCTGGGGAGAAAAATCTAAAGGTTCCTGACATATAGTAAGCATTTAATAAATACTTGTTGGCTTGACTTGGTGTGAGAAATATGCTATATGTCCATCAGTCATCAGTCTAGTGTCATAGGAATTTAGAACTGGGAGGTACTTTAGACCTTGTCTCATTTAATCCCTTCATTTTATAGATGAGGAAATCGACATCACATCACCCCTTGAACAACCTGAGTGTCCCTGGTCTATAGGATCCTTGAATAGACAGTTAAAAGAACACAGGACTTGGAATCAGGAGAGAGGTAGTCTTAAATCTGATCTGTGACACTTATCTGTGTGACCACTGGTAAATCACTGAACCTCTTTGAGTCTCAGTTTTTTCATCTGTAAAATGGAATAATATTACATGAACGTTATGCCTCAGGTGGTTGTATGAGAGCAATGCACTTTATAAACCTTAATGCAACTGTTGAAATGTGAGCTACTCCTATTGCCAACATTGGAAAGATAGTAGGGAAGTAAGTCATGAGACCTGCCTCTAAGAAATTTATAATCTCATTTGTAGATTGTAGAATATTACATATGTTTGCTCATTATGTCTATATGTATGTATAAACACATGTATAAACTTGTTTATAATCTAGTATTCATGAACAAAACAGATGAGAATAGGTTACTCTATTAAAAAATGACTATGGTATATAGCCTGATGTGATGAACATTTGACTTATAAATGAACTTTTAGAAGACAATCCATTTGCTAGCTTAGGTACTTAACTATTTTTTGGTCTAGAGCTTGGATTTTATTAGTGTAGGAAAT
Source organism: Vombatus ursinus (assembly GCF_900497805.2). Classification (NCBI taxonomy): domain Eukaryota; kingdom Metazoa; phylum Chordata; class Mammalia; order Diprotodontia; family Vombatidae; genus Vombatus; species Vombatus ursinus. Next base: position 10,985,211 of record NW_020954556.1, read on the forward strand.
TCTCCCTCCAATGCAGATCAGTAACTCAACTGTAATATTCTCAGAGAGTTGCCTGGGGACACCGAAAGGTCAATTAAGTTGCCCTTGATCATGTACAGAGTATTTGTCAGGAGCGGGATTTGAACACAAGTATTGAACACAAGTCTGTCCAGCTATCCAATATACCACCGTGTTGCTTTATATTGGACTTTTCACTATTACTTTTTACTATCATACTATACTAGTGTGCTGTAGTATACTGTGGTATATATACTATTAATATATTTATACTAATAATGATGATGAGGATAATTATAATAATAGCATTTATTTAGTGCTTTAAATTTTGCAAAGTGCTTAACATATATTATCTCATTTGATCTTCACAACAACCCTATGAGGTAAGTGCTATTATTATCCCCATTTTACAGATAAGGAAACTGAGGCACAGAGAAGCTAAATGATTTGCCTAAGGTCATGCAGCTAAGGCATTATCTGAGGCAGGATTTTGAACTCAGGTTTTCTTAACTCCAGCTCCAGTGGTTCTGTATACCGTAGCATGAAGCTGCCTGTAGTAATGATCATTATAGTGATGATAAATAATGAAACCGATGTTTATATAAAGCTATAAAATTTGCTTAACACTTTACATATATTTTCTCATTTGAGCCTCAGAAAAACTCAAAAACATGTACAGATATTATTTCTCTCTCTCTTTTTTTTTTTTTTTTTTTGGGGAAAGCACATTTGCTCAAGGGTATGAGGATGTAGGTTTAATTCCTATCTCTGACTCTACTGGTGTGACCTTGGGCAAGTAACTTAATCTCTCTGGGCCTCAGTCACTCAATTGTAAAATGAAGGAGTTGGATTAGATTTCTTCCAAGGAGCCTTCCAGTTTGAAACCTATGATGCTAAAGATTGAAGAAACAAAGGCCCAGAGATCTTAAGTTACTTGCTTACAGTCTCACAACTATCAAGTGTTAGAGGTTGGATCTGAATCCTTATCTTCCTAACTCCAAGTCAAGCTAGAGGTTTTCACTACAATAAAAACACACACGCCAAAAGGAAATTTTTGTTTAGATTGCATGTCGTTTTCATGGGATGCAGTTCATCCTTGTTGCAAAAGTTGACTTTTGTCTTCTTAAACAGCTACATTAATCCAAAACTATATAGCTCAGGCCTATGATGTGAAATGCTCTTAATTCTGACTACACTTCCAACATCTGTTACATTTTCAAATAACTTGAAATCAGATCGACATAGTATAAATACTAGAAGATGCACTGATGCTTCGTTTTGTTGCAAATCGGAGGCATTAGGAGAAGCTGAGGCTTTCAAGGACAGAGTCCAACCCCTGTCTTTTTACAGATGGACAAATGGAGGCCCAGAAAGGTTGTGACTTACCCAAGGTCACACAGGTAATAAGTATAAGAGTCTGGATTTGAAACCAAACCCTTCAGTACCAAATGCAGGGCATTTCCCACATTCTGGGACTAATCTGAAAGGAAGCATTGCTCAGCAAAAGAAGAAATGAAAAGGAGGGTGTGGGGGGGGAGGGTGAGGGTGTGGGTAGGAAGGTGGGGAGAAAATAAACCTCCACATCTTTTACATTGTGCTTTGAAGACTGTATTATTTTTAAAGCCCTGGGAACAGAGAGATCTGAGCTGCAAAGCTGGCTATATAGTAACTGTCTGTGGTTGGTGGGCTGTTGCACATCTGCCTTTTATAGGCTGGGAAGTGAAAAATGTTTTTAATTAAAGAGCGGAATTGGGGCTTTTAGTCTGGCTACACACTAAGTACCTCGCCAGACCTGCCTGATGAAAATTCAATTCTCCCTCCCCCGCTCTCACCCCACTTTATGTAGAGGGCTCCAGTGGGGAACGCAGAGAAACCCTAAGGACCTCAGTAACCTTGAATTCCTGATGCAGACAAAGTGATCTCAGCATCTAGAAGACTTCTCAATACACAGATGACCCTGCAACCCTCCACAGAACTGAGAAATTGCAAGATTTCCCAGCAGTTTGGTTCAGGAAGGGTCAGTTGACATTGCTGGCTGTGGACTAGAATGATCTGTGAGCCAGAAGAGCCCACGGGTTTAACAAACTTGGAAAAACAAGGAGCAAAGGGGTTAGGGGAGAGGGAGGAAGGAGCAAAACAAAGCAAGAAAGATGAAGTTGTATTTTAAAAAGTCATATTTTTGCGAGCTCTGCATTATTGTCAGCATAGACGCTCTTTTCGCTGACACAGATCCCGACCCGTTCAGCACACAGTAGCCTCAGGTTTGTACTAAAACCAGCCAGATTTTTGTTTTTAAATTTCATTTAAAAAAAAAAAACGACATTGTCACTAGAGATGAAGCCATAGTCTTTCCAGATTGGTGGGTTTTGCCCTCCACTGGCCAGAGCCTTTAAGAGATGAGGTTCACTTTCATGTCACCATGAAGCTTTGGAGAGGGCTTTAAACTTTTTCATTTGTAAAATAGGAGTAATAATAGCAAACACTCTCCAAAATTGTTGCGAGGATCAAATGAGATAACATATAAAAAACACTTTGCAAACCTTAAAGCACCGTTCAAATACTAGCTCTTGCTGCTGCTATTATTATTATTATTATTAAATAATGATTTTTAAAAAGAAAGATACTTAGAAAATGTCACATCAGGTCAAGAGCTTCTTGTCTAAGGCCCTGGGAGGGCAGGAAATGATGACTTCTGACGAAAGGTAGAAGATAGAAGGGATGTGGAATCCCAGGAATTAGCAAAGGAAGAGTAATTATTGTGGTCCATCCCTTGAGGACAGTCTAGATCATTCCCCGAAGCCTGTTTTCCAGGGCTTTCCCCAGGCTACTTTCAAATGTCTGGAAGCAAAAAGGTGTCTCTAGATGAGGTGAATCTATTTTTTTTCTTTCCATTTCCTTCCTAGTGGAATGATGCAGCAAGTGGAGAGCTCTTAGGCAGTCAATACCAGAAAGCGGAAACTCTTCTGGCAAGATCTGAAGATGATCCATGAGACACAAGGATGGACTGGACGTTGCAAGACTTTTATTGCTCCACCCACCCCTCCCCCAAGTCCCAGGATTAGAAGAACTCACATTTATATTGTGCTCTAAGGTTTATAAATGCTTTCCTTTCAACAACCTTGTCAATTAGGTAGTATATAATTATCCTCATTAGAGAGAGGAAATGAGTTTCATAAAGTTGAAGTGACTTACTCAGGGTCACATAGCTAGTGGATATATAGATTCAAACCCAATCCTTCTGAGGCTGGAGATTAGAACGTTTTGCTTTATGCCCTGTCTTCTCATTATAGGTTTATATGTAGCATTGGGGGGGGGGGTGTAGGCGTGGGATTGGGGGGTGGAATCAGAGCAGGAGTATAAAGGAACAAATTAAATATGTCTCAAGATTGTGGGGTCCAGTTTGAGGCCAGACATTTCTGGTTGTTGGGGTAAAAATTGAAAGAGTGGGTAGGAGATGTTGACTTTATGCTAGACATGATGCCCTGCTGAGTGCTGAAACTATTGCTGTGGACAAGGTACAGCTTTTTAGACATGTACATGGTGAGCCAGGTGGTAATCAATGTTGTTCAGCCACACCTTACAACTGACTCCTTGCCTAGATGGATTTCCAGGAGTAAACATTCTCCACCCTGGGAAGTGGTATTAAAGGATTTGAAATTCTCTTTATCTTTTTCTTAGCTCTGAACCCCCAGGCATAGCTGGTGCTTATGGCAAAAAATACTTCAGTGTTAGGTCTATCTCTAGCTCACTCCTGGAGATGTTTCCATTCAGTAGCCTTCTATCAACTACATTTACAGCCAGTATGCTCAGAGTAGGAAAGGTCTGTGGTTGATACTGATTATAAAGACAAAGTAAATGTCTAAAACAAAGAAAGGTAAAAGGATTTTCCTGTGTCCAGAAGGAAAGGTTTCAGGCTTCTATGGACAGCCCAAAAGGAAAAAGAAGATAGAGGACTACTTTCTTGGAGTCTATAGTCCCAGAGTTTCAGTGATACAGAATCTGTTTTGACACTTCTCTTACCTGACTACCTCAAATGAGGTTTTTCTCAGTGTCCTGGCCCTTTCTTTGAGGCAGAGTTGGGTTCTGTTGCCATCTTATGAGTCATCTTATGTTGCTCTGCCAGAGCGTGGTGGCTGATGGGGAAGAGGGTGCTGAGTGAGCATGTTAAGAATTGGGGATTAGCCTTCTCTGCTGTTCTTTCCTTGGGTTCTTACCTCATTAGTGTGTAGGGGGTGTTCAGGGAGGACTAATATCTCTGGTGTGAGGGCTTGCCGAGCCCTTTTTAGAGCTGTTCATCCACTTTTGGTGTCCAACTTCACCCAACTCTCACCTGTGGCTCCAAGAAGCTGTAATGAGCTCAGTGGCCACACCCTGGCAAACATGCTCCACAGATGGGCTAAACCAGATTGAAGGTAACCAAAGGCTTGAAACAAATCAGTGGGTTAGGGGGATGTCCACCCCAAGCGTGCGAAGACTTCTGGCAGAATGGGTGGAGAACAATTTGTTCCAATGGCCATGAAGCAGGCACTGTGGAGAGCTTAGAGCTTGGTCAGACATCAAAGACACCAAGGTCATCCGCTGCATCCTGGGCCATTGGTAGTTGTTCTGACTTTTGTCTTGCCACTGGACTTCGATGACTCTGGAAGAGAGAGTGAGGCTGATGACTTTGTGCAACTCGGCCTCACTTAAATCCAATTCACCACTAGTCAAGACATCACCCCATGATGTCATTGGTCCTATTTTAAAATGAAGGATGAATAACAATAACAGCCTCATTAGGGTTCTTGGTGTCTCAGATCATAGAGACAGCTGAAATTACTTTTTCCTCTTACACATAATTCTTATTTTAGAGAAGTCTGAGAGCTTGGGGCAACTAGGTAGTACAATGGAGAGAGTGCTGAACTTGGAGTCAGGAAGACTCATCTTCCTGAGTTCAAATCTGGTCTCAGACACTTACTGGCTGTGTGACCCTGGGCAAGTCACTTCACCCTGTTTGCCTCAGTTTCTTCATACAAAGTGAAATGGAGAAGGAAATGGCAGACCACTCCAGTATCTTTGCCAAGAAAACCCCAAAATGGGGTCATGAAGAGTTAGATACAACTGAAATGACTGAACAACAAAAACTTAGAGAAAGCGTCTAGTTCTTCATCTTATGGTTATATTGACTCCATTCATTTTCTACTTATTCTGTCAGGAACTAAGTTCCTCTTTCTGTCTCTCTCCTGGACTTAATAAACTATCTTTGAGAAGTCGCTCAGGCATGAGGCATGACCTATCATTCTTGGCTCTATCCTGCTCCTGTCTTTTCAGTTCATTCAAGGTACTAATTTGTACATCCTAAAGAGATCCCTCGATTTAGAAGCATCTTTTGCAATTAATTTAACACCTTGTTGTCTTCTCCTTTTCTGTGATTAAGTCCTAATTTTTCAAAGACATTCCTTTATGTGAATATAAAGGCAATCCAGGGCATAAATGCCCCGGGTTATCAGTTTTGTAGTTCTTTTTCTCTACTTTCCTTTCCAAGCGAATAATAGAAAGAGATTACAAATTATTTACCATCCAGTCCTAGCTCAAGTGCTGCCTCATCCATGAGTCCTTCATTTAGGCCAGGTGAAAGCAATCTCTTCAGATTTCACATTGTGCATTACCTGGCTTTCTCTTTTGAATATACTGGTTGCCCTCGTGTCATAGCTATTTATGTACTTATCTTCATTAGATTATGATTTATCAAAACCAGGGTTTTTTTTTTCTTCTATCTAACATTGTGTCTCTAGCACCTAGCCCAGTAGCTTATCATAGTTTACTCACAACATCACATATCTATGGCTGGAAGGGACCTCAGAACCTACTACTACAGTTTTTACTTTACAGATGAGGAAATGGAGCCTCAGGGAAATTAAATAGCTTTCACCGGGACACACAAGTAGCAAACGTCAGAGGTAGGATTGTACATATCAAGGGTCTAGATGGATAAAGCATTTATTAAGCACTGATTATGTGCTATGCACAGTGCTAAGTGCTGGGAATACAAATACAAGTGAAGAAAAATACAGTTCCTGCCCTCAAGGAGCTTACATTTTAACGGAACTAAATGAAGTTGGGAAGCAAGAGGGTGGAGCATGATATAGAGGAATGGCGGTAAGAGGAAAATAAATATGGATGGCCTGGGTACTTCCTGAAATGGTCATTCTGGGCAAGGTTTAATAAATGTGGTGCTACATGCAGGTCTCATGACCTATCTTGGGTTCCTATATTTTTTTTTTTCACTAGGCAATGGGGTTAAGTGACTTGCCCAGGGTCACACAGCTAGTAAGTGTCAAGTGTCTGAGGCCGGATTTGAACTTAGGTCCTCCCAACTCCAGAACTGGTTCGCTATCTCCTGTGCCACCTAGCTGCCCCCTATTCTGTTTGTTTGTTTTGTTTTGGGGGGTTCATACGTTTTAAAATGAATATTTAGGACTGCCATTCACTCTGATCATCTTCCCCTGGACATGCCATTATATTTATGATATTATATTGCTTTATAGGGAAAAGATAATTGAAAAATAGAGAATAAAATGCAATAGGAAAGCAGGTAAAAATCAGAAAAAAATATATTAACAGCAAGCACTCTAAACTCATATTTCTCAAAACAAACCTTATCCTCAGGGAATTAAAGTTGCAAGTCCAACCCAGTCTTGGTCTGATACTACTACTGTTAGCCTGGGGCTTGCTCTCTGGAAACAGGGCATTATGGATTAATAAATTGTCTTCTGATGACTACAAAAGGTACTGCCTCTTGATATTTGGCTTGCCATTGCTACTTGCCATAGGAATGATGAGTCTTCAAGAATCTACAGCTTCTACAGCTGCTTCTGTCATGGAGGGGCTGATATCTGTTCAGGGAGGGATATACATGACTGCATTGATTGTCAGTCTGGCATCAGCAGGCATAGGAAAAAACCTCAGTGGTCTGCACCAATGCTTCTACCTCAATGCAGGAAGGGAAAGGAATACTTCAAATTAAACAAAAACAAAAACAAAAAACCAATAACCCAAGGGCAATCCTCAAGATTAGCAAACATTTTGCTCCTCTCTATTTCTTTCCTTTTTCTACAGTAACCCATCACTCTTTGAAAAACTCCTGCTTTAGAGGTTGATGTATGTCCATGAATACTCTCTTGGGATGGGCAGTGGTTCTTTGGTTCCCAAAGCCTTGTGGGAAAAAGGTAGTCCCTGGGACCTCCTTTTTTTTTTTTTTAGGCAATTGGGGTTAAGTGACTTGCCCAGGGTCACACAGCTAGTGTCAAATGTTTGGTCTGATGCCGGATTTGAACTCAGGTCCTCCTGACTTCAGTGGCGGTGCTCTAATCACTGTGCCACCTAGCTGCCCCTGGGACTTCCTTTTAGGAAAAGATCCTTCTTATACCAGGTTGGACAGAAACAAACATTATTGAATAAAGAACTGTGTTTTAATTCATCTGTTTGGTATTTTCCAGTTGCATTTTTTTCTGTTTCCTGCCAAATTTCAGGAATGTAGTTATTTAGTCCTAATAGGCACACTACTACCAGGTATAAAATACATGTAAAATTTGTGGTTCGGTCACCATCTTGAAACAAAATAGCAGCCAATAAAAGTCTTCAGATGATTATATTTCCTTTATATTTTACAGACTTTTAATGCAATTGATTGGGAGTTATAATGCTGTGTGATTAAAATGGATGAAGTCTATAGTTCTCAGAGCCACAAGTTTACACAGGCCCCAATCTACTTCAAGACTTACTTCACCATACTGCTCATTATATTCTCCTATCCCATCCAAACAAGATAATTTACTCTTTCCCTTGAAAGAGTAATGATGTGCTACTGGCCCCTAGTAAAAGCACTTTGAGGAGGTTCAATTTAATTCAATAAACATTTATGAAGCCCCTACTCTGTGTCTAGTAAATCACACAAGGAGTAAAATTAGTAGATGAAGACTGTATTGCCAAGTTTATGACACAGAGCTGGGCATTGAATTAGTCCATCAGTAATTGATCACTATATCTTGGTCAGGCATTAAAGATAGACAATGAGTTGAGGCCAGAGTTTAAAAAGGAGGAAGAGAACAGATTGGATTGTATTTGAGAAACTGTATAGCACTTTCAATAGTCCTCAACTTCTCCCTGACATAAAAACTTATCTTTTTGACATCAGTATTTTCCTGAAGATTTTATATATTTGCAAATCATGGGACACCGAATTCTACAGATCACAATCACTGTTCTCTAAAGGGAATGGAGAATTGTATAGTGGAAATAAGCAGGCTATAGAATGTTACCAATGCCTCTATGCATTCAAGAGGTGGTGTAAATAGGTAAAAGATGCAAAGGGTCAGATTTAGATCTGATTTAAGGAAAAGCTTCCTAACAACATTATGTTCAGTTTTGGGAGCCACAATTGACAAAGGGCATTCATTGCTAAATTTGGAGGAGTGCAACCAGGAAGGTGAAATGAGGAATGGGAATGGAGTGCAACCAGGAAGGTGAAATGAGGAATGGGAATGGAAAATAGTTCAATTTGACTGCTACATTAGTCGATCAATAAACATTTATTATGCACCTACTATGTCAGGCACTACGCTAAGCGACTGTATGAAGGGAAGTGATCTGAAAAAAAAAGCTAGGAGGATATGTTGATTCTGGATAGTGGATAGCCTTCAATGTCAAGCTAAATAATTTTGATTTCTTTTTTATTTTGATTTAATTCAGTGGCAGTGGGGAGCCACTGAAGAATTTTGAATGACATGGTAGGACCTGTGCATTATTAAGATTACTTTGGCAACTGTTTGAACGGTGGATTGAATGGTGGAGGAGGAAGATTTGGGGCAAGAAGACCAGTTAGAAAGCTAATAAAGTAGTCCAGGTGAGAGGTAATAAGTACCTAAACTAGGGCAGTGGCTGTACAAGTGGAAAAAAGGAGACTTTGGGGAGAGATATTGCAGCTATAGGATTGTCAAGGACAATGCTTCTTTTGCCTCACTTTTCTATGATCTGCAGGTGAAGAGTCTTGTTACTGAACTTAAAAGGGATGCTGATGGATTTCTGGATTTCAGGTGGCTTTGGCTCTTCTTTCCTGTTTTTGTGCAAAATTCATTTTTAGAGATGGGGGAAAAAAAATCAGGATCAAGAAATTTGAAGTCATTCTCTCTAGGTTCCAGAGGTAGAGTTCTCAGCAATTTGCCATCATATTATGTTAGTATCACACTCTATTAATATTTATTTTCACTAATAAAATGCAATTAAAATGTAATCATATCAGTACCTTTCAGATCAAGTGGGAAAAAAAATCTCTGAAAGCTACTGATGCACCAACATGAATGTAAGGATATGGGGAAGACATATCCCTTACTCTCTCTTCCTTTTCTTCAATTTATGTTACTGTAGTAGTTTAGTCATTTCAGTTGTGTACATCCCTTTGTGACTCCATTTGGGATTTTCTTGGCAAAGATATTGGAGTGGTTTGCCATTTCCTTCTCCAGCTCATTTTACAAATGAGGAAATTGAGGCAAACAGGTTTAAGGGACTTGCCCAGGGTCACACTGTTAGTAAGTGTCTGAGGCCAGATTTGAACTCAGAAAGATGCGTCTTCCTGGCTCTAGGACCAGTGCTCTGTCTGCTGGGCCATGTAGCTGCCGCTATGGTAATGAGGAGGCCAAGGCCAACTTTTCTACAAGTGCCCTTGATTCCATCTCATCTAGTCTTTTTCAGCAGATTGATTCCTTTCCCTGTTTTCCAATCTTCAATCTCTATTACATGATTCCTTCTCTGCTGCCCAGGTCTCCCTGGTCCTAAAAAAAATAAATAAAAAACCCCTTCATTTGATCCTATCACTCCATCAATTTATTGCCCTGTATCTCTCCTCCCTTTCTCCATCAAACTCCTAGGAAACGCTTTCTACATATATTACTTCTTCTTCCTCTCTTCCTCCTCTGCAGCGTGGCTTCTGATCTCATCACTCAACTGACATTGCTCTTTCCAGAGTCACCAATGATCTTTGAATCACCAAATCTGAATTGATCTCTCTCCTGCATTTGCCAATTTCAACTCCCTTTTCTCCAGGATGCTTTCTCTTTGGGATTTTGTGACACTACTCTCTACTGGTTCTCCTCCTATCTATCTGACTCCTTCTCCTCCTTTGCTAACTCATCATTCATAGAATGCCCTGTCACTATAGATAATCCTCAAAGCTCAGTCCTGGGCATTCCTGTCTCTACACACTCCCTTGGTGATTTCATCAGCTCCCATCAATTTAATTATTATTTCTATACAGATGGCTCACAAATCTATATGTTTAATTTCAGTCTCTCCATTGAACTTTAGTCCTGTATTGTCAGTGGCCTACTGGATATTTCAAACTGGGTATGCCAGAGACATTGCAAACTCAATGTGTCTAAAACAGAACTCAAAATCTCTAACTCATACCTCACACAAACTTCCCTACTTCTCTCAAAGGCACTGCCATTCTTCTAGGCTCCAAGGTTCATAACCTTCCTTCCTTCCTTCCTTCCTTCCTTCCTTCCTTCCTTCCTTCCTTCCTTCCTTCCTTCCTTCCTTCCTTCCTTCCTTTCCTTCCTTCTTTCTTTTTCTTTTCTTTCCTTCCTTCCTTTTTCTTTTTTTCTTTCTTTTTTCCTCCTCTTCTTTCTTCTTTCCTTCTTTCCTCCTTCTTGATCCCTGCCTCAAGTCTCTCTTCACTTCAATTCATCCTCCCCATAGTTGTCAATGGGATCTGATACACAGATCTGATCATGGTTCTTCCTTTATCAATAAAGTCAAGTAGCTCTAGGATGAAATATAAACTGTTAGGCTTTTAAAACCCTTCACAACCTGGCCTAAACCTATCTTTCCAGTTTCCTTATACATTACTCCTCTTCTCTCACTCTATGGTCCAGCTAAATTGGCCTTCTTTCTATTTCTAACATATGGCACCCCATCTCTCATCTTTTGCTCTGTTCTTCCCCTATGCCTAGAATGTATAGCCTCCTCAATACTATATGGTAACATCCTTCTTTTTGTTTAAGACCTGCTTCAGGCCTACCCTGTGCCATGTTTCTTATGTGTGGATATATTGTCTCCCTCAAGAGAATGGAAGTTTCTCGAGAATAGGGAACTTTTTATTTTTGCATTTGTATTTCCAGTGCTTGAAAATGCCTGGCATATGTGCCACTTAATAATATGAGATGCTTAGTAAATGCTAATTGATTGATTAATTAAAGAGTTAATGGAGGAGATTCACACATGGAGATAATACAGCAAAAGCAAAGTTAGAAAGGATAAAGAGAGAAACTTTTTGTTTCTTCTAGAGAATTAATACTGGCCTCCACAGGCCTATCCTTATTCTCTTTTTCCCTAAAATATGGCCCAGAAATTCTTAACTCGTCTTTGCCAAACTAGCATTATTTCTAGTTTGTTATATAGTCAGTGGTCCCAGGTACAGCATTAATATTGACTTTGCCAACTGCCCAGATTTTCAGGGTGAATCGAGTTAGTCAGGATGTCATTGGGACATTATCACATTGTAGTTGAGGATGTCTGAAAAAGGATAGGATCAAAGCTTATATTCACAAATCTCAGAAAGTTGGTAGGAGCATTGCAAAAATTTAAAGAATAAGACCTAATACTCTAATTATCCAGAGGAATTTGGAAAACTGTCTTCCATTTTTGTGCTTTATGGATGGGAACTAGGTAACAGGTCCCTTTGAAATCCAATGCTTATTACCTAATAACTCAGTGAATATTATAGCTTTCCCTAGTTAACAAGGCAAAGTGACATAATACAAAGAGTGTTGGACCTGGAGTTTGGAATCTCTGTGTTCAGATATCTTTTCTGGAAACTAATAGCTATGTGATCTTAAATAAGTCACTCAAACTCTGAACTTTATTTTCCTGAGCTGTAAAATGGGGATAATAATACCTATAAGAATTAATTACACAGGGATGTTGTGAAACTCAAATGACATAATTACTATATAAATGCCAGCTATATCAATGCTCTACTGTACCTAGGATTAAAGTCATGAGGTACCCAAATATTCACTTCACAGGTAGAATTCCCTCTTCTTTTTCTTGACAAATAGCCTGGGAGCCCCAGTTGAACAGAAAAGGTAGAGAATTTGATAACCCTCTGCTAAAGGTTTGTCTTGAGGAATTCTCCTAGGGCTTAGGTTTTGGAACTGGAATAGGTACCATGCTAAGATCAACATTCCTGGCACCAGATCAATGGTGCAATTCAAGCTTTAGATAATATTGGGATCTTGAGAAATTTTGACAAACTTGAACAAGGGGCTATATCTAAGAGATGAAATTTATTAGGGATTATCATAAAGTCCTACACATAAGTTCAAAAAAATCATCTCTACAAGTATAGGGTGGTTGAAATGTGATGATGTGCTTAGCACCAGGGAAAACAAGATGTAGAATAATCACAGTTGCTTCTCTCAAGGAGTTTACAATCAAATGGCAGGGAGTTAGAATGTATATAAATAAATATAATTTGAAGAAGAATGTGAGAAAATGTTTATTTAGGATCTCTCATTTGAACTTAAGAATATTTGTGAAGGAAAAATGGCCTTCCCTCAGTATCAGGGGTCTTCTCATTCTGGACAGTCCTCTTGATCCGCTGCTACCTTCTTTCATTGGTGAATTTCTTTTGAGGGGTTTCCATGGACCCAGGCCCACCATATTCATTCCCTTCCTAACTCTCCAGACTTAGCCATCTTAACTGAGCTGCCTCCTCACCCTGGAATTTGGTTCAGTACCTCAGGTCTTGTTACCCTGAAACATCCCTCCACCATGCTCTCCTCACATTGGTGAATTCTTTTCAGCGGCCTTGATTTGGGGGCTGAGTCCAGTGTTCACTCTCTTCCTGGCTCTGCTTCTGACTCTCCAGAGTTAGCCACCATGCCCTCCTTCTCACAAGTACCTTTACCCCCCACCCCTCTGCCACCTCTCACCCCTCCATATTTGTTGCCTTGGCTATCAGTTGGGAAGATCAGGGAAGGTTTTGTAGAGGTTGTGGCATCTGAATTGAACCTTAAAGGAAGGTTAAGATTTCAACAAGCAGCACCATAGAGGGAATTTATCCCAGGCATGAGGGATATGTAAATGCATATTTAAATGCCTATATTAATGTATGGAGTTAGGGGAGGACAGAGGTAAGATCAGGGATCACCTTGTCTGGAATCTAGAATATATGAGGAAGAGAAGTGTACAACATAGCAGGAAAGGGAGGTTGGAGCCACACTGTGGAAGGAACAAAATTTTAGACTATGGGGCTTATATTTTACATCATGAGATATGAGGAGCCCCTGAAGATTTTTGAGCATGGTACTGACATGTTCACACCTTTGTATTAACAAGATTAATTGGGCAGATGTCTGAAGGGTGAATTGGAGAGGATAGAGACAAGAGGTTGGAAGCTTTGCATAATTGTCTAGATGACCAGATGCAGAGTATTTGGATGGTTAAGAGTTACTTAGGGTTGGAGATTAGCAAAGAGGGTATGGTATAAGACTGAGTGAGTCACTGAAGTTGTTGACCATTTAGGCCTGCATTGGGTATGGGTGTTTGTGAAACCAGAAAATGGCTTATAGACTCACGGAGTAAATGGTGGTTAGGGAATTGGAGGTCACAATGAAATAACAGGTTCAGTAGGACTGCTGGAATTGGAGAAGTGAGTGTACGGTCAGGAGTTTATGGGGAGGGGAATTTTAGAAATAAGGATCTTAGAACTGGTATAGTTCTGGGTGATGATGGCATCATATCTGTGGGTGGCTGTTAGGGATAGAGGCAGTTTGGAAAGACCACTGGATTTGGAATTATAATAATTGAATTATTATTTAATATCTCTGGACTCCAGGGTTCATCAGGACATCTTTGTGAGGCAGTGGATAGATTGCTAGACTTGGAGTCAGGAAGATCTGAGTTCAAATCCAGCCTTAGGCACTTGCTAGCTGTATGACCCTTGGTAAGTCACTTAAACTCTATATGTCTCATTTTCCTCATCTATAAAATGAGAATAATAGCACCTCATAGAGCTGTTGTGGGGTCAAATGAGATAACATATGTAAAGTGCTTTGCAAACCTTAAAGTACAACAGGAACTGTTCAGTCATTTTCAGTCATGTCCAACTCTTCATGACTCCATTTGGAGTTTTCTTGGCGAAGATATTGGAGTGGTTTGCCATTCCTTCTCCAGCTTATTTTACAAATGAGGAAACTGAGGCAAATGGTTAAGTGACTTGCCCAGAGTCATATAGTTAGTAAGTGCCTAAGGCCAGATTTGAATTCAGGAAGATGAGTCTTCCTGATTCCAGGCCTGGCTCTCTATCCACTGAGCCCTTAATGGTAGAGTATTATTATTTTTATTATGATCATCATCTACAACTAGATAAATATGATGTAAGGTAGAATGTGAGAGAATACTTTGGATTAGTCCTTTGGTCTTAAGAAAATGATTAGGTGACCTCTAAGGTACCTTTCACCTGTCAATCCTATGATCCTAGATCAGGGGTGGGGAACCTACAGCCTCAAGGCCACATGTGGCCTTCTCTAGGTTGTTGGGTGCAGCTTTTTGATTGAGTCTATGTTTTACATGTTTATTAAGGGGATTTGCTCTGTGAAGTGTGGATTCAGTCAAAGGGCACTTGAGGACCTAGAGGGCCACATGTGGCCTCAGGGCCACAGGTTCCTCACACCTGTCCTAGATGAAAGTCCAGGAATGCCAAACAGGAGAGCTGGCCATGGTGCTGAAATAGCTGACCCATAGGGGTTCTATTTCCTTGAGTCAAGGAAGACAAAAGTTCTGTTGAGAGGAACAAGGCTGTGAGTGCCACTCATTCTGGCAACGAGGAAGACAAGCACTGGTCCATCAGATCCATCAAGGGAGCTTCTACAATTACTGATTGTTATTTCATTAGATCTACTTCAGTGTGCTGAGGGTTCCTTCAGGAATGTTTGCTTCTGTGATTATTAGTTGAAAGGAAGTTTCAGGATTTGGCACTCCAAGAAATCCTTCCCCTGCAGTATGTGATGATCCAACCTTTCTTTCCCAGTGGTATAAGTTGAATATGTCCTGATCTTAATCAGAGATGGCTGCCAGTGACCCAGATGGATGTGTCATCCTTTCTGGAAGGCAGACTCTTCTCAAGGCACCCCATTTGTCTGGAGGCTACAGGGAATTGTTGCCTTGTTCTGGGTTAGTTAAGTCACTGGAAGGTTGATGGGCTGGAATAAAAGTTTGCTTTTACGCTAGACTCTTTAGACTACTGAAGAATATAGCACATTCTCATCTACCTACTACCAAGAAAGGGAATAGGCTCTAGGAATTAGAAGAATAGGAAGGAGAAAGGAGACCAGAACACAGTAAATCACTCTGGAATTGAATCTTCTTGGAGGAGATGTGCAAAGGAGAAGCTCTATAAGCTCTATAACCCCATGCTCAGTGATAAAATTCGGAAGCAGGTTCTGAAAGAACTGGGGAACATTGGTGTATTATGTAATTGAAACTACCTCAGGCAAGGATCCTAGGAGCTTAGACCAGAAAGTGCCCTGGATATTGGAGACCCAACTTCAAATCCCAGCTTTTCTGTTAAATTGCCATGTGACTTTGGGCAAATCACTTCCCTTTTATGGTTGTGTTTCTTCATTTATAAAATGAATGGTTTGATGTGGAAGATTACTGAAATCCTTTCCATGTACAAGATTTTGGAATTTGACTTTTACAAAACTCATTTAAGTTTGAGTATAGCAAAGGATGTGCTGATAGATGTTTAACAATTGGCTTTCTGAAAAAATGCACTCAGGACACATTTTTAAGCTTAATTTGCACCATTATAATTTTCTTTATCACTTTCTGAAGTCTAGACAGTCAACAAAAACAGTATTTTAAGCTCTGATTTGTGGCTGTTTGCCAATTTATGAGGTGCATATGCTCATACTGAAAATATAATAATCAGCTTTCATGAGTTCCAGCATATCTTTGGGGAGAACTCACATTTGAGGGTACAAGATCTGAAAGAAGGGGTTCAATCAGAAATGGAGAGCTAAGAATGTTGTCCCAAACCTCTCTACACTGACTATGAGAAAGGGGGTTAGTCTTTAAGACTCATGTGTAACTTTGTGCTTTTGTAACCTTTCCCTGTTATTTTGTGTTTTTATTACTCTCTCTATTTCCCCTCTGGTTATAACTAAAATCTCTTGAAAAGCCTAAGGAAGGGTTGTGTGTTCATTAGAGTAGAGAAGCAGAGATCTGCAATGCAGTCCACAGGAAACTGGGAAATGAGGAATCCAGAGCTGGGGCTGAAGCTTTGAATTAAAAAAAAAAAAAAAACCAAAACAACTAGGAATAACAGCTTTCATTTACATAGTTTTAGAGTTTGAAAAGGCACTTTGCATACATTATCTTGTTGTTCCTTACAATGATCCTTTGAGGTAGGCCCTATTTTTATCTGCATTATATAGATGGAAAAATTTATGTTCAGAGGGATTATTTGATTTGCCCTAAATTGTTCCTAAAGTGGGATTAGAATCTTGCTTTTATTGACTGAGTCCAATTTGCTATCCAGTAGGCCAGTGGTTCTCAAACTTTTTGGTCTCAGAATCCCTTTATATTCTTAAAAATTAAGGACCCCTCAAAGAGCTTTTGTTTATGTGGGTCAATATTTAACATATTATAAATTAAACATCTTAATATTATTATGAAAAGAGTTTTGACCTCACAGGCCCCCTGAAAGGGTCTCATCTCAGGGGTCCCCAGACTCCCCTTTGAGAAGTGCTTTACTGTTCCTGCTCAAGGAAGAGCTAGCTCTGTAAACCTTGGGGCTTGGTGGCCCAAGAAAAATGGGGTCTCTGGGCTGGTATAGTAATCTGATGGCACAATAGGTGTGTGATGTTCTTTGCCCCAGGGACATTAGCTATTGGAGAATTGTAGAATAAAGAAAGTGGCAATGATGGGAGCTGTCAGTTTAAAAGTTCAATGTGGTTTAGGGAAAAGAGCAGTGAAATTGGAATCAGAGGACTGGGGTTCAAATTCTGATTTTGCTATTAGCTAGCTACCTCTGTGGTCTTGGGCAAACCACCTGATCTCCTTGAAACTCAATTTTCTACTCTGTAAAAGGAAGGAATTGCTCTAGATCAGAGGTTTTAAATGTGGGATATATGAATTTGTTTTATAAACATATTTGGATAGCTATTTCAATATAATTAATTTCCTTTGTAATCCTATGTATTTTAGTTTGTGCATTTAAAACATTTTTCTGAGAAAAGATCCCTAGGCTTTATCAGACTGCCCAAGAGATTTATGGCACGAAAAGAGTTAAGAATCCCTGATTTGTATGGTCTTTAAGATCTCTTTAGCCCTAAATCCTATAGGGGGAAGAAAAAGGAAATGCCAGCTGCACACAGCTCATCATAAAAAATGCACATGTGCCCTCAGATCAATGGAATGTAGCAAATTTAGACAAGTCTTTGCCTAACTTCCTACTTCATTAGTTACTTGGTCCTAAGCCCTAGCTTTTTGAACCTTACCTCTCATGATTCCCCTTTTTGGATCTTGTGCTTCTGGTTTTTGTTTTTGGGTTTTTTTTTTGATGATTTTCTTTTGTTTTTTTGGTGCTGCACTGGCTTGAGGCACTGCCTTCCGACTGTGGCACTTTTAGCTAGACAGCTTCTTAGTCATGAGTATGGTCTTGGGCTTGACTCTTTGGACCCCCCCCCCCCTTTTGAAGGAACTTCTTTATTGTAGCTCCTTTTTACTAACACAAGGAAGAGGCAATAAAGACCGTTGTGGATTCAGTCCCCTTCAAGCCCTGGAGAGGCCTTGGGAAAGGGCCAGGGAAGAGCAGCACCCTTCCCCTCAATGTCCCTAAGAAACACTAGACCGGTTCTGGGGAACCCAGCTCTTAGAAAGGAGATTGGCAACATCTCCAGTGCCTTGCCCAACTTTTGACTTTTGTGGGATCTCTGAGGCTTCTCCACATGAAACCTATTGTTTTTAGCTTTGTAACCTAGAGGTCCAGTGGCCCAAGTCTGAGGAAATAATTAACAATTATTTCTGAGGAGAAGTTTCCAAGCCGAGCTGCACCTTGTGGTGGTGCATACATCTAGCAAAGAATTGTTATTTAAGCAATAATCCTTGAGAAATTGGTCGTTACCCGCATTAAACGACTCAGCCCATTGCCAAGGATGGTTAACGCTCTAATAAACTGGTCATTAACTGCAGTAACAATGAATTTCAAGGGGATTATTGCTATTATAAACCTTAATCAATGGTTTATAACAGCAATAATGTGGTCTTTTCTCTTAATGGTAAGTAGGGCAGCTTACACCATTCTCTTGGAAGCATTTTTGTGGTGGTAGATCAGTCAGAGGGTTAGACATTCAAAGGGCCACCTAAACTCCAAAAACAGTGCACTCTGTAGCAAGGAGGAAGGCGGGGAAGTAAGTACCAGGCTACCAGGCTTTTCTCTTCCAAACTCTTCAGTTCTTCCCTGTGGGCATCACTGTCTTCTAAACCTAAGCTTCTAGAAGGATCCTCTGCTATTGGAACTCCCGGGGGTGACCTCCTGCGATGAGCCTCACAATTAAAGATGTGGACAATGGGGGGGAGGGTTGTAGGATTACAAAGAATCAGTCTGGTATAATGGGCGAGAGCAACACACTTGGATACTGGGGTACGAGTCCTGGATCTGATGTGTACGGACTGTGCCGTTGTCAAGTCATTTCAATCATGTCCAACTCTCCATGACCCCATTTGAGGGTTTGTTTGCTTTTTTTTTTTTTTGGTAGAGATACTGGAATGGTTTGGCATTTTTTTCTCTCGATGAGGAAACTGAGGCTAACAGGGTTAAGTGACTTTCTCAGGGTCACACGGCTAGTAAGTGTCTGAGGCCAGATTTGAACTCAGGAAGATGAGTCTTCCTGACTCCAGGCCTGGCTCTATCCACTGCGCCACCTAGCTGCCCTATATTGATGGGCAAATTCACTTCATCTCTGAGTCTTAGTTGTCCCTATATGTAGAATGGGGATAATAGCTAGTATACTACTTTCCTCACAGAACTGCTATTAGGAAAGTTCTTTGTAAAGTCGGTGGCTCAGATAGATGGCTGCTGGATACAGTAAATGGAGTTAGGAAGACATGAATTCAAATCCTGCCTTAGATACTAGCTGTGTGATCCAGGGCAAGTCACTTTACCTCTCTTTGAGTCCTCATTGGCAAAATGGGGATAACAATAGTACCTACCTCACATGGATGTTGTAAGGATCAAATGAGATAATATATGTAAAGTGTTTTGCAAACCTTAAAGCATGGTGCAAGTATTGGCAGGTGCTATTATGATAAACTATCAAGTTCTACATATGTGGCAGGCAAAAGAAACCAGATAGTTGGTGCAATGTTGACTTAGGCCCAATTGCCCTTGACTTGTGCCTTTGACATTCTGTAATGTCATTCTAGAGATCAAGATGAAATAATCTCCATGAAACAGACCCGGTAAGATTTCATGAAGCCAGGTCACTAAGCAGAGTGTCCATGAATGATAGGCCATTGTCATGGAAAAGTGTCAAAAATTTGTATTGCCCCTCAGGTCACTGGCAGATATTTTTAGGGGGAATCTGACCTTGTTTTAGATTGAATGTGACTTGGCCCTGAACTCAGATCATGGGACATCAGAGTTTTTTTTCCCCCTTTTGTAAACTTGCTCCATGACTTGGAGAAAGTCTCTTTTGAACCTTAGTTTCCTCACTTATAAAATGTGGAAAATACTATCTTCTCCATTTTCTTAAACTATGGTTGAAGTAATAGAACCATGGGAGTTCGAGCAAAAGGAATCTTAGAGAAAACTATTTACAGAAGAGGAAATCGAAGTCTAAAGATTGATTTGCTTAAAGTCACACAGATCATAAATATCAGAGATGAGATTTCAAGATGGGTCCTTTGATTCCAAATCCATGCTGTACACCATCCTGTAATGTTTCTAAAGAGTCATTGAAAAATTCATTGGAAAACGGAGCAATTTATGCACCTCTTTAATGCTTCAATAACCTATGATCTAATCTATGTAAGGTATTCCCTCCACCAAAGAAAACTGAAAACTTTCTTTTGATGTCATGACTTGCTCAGGCAAAAAAAAAAAAATCAAACCTGGAGGTCACCTCTCTGATGATGTCTTTCCAGTTTCAGTTGGAACTGCCTCTCTGCCAAGGATCATAACATTTCTCACCTGGAGGAAGAAAGGAGGCTTGTATAAGCCCAAGACTGACAGGTGTCACTGATCTCTCTGGCAGGAGAGCACTGAAGTTTAAATCATTCAACAAAGCCTTCTGTGGAGACACCCTGATGTTCCAGAGTCCCTTAGTGAGAATGAGGCTGCAAAGAGAACAAGGGTCTCTGTGTTGAAAGCCATAACCATCCTAGGTTGGGAGAACAGACTTTGTGATCCACTGGTGTGACTTTTTAGAAGCCAAGGTCACCTCCATGCCATGATGAGACATTGGAGGTGTACTCTGGCCACCCTTTTATCAATCCCATTCCTCTCTTTTCTCTTGTAGTGCCTTTGGGAAGGTGATGTCAGAAGGGGATCCTGGCCCTTTTAACTGTTTTTCTTTCGTTCATGTTGCCTGTCACACATTTTGCTTGGGAAATGAACAATATATCAAGTTAGTTTTTGCTGCCAGATGTATTGCAGTCTTCTCTGGAGAAATAAGAGCAGTAGTAGTCTGATAGTAGTCTGGTAGTCTGATGCAAGGAAGGGAGCCTAAAAGGATGCTTGCTGCTGGGCAGGGACAAGATTTCTGTAGTGGCCATGTTGAGTAAAGGTAAGTGTGGTTTACCTGTCAAATTGGGTTGAATCATAGAATGCTAGGACTGAATGGAGCCTTAGAACCAAGAATATTAGAGCCAGAAGGCAACTTAACAATTATCTAGTTTCTTACAGGGGTGGGGAACCTGTGGCCTGGAGGCCACATGTGGCCTTCTAGGTCATTGGTACGGCCTTTTGACTGAGTTCAAGTTTTGCAGAACAAGAGGATTTGTTCTGTGAAGTTTGGATTCAGTCAAAGGGCCCCACACAAGGACATAGAGGGCCACATGTGGCCTCAAGGCTGTAGGTTCCCCACTCCTGATTCGAGTACAATTCCCTCACTTGAGAGAAGAGAAAACTGATGGCCAGAGAGACCATGGCCTGCCTAAGCATACTGTTGGTGACAGAGCCAAGACCAGACAGCAGGTCTCCAAATTCCTTATTCCATGCTTGTTGGGGTTCTATAGCTTCATGGGATTATAGCATTTAGAGCAGGAAGGGGCCTTAGAGATCATCCCTTCCAATCCTCTCATATTGCAGATGGGGAAACTGTGGCCCAGAGAAGATATGTGACAGTTCCTAATCCCATATCCACTGCCTTTTATTGAATGACAGGCTGCCTCATTTATAGATTTGTTTTTCTGCTACGGAAAGCTTCAGGAATAGCACAGACCTACCCGGGTGGGTCTATATTCAGTGCTTCCTGGAGGCAATCCCTCCAACATGAAGGTTACACCCCATGCCTCAGCTTTTCTTCTATAGAAAATACTTCCCCCTCTTGCTTGCTTCACAGTGGTAGTAGGTGAGGGAGGAAGGAGAGCAACCCCAGAACACGATTGCAGAGGACCTTGCAAAGAGAAAGGACTTTATAAATGCTAAATTATGAAGTATTAGCTTCAGGTTTTCCCTTCACATGACCCTTAGCTGGGATGAGAGCCAGGGAAATTAGCCTAGGTTCCTTCAGAATCCCTTGTTCTCTTTGCAGCCTCCCTCTCACTAGGGGACTCTGGCACGTCAGGGTGTCTCCACAGAAGGCTTTGTTGAATGATTTAAACTTTAGTGCTCTCCTTCCAGAGAGATCGGTGACACCTGTCAGTCTTGGGCTTGTACAAGCCTCCTTTCTTCCTCCAGGTGAGAAATGTTATGATGCTTGGCAGAGGGGCAGGTTCTGGGTCTTTATCTTACCCACGTACTCCCTCTTCCCTGACACTGAGTCGCCTGGGGTAGGGATGAATCGTAAAGCATGACAAGGTGTTTGGAGGAACCCAGCCAGGTCTTTCTGGCAGTTTCTCTGGACCCTCTGATCTGTTGTCCTTTGTCCAACACAGAGAAACAGTCCAATGCATGCCCCTGCCTTCTTGGAGGAGGGCACAGGGTGGGGGCCACACAAAGGCCGAATGGGAATAAACTGAAAGTTTACTCTTTGTAGCACTGAAATAAAAAAGCTCATTCAGAAAGTTAATGATTTATTTTATAGTTTCATTATCAGGGTCACATTACTCAATAGCATTTCAAACATGTCATTTGTACAAACTATGGTAATTAAAATTTATAACATACTTCATCAGCAGCATATGAATCTTTTAGCCGGCACTCTGCTGTCATATAAACAGTGTAATTTCAGCTGCAATTCACCCTTTATTGGCTCTCATTTGTGATTTAACAGCCATCAATGACTGTGCTATAAAGAATAAATTAACCATCCGTAAACCTTACGATGACAGGGACAGTCAAATAGACTTAAACGAGTTCCCCTAGACTCCAGTTAGCAGGTAAAAGTGAGGGCCCTCCATCGCCCTCTCGCATCATGCCCATTTCCTGGCTCCCTGGCTTGGCTCTTCCCTGGGCATGGCTGTTTGTGGGTTCTAGGTTCCCACTAGCTGCCATTCACAAGATATTGGCCTTTTTGTTCTTGGGATATATATGGAGAAAGGGAAGGAGTGGGTGCCCTCTAATAGGTAGGGATACTCACTCAGTTTGTGCCTGGCTTTGCTGCCCTAAACCAGAGAGCTGGCAGGCTAGGTTAAAGCATCAGGCCTTATAGGCCGGGCTTGCTCCCTGATAGTGGTGGCCATAGATGTGGATATTTACCTGAAGACTCAGCACATAAATGCCCTTTCTCAGGGATGTGCTCCTAGCTCCAGCCCCATGGCCACACTGTACATAGTTCATAAATGAAGTGTATTAGATTTGTTACTGAGACATCTCCAAGGAGCCTGGGTCAAGCAGGCCAATAAAACGAGCTTCATAAATTCATCCTGACATGCAGGATTACTCCAGCCTGCTGAGGTCTCCTTCCTGCCCTGATTTATCACCAGCCCGTGGGCTAATAATATTGTTTACAGAGTTGGATTTTTCCCCCTCCCCATGTTACCTATCCCTGCCCCCCCCCCTTCTAGTTTTCAGTGTAGATGTCAATCAGGACACCATCCTGGAAGGGTGTGGTAGAGACCTGGAAGGAGACAGTGGAGAAGTGAACATGGGACAGGCAGTTTTCTTTTCATGGACTTGGTAGATGAGCATTTTTTCTCCCCAAGAGTTAGCTGAAGCACTTCAGGGACACTCCATCCTTCCAGCCTCCCCCTCCCCACCC
Source organism: Vombatus ursinus (assembly GCF_900497805.2). Taxonomy (NCBI): domain Eukaryota; kingdom Metazoa; phylum Chordata; class Mammalia; order Diprotodontia; family Vombatidae; genus Vombatus; species Vombatus ursinus. Next base: position 11,008,616 of record NW_020954556.1, read on the forward strand.
CTTCCAGTTTTGACTGAGTGAGAGGCTTTAGGCAGTGATGGATGGCAGCTTATGTTTGTGGTAAATTAGATGGGATAAGGTGGTTCAGGGGCTGTGAATAACCTAGAATAAACCCTCATGTGTCTGTCGCAAAGTTGTCATGGGTTGTCAATAACAACCAAATTGAGAGGTTTCAGGGCCTTTAGGACTTATTAAAGGGAAAAGAAGATGATGGTGGAGACCACATGCCCACAAGCCAATGGTTCTGGCGTTCTTCCGGTGCACAGAGGGGTTTAGACAGGACGAACGGTTCTTGCCTGGTCTATTGCAATGACCTCCCGGTGGTCTCCCGGCTTCCAGTCTCTCTCCTGTCCTATCGGCTCTCCATACAGCCGTTCAAAAGAACAGCTCTAACCACAATATTCCTCTGCGTAATAGGCTAAAATACAAAATCCTCTGCTTGGCATTTAAAGACAATCTTACTCTATCACATACTATACATTCTAGCCAAAGTGTCTTGTTTGGTTTCCCTTATATGCAATATTCAATCTCCCATCTCAGTTCCTTAGCGGAGTCTCCCTCCCGTTCCTGGAATACTCTTCCTCCTCACCTCCACCTGTTAAAATCTGTATAGTCAGTCAATCAGTCAATAAACATTCATTAGACGCCTAAAGCTCCTGTCAGCTCTGGTACAGCTTTACAACCCTCTCCTCTGCTCCAGTGGTTAGTGTTATCTCCATCAGGAAATTACTTTGTATATGCTTTATATTTTTTCATTTATCTATCCTCCCAGTATGACGAAGTATCTGGGAGGTCAGGAATTGTTTTGTCTAGCATAGGAATACACAGAAGAGCAACCATTTACCATACTAGATTAAAAATAATATAATAGCCAACAAGTGGCCCATTCTTACCTCAATTGTTATGCATGGAATGTTTAAAAGTCAGAATTTGACTGCTACCCAAGTTTTAAAAAATCCTTATGGTAAAGAAGTCAGACAACTTAACGTATCCCTGGCCTGAGCCTTCTTAGAGACATCATTTGAAGGCCCTGTTCAGTGTTGGAGCTCTTTTAGGGGCCCTCTCCCTTCCCTTTTTAGAGCAAAGAATGACGGTCTAGTTCAGGGGTGGAGAACCTGTAGCCTTGAGGTCACATGTGGCCTTCTAGTTCCTCTAGTGCAGCCGTTTGACTGAATCCAGACTGGTCTAGTTGATGATTGGAGTTGGTCCAAATACTTGTGTATTCGTAGGATCGTAGAATGACAGAGTTGGAAGAGACCTTGGAGATTATCTGATTGAATTCTTTATTTTATGGTTTAGGAAAATGAGGTCTCTGAAGTTAAGTGATTTATCCAAAGTCACACAGCTAGCAGAGAAGTAGCAAGAACTAGGCGCAGCTAAGAGACCAGTGGGTCTGGAGTTGGAAACACCTGAATTCAAATCTGGCCTCAGACAATTACTAGCTCTGTGACCCTGGGCAAGTAACATAACCTCTGACTGCCTCAGTTTCCCCAACTGTGAAATGGGGATAATAAGACTACTCTACTTCTCCAGGTTGTTGTGAGGATCAAGTGAGATAATATTTGTAAAACACTTAATACAGGACGTGGCCCATAGTAGGCACTTAATAAATGCTTGTTTCCTTCCTTCCTTCTTTCCTCTTTCCTTCTTTCCTGCCCTTCTTCCCTCTTTTTCTCTTTCCTTCCCACCCTCCCTCCCTTCCTTCTTTCCTTCCTTCCTTCCTTCCTTCCTTCCTTCCTTCCTTCCTTCCTCACAATACTTTCCCTTCTAATCTTAAGACTGACTCGTCAGATCCTTGCCAAGACTCAGTGTTTAGTATCATCCATCTGTAAAATGGGATAATACCTCTTTTAGGAATATATCAGTAAAGATTTTGGATATTGGTTAACGCCCTGGCCCTCTCATTCAAATGGTAATCCCAAAATTGGATAGTTCGAGCTAGACACTCCCATAGCACAGTCCTTTTCAAGTGACCTTTCTCTACCCTTTTTCCTTTCCTGCTGCCTTTCCTCCAAGTCCCAGCTCTGATCCAGCTCTGCTAATGTGCACTGAGGGAACAGTAAGAAGACAATGCTACATTCATGGACCCTGGGCTCCATTCCATCATCTGAATGCTAAGGAGGGTTGAGCCTTAGCTTCGTAGAGCTAGCTGTGCACGGGCTGCTGTTGCTATTGGCAAAAAATAGGCTTGGGGAAGGATCTGTAATGCTGAGATGTGGTTACAAATGCAGGCTTCTTCCCCCCTGCCCCCACTCTTCATGATCAAGCAAGAGCATCACAGGGACCTGGACTGGCATGGATTGCAAGATTTTCTGCTTGGCCACAATACATTACAGCCAACTGAATGTATGTGTGCAGTGGAGGGCAGCTGGGCAACTTGAAAAAGCTTTTTCTGTTAATTGTCTGCCATTGGGTATAATAGGAAGAGCGTTAGATTTCACATCAAAGGAACTGGTTTTGAATGCTAGCTCCATTCTTATTAGCTGTGTGACCTTGGGCAAATCATTTCCCCTAATCTGGGCCTGTTTCCTCATCTGTAAAATGAAGACTAGGGTCCTTTCCAGATCTAAAGCCTTGTAGAGCCCCAGAAATGGCTCAATCTATGAAAGAGAATTGGACAAGGCTTTGTTTCTGACTTAGGGAGATATGAGTTGACTTCCAGCAAAGCTAACTCTAGTTGTTATTAAAATCCTCTTCCCTGTCCCCCAGGGGAAAAAATTAAGCCACTTTGGACTCTGTAGCTAGAACAAAAGCTGCTCACAGAGGCAGGCACCTGAATGTCCCTCAGTCCCAGGGTCAATCCTAGAAAGACTGGGAAGTAGGTGGTGTTGGACTTCAGGGTGTCCCCTTTATTTTCCTCCTTTCATTGGGGGCCTGTTTCTTTGTAAGGGATGTCCATATGGCAGCTGTTGGGGATAAGTTTCCCAGTCTCTTTCTCCATCATCATGACTTGAATAGGGCATTTCACCTTTTGTGTTCCTGTCAACTCTGTGTGAATTTTCTTGCGAATGTTGGCCAGGTTGCATTCTCCACTGCTGAATGTGAAGAATCTTCCCTTAAAAAAATCCACTTAGGTCAGCCTGTCAGCAGGGAAGATTTCTAGATTCAGAATAATATTTCTTTAATAAGTCTAGAACATTTATTGAGTATGCACTCTGTGCAAAAGCATTGTACTAGATGTTGAATGAAGGGGAGGGAGAGAAAGGAAGGAAAGAAGAAAGGAAGAAAGAAATGAATGAAAGAAAAAGAAAGAAGGAAAAAAGGAAGAAAGTGACAAAGAAAGAGAGGAAGGGAGGAAGGAAGAGAAAGAAAGAAGGAAGGAAAGAAAGAGAAAGAAGAAAAGAAATGAAAGAAGGAAGGAAGAAGGGGAAAAAGGAAAAAGGAGGAAAAGAGAAAAAGAAAGAAAGGAAGGATGAAGAAAGGGAGAAAGGGAGAAAGAAAGGAAGGAAGGAAAAAAGAAAGAAGGGAAGGAAGAAACAGGAAGGGAGGAAAGAAAAAGATAAGAAAAAATAAAGAAGGAAAAGAAAGAAAAGAAAAAAGTAAGAAACAATAGAAAGAAGAAAGAGAGGAAGAAAGAAGGAAAGGAAGGAAGAAAATAAGAAAGAAAAAAGAAGAAAGGAAGAAAGGAGAAAGAAAGGGAAAGAAAAGAAAAAAGAAAGAAGGGAAAATAAAGAAGAAAAAGGAAGGAAAGGAAAAAGAAAGAATGGAAAGAAGAAAGGAGAAAGAAGGAAAGGAAGGAAGAAAGAAAAGAGAAGAAGGGAGGGAAGAGAGAGAAAAAAAAAGAAAGAGGAAGAGGAAGGAAAAAAAGGGAAGAAAAAGAAAGGAAGGAAGGAAGGAAGAAAGAAAGAAAGAAAGAGAAAAAGAAAAAGAGAGAGAGAGAAAAGTGCTTTGTTGGAGTTTACATGTTTGGCCTTCACAGGATCATGACATATCTGAGTTGGAAGAGAACCTCCAAGGGTATCTAGTCCAATTCATACCTTACAGGAATCCCCTGGAAAACAAGCCAGATAAGTGGTCATCCAGTTTCTCCTTGAAGACCTCCGTTCTTCAAGCACACTTCCTGACTTGGCACCTAGATTGCACAAGTCTTAGTGCTAATGGGGACCCAGGGCTGTGGAAGAAACAGAGCAAGTCAAGTGGTCTCAGTATTCTTCAAGTCACCTTTCAGCTTTCAGCAGCATCAGTCATGGAATCTCAGAAATCTTAGAATCATAGGATTTAGATCTGGGAGAGACCTCAGAAATTATCTAGCTTAATGTGGGCCCAGAGAGTTAAATGATTTGCCCCAGAGTTAAGTGGTAGAGTCATCATCTGAACCTAAATCCTCTGTGCTCCTCTGGTTGTTGTCAGTGCTTAGTGCAGTGCCTGGCACTTAATAAACGCTTATTCCCTCATCTCCAGACAATTGGGTCATCTGGCCTCAGCTTGAACACTTCAGGGAACTCACTACCTACTGAAGCAGCCCATTCCACTTTTGGACATTTTTAATTGTTCAGATTTTCCTTATGTTGAACCACAATATGTCTCTCTGAAACTTCTGTCCATTGCCCCTAGTTCTGCCCCCACCTTGGGATTTTGAGGAACAAATATAATCCATGTGACAATCTTTCCCCCAATTCATAGCTATCACAACCCCCCTCTTCCTCTAGTTTTCTCATATTCAGGCTCAACATCCTTACTTTCTAGAATCTGTCTTCCTATAGTATGGTCTGTAGTTCTTGCTACCATCTTGGTCTCCCTTTTTTCAATGAGCCCCAGCTTTCCATTATATTTCCTAAGACACAATTCTTCAGACATGGTCTCACCAGGATTACAATGTCCTGCACTCTGGATACTGTGGCTGGTAAATGACATAGCTTTTTTTGGTTGCCATGTTATATCTACTTTGGAAATATGGTCTAGGTAAGTTGCTTCCTGTATGGTTAAATGTCAGCATGATTCAATGGGTTCATATTGGAAGAATAGTTGGGAAACTGGAGTCTCAGGCTTAGCTCATCCTCGAAGTGTCTATGTGACTTTGGAGACGTCATTTAGCCTAACCCTGTCTCAGTTTTCTCATCTGTCAAATGGGACTCCAATTACCTCATAAATCATGCCAGTCATCTTCTTACTTCCCAGGGAATGAAATAAGAATGAAGTAGGGATGAGAAAAAGATCTGAAAAGTTAAAAGGTATTATTACTATTATTGGAGTTGAGATACTTTATCATTTTTGGCTTCGTATCCCATACTCTTCTTCAAACGATATATGAGACTTGTGCTTTAATAAAAAAGTAAATTAAAATCACCTTTGTTTTTAAAGCACATTGAGGAAAATTTCCATATTCCTTGAGATAATAAGGCTTTTTGAGGGTACTTAGAAAACACTGCTCTCGGATGCTGGTTGTAGCGAGCTTTGCCCTTTGTCTTCCGATATCTGGTAATCATCTTTCCTCCATAGTCCTGAGGGGCTAACCAGACTTCTGTGGGAACTTGGTACACGTGATAATAGTATAGAGGAGCCCTTATTTAGAATGACCTACTAGCTTCTGTGGCATGGACTAAGTTATTGAATCTTCACCTCTTGAGGCAGTGTGGTATAGGAGGAAAGAGTCCTGAGTTCAAATCCCAGCTGTACTATTTACTATTTGTGTCACCTTGAAGTCACTATATCTCTCCCATCCTCACTTTCTACATCTCTAAAATGAAAGGAGAGGCAACTAGGTGGCATTGTGGAATACAGTTCCAAGCGTGGAGTCAGGAAGACTCCTCTTCCTGAATTCAAATCTGACCTCAGAAACTTACTGGCTGTGAGATCCTGGCCAAGTCACTTAACCCTGTTTGCCTCAGTTTTCTCATCTGTAAAATGAGCTGGAGAAGAAAATGGCAAATAGTATCTTTGCCAAGAAAACCCAAATGGGGTCACGAAGAGTTGGATATGACTGAACAACAACAACAAAAACAACAAAATGAGAGGGATAAACAAGATCAGTGGTCCCCAATCTTTTTGAGTATGAAGACCACTTTTATGTAAAAAAAATTATAAATTATTTCCCATGTGATAGAAGTTATATTACTTAACTGTTGATGAGAAAATACATGATGTAACTATGAATTCAGTAATGCTATTAAAATAATTTGTATTTTAGTAATCACAACAGTATCTAGGTACATATGAAGAATAATAATAAATAGGATCAGAGAACCAGAGGTTTAGAGACATAAGGGGCCTTAGGGGACCCATCTAGTCCAAATCCAAGCCTCTCATTTTATAGAGGAGAAAAATGAGACCCAGAGAAGTTAAATAACTTGTCCAAGGTTGTACAGGTCAGGTTCTCTCACTCCTAATCCATCCATGGATGCCAATAGTTTATTGGGTTATGCCAAGTATATTTGCTTATTTTTCAATTTGCCAATTGGTTTGGGTGACTCTGCAAAAGTTCCCAGGGCTCCCATGAGCCTAATGGGGAACACAAACAAACGAAGCAAAACAAAACACTGGTTCTGGAGTTGTTGGTCCTCGGACAATCTGTGTGGCCTTGAGAAAGTCATATAATATCCTCCAGCCTCAGTTTCCTCGTCTATAAATGAGCGGTTGGACTAGACTGTCTCTGAAGTGCCTTTTAGATCTCTCTCTCTGATTCCCATGATACTTGGGAACCATGGGATGGCATAATTTCTAAGATCCCTTTTCTGTAAATCTTATGATCCAAGTCCTCATGTTTGAAATTCTGAAATTAGAGCTTTGTTCATTTGCCTGAAGCCTTCTTAAGTTATTTAAGGTCTGTTAAAACTGCAACGCCCCTGGAGAAGGAAAAACTATTAAGCCTTGTTTGTAATTTACACCTTAGCATTAGTGGATTCCCCAGCTCCCTTTCCCAAAGAAGGTATTCTAGGAAGGAGGATGGATCAGGCTAGAAGAGAAAGAAGAGAGGAAAAAAAAAAGGCTTATATAACACCCTCTCCTCCCATTCCCACCCCGCTCCTCAACTCACCTCCATACCCACTTCACCAGTGAAAAGGTTTTGCCTTAGAGCCAGCCCTTCCTAAGGATTCCTCCCAATCGTATCTGTAGTTGGGATAATACAAAATCCTTGTCTTTTTTTTTAATTGATAATAAGTAACAGCACCTGGCACATAGCAGCAATTTCGTAATAAATGCTTATTGGAGTGAATTGAATTCAAATCCTGCTTCTGGCACTAGTTTTGTAAGGATGGGCAAGTCACTTAAACTCCCTGAGCCTCTATTTCCTAATCTGTGAAATGGGGATAATTTTATATACACACACACAAACACACATGCATTTTATATATAAATATATATATATATAGATATTATATATGATTATAGGGTTATGAGATTCAAATGTGATAATCTTTATACAGCACTTAGTACATTGTGGAGTGGTGTGTTCGTCCCTGCTATTATTGCCCTTACAAAAAGAGCCCACTAGAAGCGCAATTTGAAAAATAAAAAGGTTGAGGAATCTGAAGGAAAGACTTCCATGTCTTTCCCTAATCAGGACAAATAGCTGTGAGGCCGAGATCAGCACAGATAGCCTGCCATATCCCAGAAATGCAGCTCCTGCCACAAGCCAATGCCTCGCTAGCTCCTAAATTTATGCTGGAATTTAGACAGAGAACACAAATCACTGTAATCTCCTGATGAAAGATCACTGTCTCTGCAAATGCATTACCTGCTTGGAAAGCGACGTGTTAAAAAATACCAATAATATATGGGCACAGGGAGAGCGATTTCCATGCCTGGGCTCCTCCAGCTAAAGCTAAAATACGCACACCTGCACCAAGAGGCAGCAGATGACAAAGTCAGTCGCCGAGGCCCCAGGAGCAGGTTCTGGATGGGGGCTCTTACTCTGACAATGGAAACAAAAGACTTCAGCAGCCTAGCAAGCAATCCATTTATCCTCCTCCCTCTCCCCAGTTCCCCCACCTGCTGCACTGCATGAAGAAGGGCCTTTAGGTAAATTTACACCCTGAATGATTGCTACCCCACCCCTTATTTGGGAAGTTCCAGAAGTTTCCAGCCTTTACTAAACACCAGGGTGGGGAAAGATTGCTTGGGTGGGGAAATGTCACTGTGTGTCTGTTTAGGGGAGCGTTACAGGACTTCTCAGGTAAAAAGCAAAATAGAAACCCACCTTCTCGAACAGCTCAAAAGATGAGAGTGATCTCTGCTTGGGAGAGGTCTTGGGGCCTCCTTCATTTGCAGGGAGGTAGAAGGGGGTGGTTAAAGGCTGGAGTAAGGCTTGGAGTACAGACTCATAGGAATAAAGTTGGAATAGGCCTTAGATATTATAGTCCAACACCCTCCTTTTACTCCTTCCTTCCTTCCTTCCTCCCTCCCTCCCTCCCTCTCTCCCTTCCTTCCGTCCTTCCTTCCTTCCTTCCTTCCTTCCTCCCTCCCTCCCTTCTTTCCTTCCTTCCTTCCCCCCTTCCTTCTTCAAAGTGCATTGAATTTGGAAGTAGGGGACCTGAGTTCAAGTTCTGGTTCTGTACACCCCTTACCCCAGTTCCCAATCCCCTCCCCCCCACCCTGCAAGTGACCTTGGGAGTCACTGAGCGATTTCACTTGGGTAAGTCTTCTTTAACCATCAGTTTATTTATCTACAAAATGAAGGGTTTGGTCTTGAGGATATCCAAGGTACCCTCATGCTGGTTATTCAGTGACTACTGATCTCTAACTTCTTATCTGGGTCTAACACAGTGATTGTATGACTCAGTAAGTATCTTTGGTATTAAGTGATAGGGGAGATATGAAGCTGAGATATGACACAGTCCTTTCCCCTTCCCTCTCCCTTGGATGGCCTGAAGGTGTCAGGTGGCTGTTTTTCCTTTCTTCTGCCCTTCCTACCCCAAATCAGTGGGTTTTGGTTCTTACCCAGCAAATCAGTGCTGGGCTTTGAGGCCAGTGGCTGCCGTCTATCTCTGACTACACTTGAGTCTGAATATGGAAGAAAGAGTGAGAACAGAAAGGGTGGACCAAGAAGGAAGAATGGAAGGGAAGGGAATAAAGCGTTGATTAAGTGCCTACTATGTGCCAGCCATTATGTTAAGCACTTCTTGAAAAAAATAAATATCTCATTTGGTTCTCACAGCAACCCTGTGAGGCAGATGCTATTATTATCCCTATTTTACAGTTGAGGAAACTGAGGCATATGAAGTTAAATGCCCAGGGTCACACAGTGCTTAAAGCTGGATTTGAACCTAAGTCTTTCTAACCCCAGGCCCATTGTTCTAGAAAAAGCATAATTTAGTAGGGGAAAAGAATGCTTGAGTTGGAGTAGAACAAAAGACTCTTCTTGTTAGTAGCTATGAATTCCTGCCTTTATAGTGTCATAATGGCAAGAACACCACCTCTGGAGTCATAGGGCATGGGTTCAAATCTTGCTTCAAACATTTACTACTTCTGTGATTTTTAGTAAGTCAGTTGACCTCTTGGTCCTCACTTTCTTTCTCTGTAAAGTGAAGGGTATAGGGAGGGCTAGAACGAGCTTTAAGGTTTCTTCCAGCTCTTTGATTCTGCAAGGCTTTTTCCTCCCAAGGCTCACGTTAGACCCATTTTCTGTTATTGACCGGCAGCTTGCATCTTGATCTTCCCCGGAACCTTCTCTCTCTTCCACTGCAGTGTGAATTTGAATGCCAGCTGATGGATTGGTTTGCCTGAATGCCTCAGCCTCAGCTCTGGAGAGAAGCAATTCTGTGTCTAATGGGCCCGTGGAACAGGTGCATCCCTCTTGCTGTACCAATTATTGAGTAAACAAAGCAAAAAGAACCCAAACTGGAGCACATTGTCCTAAAGGGGAAAATAACACTCCCAAATAGCTCAAATGTTTATGGGGCTGAGAGAAGGAAAAAAAAAGACACACCCAAACTCTCCTGGCTATGGCCTGAAGAAGTCATCTCTGCTAACTCAGAGGCCTTCAGGGGCAGTTGTCTTCTGGGATTTGGGTGGCTCTCAAGCATGGCGATAAGACAGGCCAGATGGGAAACAAATCTATCCCAGAGTGGTGATTTTCCCTTTCTTCCTCTTTAACAGATATAAAAAAAAGCAACCTAAGTAAATAGGGATGGAGAAGGAGAGGTGCTTGGGAATCTCATCTGTCTGTAGACTTGATTCTGAAGTGGGGATGCCTGAGGGAGGGCAATACTAGAAGTACTACAGTGATTAGGGCAAATCACTAAAAGGAGTCGAACACGATGGAATTCCTGGAGGGAGAGATGCTGGCAAATGATCTGAAGGGGATGAGGTTTTTTTTTTTTTTTTTCCAAGCCCAGAGCTCAAAAGGAGCAATATTATATTTAATGAAGCTGTACAACAGGTGTGTTATGCACCTGCCCCTTGCCATCCCATCCCTTCCCTAGTTTCCACTTCTTGTATGCAATAACTCTTGGAAAATGAATTTTGGCCCAGTCTCACTGGAGCATAAAACCAAATGCCTAGTGCCTAATAACCTTCTCCCTGTGAGTTAATAAGGTGCAGTGTTCCGTGGTATGACCTTTGCTGTGCTGCTCTACCTATGAACTAGGGGGCCAGGCAGGGAAAAAGCTGACTCTTAGTAACTCACTGTGCCCCCTAGTATGCCTTTCCTGCTTGATCTCCTCCCACTGTCCTCCCCACAGAAGAAAAGTCCTCTCCTTAAATGGGTCTTTGGATGTATCACATCCCTTTTCTTATTGCTCTCTTTTCAAAGGGGCCTCTTTGTGCTTCTGTGAATTGACTCTTCTTCTAATGAATAAGGAAGAAGAAAGGGGGAGATGTCAATGAAGGGGTGAGAGAAGTGGGTGAACCAATTGACTCATTTGTACTACCACCATTTATTTGTCAAGTGTCTGCTATGTATCAAGCACTGTGTGATATTCAAAGGCAAATACATTATGGTCCCTGCCCTTATGAAATTTATAATCTAGTTGGCTGCCATTTTCACATATACTTGTGGAAGAACGGAAAGGAATCAAGTAAACAAATATTCATTGAGAGCTTATTATATGTCAAGCACTGTGCTAGGACTACAAATTCAAGCAGAAAAAAAGGACAGCTCCTATCCTCAAGGAGCTTACATTCTAATGGGAGAAAATACATAAAAGGAATCTGGAGAGGGGTATGTGGGGGGTAGGGATGAGGGTACTTGGCTCAGGGGCATTGTAGAGAAAGTCTAGGAGAAGAGTCAAGAGTGAAACTTGGAGAGGAATGAAGACAAGGATGGCCTTGGATTTAAAAAGTGTCTGGGAGAAGCCAGACAATCAGGTGGAGGAGCCATAGTGATGGAGGGTGCTCCAGTGTGTGAAGTACAGGGCAAGCAAAAATGATCTTCCAGGGTGGAGAGATTTCTGGGACATTGTAAAGAGAGCTGGGAGAGAGGGGAGGAGAAGACTCAGGAGTATATCACAGAGAGGAATGAAGAAAGACCACTAGATTTGGAATTAGAGAGGATGCTTTATTGCTGTATTGTTTACCACATGATTGGTAAACAAGAAGTCACTTCATTTCTCTAGGTTTCAGTTTCAATCAAGCAACAAGCATTTATTAAGTGTTTATCAGATGCCAAGCACTGTGTTACCTACTGGGGATTCAAATACAAAGAATGAAACAATCTCTACTCACAAGAATTTTATATTCTATTGGAGAAACCTCATCAGAATAATGAGGTGGTTGTACCAGATTCTTCCCTTCTAGCTCCAGATGCGATGACCCTAAATATCTCAAATCAACAAGTCAACAGGCATTTGTCAAATGCCTACTGTCTGCCAAGCACTGTGCTAATTATTTGCTGGAGATATAAAGAAAGGCAAAAAAACAGTTCTTGCTTTCAATGAGCTCATAGTCTAATGGGGGTAGGGTTGTGTTGGAGCCAGCCCATACCAGTTTGTGAGAGCTAATTGGTAAATTTTCAGTATGAACACATTTGTAGCAAATGCTATAGATAATTGCCAGATTTACTGTTTTGTTGATCATTTGGATTTCAAGAAAGTGACAGTGAAAATCTTAATAATGCAGATTATACTTAAAAGTGTGTTGGTCCTACATTTTTTGGTGGGGGATGATGATGGTGGGACAATCAGTTTTTAAATGATTACCAGCTTAATGGTAATAGGGGAGACAACATACAAACATACAGACAAAAGCATACAAACAAGATGGGATGTATGGGTGTTCAGGAGGACTAACACCTCTCCTGTGAGGGCTTGCTGAGCCTTTTCAGGGCTGTTCATCCATCCTCCATATCCACCTTCACTCAACTCTTACCCGTATTGGCAGATGGACTAAACCATGTTAAGGATAACCAACAGGCCTGAAACCCATTGATGAGTTAGGGGCATGTCTACCCCATGGGTATGAAGACTTTCCCCTAAAGAATGGGTGGATGAGAATAATTTGTTCCAATAGTCATGAAGGTAGCTGAAGCAGATGCTGTAGAATGCTTTAGAGCTTGGTCAGCCATCAAAGAAGACAAGGTTATCCACCACATCCTGGCCCATCAACAGTCATTCTGGCTTTCCTCTTGCCACTAGACTTTAATGACTCAGGAAGAGTGAAGCTGATGACTTTGTGCACCTCTGACTCACTTAATCCAATTCATGACATCATCCATCATGTCTACCCCATGCATATGAAGTGACATCACTGGTCCTCTTCAGAAATGAAGGACAAACAACAACAACAAAGATATATTACAGGACAAATTGATGGGACTCTCAGAGGGAAGGCATTAGTGTCTAGAGGGAATGGAAAAGCTTCTTGTTGATGGTGGGATTTTAGCTGAAAATTTAAGGAAGCCAGGGAAGACAGGACACAGAAATGAGCAGAGAATTTCAGGCATGGGGGATAGCCAGTGAAAGTGTTCTGAATCAGGATTTGTAGGGTTTTGTGTGAAGAATAACAAGGAGACCAGAGTTACTGGATCTCAGAGATAGTGATGAGGAGTAAGGTATAAGAAGACTGGAAGGCAGGAAGTGACCAGATTATGAAAGACTTTAAAAGCCAAACAGAGGATTTTGTATTTTATCCTAGTAGTAGTAAATAGGGAGCCACTGGGTTTTTTTGAATAGGGGAGTGACATGATCAGACCTTGGTTTTAGGGAGGTCAGTTTGATTCTGAATGGGTGGGGAGAGAGGCCAACCAGTAAGCTATTTCATTAGCCTGTGAGCTGTGAGGTGATGAGGGTATGTAATATTTGATGATCATATAATGATAACAAGACATCATTTTTCTATCACTTTAAGATTTGCAAAGTTCTTTTCTCTTAACAATATTCTAAAGTAGTTTAAGGACTATGGAGCTGCAGGGACCCTCTGTGATTGTCTAGACCATAGCGGCATCATTCAAATAGAAATAGATCCCTATTTATTTTGTGAGGAGGGAGCCGGCAAGCTAGGAACTTTTCCTAGGAACCCAAAGCTTAGGGATCAAGAAAATATATACAAATATATAAAATATGCTTTCCCAGGCACACAATGCTATTGGGGGGAAGGCAGGGATTTTTTTTTTTTGCTTCAAGCACAAAATTACCTCTTTAGTATTCTAGCACCAGACTTATATTAAAAAAGGTTTGAAGGACTCCATGAGGTCAGATGAAGCAAAGACTGCTTCTTATCGGAGGAATCAGAGAAGGTTTTTTTGGAGGAGGTAGGCAGCATTAAAGCACGGAGAGATTTCAAAAGATCAAGACTTGTGTGTGTGTGTGTGTGTGTGTGTGTGCGTGTGTGTGTGTGTGTGGGGATATACAATATTCTGAGTACAAGGACAGGTAATGATGTGATCAAAATCAAAGAGAGAAGGAAGCATTGGAAGTGGATAAAGAACAGCAAAGTCTGAAAATCATCTATTTATACACGTACACACAGACACAGCCATACGTATACAAACATTGCACCAATGTGGCTGGGGCACAGTGTCGACAAAGGGGAGCTGTGTGAGATAAGGGCAGTGGTGTAACTAAGAGGGGAAGAATGAATCTTTGCTCTTGGGAAAAGACATAAGGGTGGGAGGAGGTGCATCTGCAGCCTTCCTTCACATGGAAGCTGCCGTCCTTGAGTCGCTTCCCATATACTATCATACCATAGGGTATAGGGCACTCATTTCCTTCTCCTCCCAGGTCTTATCAATGTAGAGGTCCTCTCCCAGGGCCCACCTTCTTTCCCACCCCCTTGTGATCTATGGTGAGATTACTCCCCATCCTATCATGACTATACCCTTGCCAGGATCTCCTATGAGCTATCACAACCCACTGACCTCCCAACCCATCTCCAACTCCTACTCAGCTATTTTTCCCCAAAGTGAAAATATTCCTAATTGTGGTTCTGAATTGATTAAACTAAATGATAGTTAAAGAGCATGTAAGGTATGAGAGAGAAACTTCTTGATCAGATTTGATTTCATGTTCATAATGGGCAATGAACTTCAGAGAGCGTTTAGAACACCTTCTAGACATCATCATTGTTGTTATTGTTTGTCCTTTGTTTTTTTAAAGAGGATCAGTGACATCACAGGACTTGACTTGCTCTTATGTTGGATTTAAGTGAGGCAGAGTTGCACAAAGTTGTCAGCCTCACTCTCTCTATCAGAATCCTGAAAGTCCAGGGGCAGGACAAAAGTCAAGATAACTGTCAATGGCCCTGGATGCAGTTGGTGACCTTGGTGTCTTTGATGTCTGACCAAGCTCTAAGCACTCCACAGTGCCTGCTTCAGCTACCTTCATGGCCATTGGAACAAATTGCTCTCATCCACTTATTCTACCAGAGGAAGTCTTCAAGACACCCTCTTAACTCACCAATGTATTTAAGACCCATTGGTTACCCTCTACCTGGTTTAGCCTGTCTGCCGAGATGGTTTTACTGTCATGTGGCCGGTGCACATCCTACAGCTTCTTGGAGCCACAGGTAAAAGTTGGGTGACAAAAAAAAAAAAAAGAGTTGGGTGACAGATGGATGGTGGATGAGCAGCCCTAGAAAGGGCTCAGCAAGTCCTCACCAGAGGAGCTAGTCCTCCCTGAACACCACATACACTCCGTTGTCACAGACAAAGAAAATCCCTAAATCTGCTTATAAACTTGAAATTCTCTCTAAGACAATCTTTGCAAGAGGGTGGAGTTAGGGTTCCCTGATAGGGAGCTTTGCTACTGGAATACCTAAAGGACTTCAGTGGATTGAGTTCTGAACTTGGAAACAGGAGTTCAAATCCTTCCTTAGACACTTATTTAGCTATGTGGCCCTTAAGTTAGATCCAAGACGGGTTTCCCGGGTGGCGTTGCTGGGTTAGAAACTGAGAAATCTTCATATTAATGGGTGTGATATAGACAAGTGTTTGGATTCTATCCATCACCTCTTTGGTAGATGACTTAGTGAATCTTTCATTTAAGTCTTGGTATTCCTCACTGAGCCTCCAGCTGTGCTCAAAGGTGGCAAAATCAGATCTCAGCCTCAATAGGCACCTGGGCCTGCAGACTTTATTGATTCTTCTCTTCAAGTTCCAAACCAATCGATAGGTTAAACACATCTCAGGCAAGAGGCAAACCAAAACATTGCAAAAATAGAAAGGCAGCATGGTGTGAAAGATGAATTCAAATCCTGTCTCTGATATTTAATAGTTGTGTGACCCTGGACAAGTCACACAGCTTTTTCATCTATGAAACTATAGTACTTTCCATGCTTATTGTGAAGAAAGCGTGCTCTATAAATCTGAGCTGTAGTTGTGATTCCAGTCAGGGCATAATAATAGAATCTCAAAACTTTAAGGATGAAGAGTCCTCAGCATCTGCTTAACTCATTCCATGACCCCAAAAGTATCCCCACCACCATATACATGACAAATATCCATCCAGACCACCTGAGTCAGGAGGACCTCGTTCAAATCCTGCCTCAGACGTTTCTTAGCTGTGTGACTCTGGACGTGTCACTTCATATTTCTCTCTCAGCCTTGGTTTCCTCATCTGTAAAAGGAAGGTAATAGCACCTGCCTTACAACTGAGATGATATGTTCAGGGCTTCGCAAACCTCAAAGTATTAAATAATTGCTAACTATTAACTTCATTTTTATTATTAATTTATTATTATGTAAAATGGTGATAATAATAGAACCTACCTCACTGGGTTGTGGGGATCAACTGAGAAGGCATATATAGGGGTTTGCAGATCTTAAAGTTTTAATAATTGTTAGCTATTAACTTCATCTATCTGTCTATTTAAGTATCTGTCTGTTTGCTGCTTGCCTGCCTGTCTGTCTGTCTATCTGCCTATCTATCTATCTAATTATTATTTAAAATGGGGATAATAATTACATCTGCCTCCCAGGGTTGTTGTAAGGATCAAATGAGGTAATAATTATAATGAGGTAATAAGTGTTTAGCACAGTGCCTGGCACATTGTAAATGCTAAAAGGTAAATTTTTATCTTTATTATTTTTTGTGAGGCAGCGGGTTTAAATGACTTCATACAGCTAGTGAGTGTTATGTGTCTGAGGTCAGATTTGAACTCAGGTCCTCCTGACTTCAAGGCCAGAGCTCTGTGCACTGCACCACTTAGCTGCCCCCTATTACTGTTCTTTTAAACAAGGAACCCTCTTCTTCCTGAGGCAGCTCATTCCACTTTGGGGTAGTTCTAATTATTAGGACAGTTTTTCCTTGTATCAAGGTAAAACTCTGTCTCTCTATAACTTCTACCCATTGTTTCTGGTTCTTCCTTCCATGGCCAGATAGAATAAGCCTTTTTTATGTGACATCCCATCAAATACTTGAATACACCCATCATGCCTTTACTGAGCGTTCTCTAAGCAGAACACCACCAGTTCTTTCAACCAATCCTCCCGTGTCAGACCTCACATTCCCTCCATAGTCTTGGTTGTCTTCTTCTGGATCCTCTCCAGTTCATCAATGTTTTTACATCATGGTGCCCAGAAGTGAACAGATGAGGCTGGAAGGGCTAGATCTGGAAAGAACTCCAGATCCGTGAGTTAAATTTCCTTATTCCAGAGGGAACTGAAGCTCAGAGGACCTATGGAATGTGGCCAAGGTCAAACACTAATACAACCAGTGGATGCATCTGGTTCCTTGGAATCTAAATGTGCTGGGGGTCCACCCCAGCACCCCCATACTGCACTTCTTATTGGACAGAATCCCTGTTTTCTTCCCACCACTCTTTTGAGTCTCCGGTTATTGTCACCTTCCCCCCTCAGCCATTTCCCCGGGCACTCTAAAGAATTCCCTGTCTTCAGGCCCAGGGAAGGAGGTTTGTGGGAGCGACCCCCAGCAACCAAGGCCTTCAGTAGTCTTCCTAGCTCCTGCTGCTTCCTGTTACTTTCATTTCCCTGTAATTCGAGGGGACAGGTGAGATGTGCTTCAAAACACTGTAATCATATTTTAAATGGAAATGAAATGTGTGAATTAAATGTAAATTACAGTAGAATGGAAGGACAATCACTATTAGTTAAGGTCTGACACCTATTTTTGCAGACCTTTCTCATACGCCACAACTTGTTTCCCCATACTTGTGATGAGAGGTTGTAATTACGTGGCAGCTGCTTTTGCAGTTGGTCTGATGCTAGTTACCAAATCATTTGTGGAAGAGGGTCTGACTGTGGTGCTGTGGATGTATTTTAAATAGATATGGACTGCTGTTGGTGCTATAAAATTACCCTGAAGAAATGATATTTTTATACTAAGGCTATGCAAAGAAACCTTTTGTGTGTGTGTGTGTTTTCCCCTTGGAAAAGTGAGGTGTAATATAAACGGACACTTTTATATAGTCAATTTATTTATGGGTTCTCCATTTGCTTTTATATTGGAAAAATATGTGCTATGCCAATGAGTTACAATTTTGCACTCAATCTTGGCTGGCTTCTCGCCCTCCCTGTACTGATGGCCTTGTTTGCAATTTTCTGAAGAACTGGTGGGAAAACTTTGCAAAGAATAAGTGTCCCATATCTTCATCTACCACTGTATGCTGAGGAGTTTAAAGAGAACTATCAGATTTTTATTATAATTTATAAGATAATTATCACCTAGCCCAAACTCTCTATTTTAATTTCAGGGCTTCTTAAATTGTGGGTCATGACTCCATATAGGGTCCCAAATGGAAAAAGTTTAAGAAGCCCTGTTAGGTGACCAAGGCCCATAGAGGAGAAGTGACTTCGAATTAGCAGAGCTCAGATTTGAACTCAGACTTTTTCATTCCTGATCCATTGTTCATTATACTGCAACATGTTGCCTCTCTTCAGATAGGGTAGGAGCAAAAACATTTACTAAGTTCCTACTATATCAATCAACCAATAAACATTTATTAACCTCCTACTGTGTGCTATGCACGGTGCTGAGTGCTGGAGTCAGTTATCTATTTGTTATCTTAAGAAGGCATTTAGTGAATGGAGTATTGGAATTAGCTAATGTCAATGTCTGGTATACAGTAGGTATTCACAAATAAATATTTGTGAAATTAAAATGAATTGAATGGAAATCTGTCCACCAGCACTTACTTGTTGAGTCATGACCTCTCTATTACCTCCTTCATATGCAAAATCAGGATAATAATGCTCATAGAACCTACTTCTGTGGTGTTGGGGGTTCAGATGAGATAAAAAGGGCTTATTAAAAGTGTCATACAGGGTGTTAAAAAAAAACTTTTAGGCTTAATAACTCAAATGGCCAGGTAAGATTTGTCTATCCAACGCAATCATAAGTCATTCTAAGAAAAAAAAATGTAAAGAAAATCCTTCTCTTAAAATTAGTAATGACCTTGGACCAATTATTTCATTTCTCTAAGCCTCAGTTTCCTTATTTGTCTGGAGGTTGGGATAGATGACTTTTAAGGTTCCTTCTAATTCTGTGACATCTGTTATTGTTAACTTATAGGCAAAATACCTGAGTGATTGCATTCTTTACTATTCAGTTCTTCATTGTGTCAGGTGTAGCTATTAAGGCAAAAGGCAAACTAGAATAAGGTCAGAAAGAATTAAGAACAGTTAGAAAGTTCATTAACTAGGGTCTTATTTATATTTCTACCCTATACTTTGAAAGCGTTTAAACTAAGTTCATCTACCTTCATTCAAGCGTGTAAGTAAATAATAATGCTCTTGAATTTCCATAGGTGTTTTCATTTTTAAATTTTTTTTTCATTTTTTTGCAAGGCAGTTGGGGTTAAGTGACTTGCCCATGGTAACACAGCTAGTGAGTATCACGTGTCTGAGGCTGGATTTGAACTCAGGTCCTCCTGAATCCAGGGCCAGTGCTCTATCCACTGCGCTACCTAGCTGCCCCCCATAGGTGTTTTCAAAAGGTGAACACAACTTTGTTTTTCAAAAGGAACACAGGCTCAGACAATATTTTATCATTCTTGATTTTTATAATCAGGACATACAGTCTGACTTAAGTAGCAAATTATTTTCTTTCTCAGTTGAAATTTAAATAGAACTCTGACTTATTAATTTTTCTAATTGTTCTTCCTTGCTGCAGCCTGTTTAGCCAATGTAAAAAAGCTCAGCTTTAAAAGTGAATTTTCCTTCTGACTGAATCACAGTTATCTCAGCTCACTCTGGCTAAGTGGACACAACTGAAAGAAATGTCACAAATTGAATTATGATCTGGATAATCCAAGGAGTATAGCTAGCTGACAAGGATGATAATAAACACAGTGCTATCATGCATCATAAAATCTCACATTTCTTATAGCACTTACAGGTTTATAAAGTACTATCCTTACAAGGACCCTGTGAAGTCGGTTCTGCAAGTATTATTACACCCATTTTCCATATGAGGAAACTGAGCCTCAGAGGGGTGAAATGACTTGCCCACAGGTCTTACAGCTAGGTGGCACAGTAGATAGAGCACCAGGTCTGGAGTCAGATCTGAGTGCAAATCTGACCTCAGACACTTACTAGCTGTGTGATCCTGGGTAAGTCACTTAACCTATTTGCCTCAGTTTCTTCATCTGTAAAAATGAGCTACAGAAGGAAATAGCAAACCGCTCCAGTATCTCTGCCAAGAAAACCCCAAAATGGGGTCATGAAGAGTTGGACACAACTGAACAATAATAACTTACATTTAGTAATGTCAGAACCCAGATCTGAACCCAGATCTTTTAACTTCTCTGGCTCATGCTGTGTGTTTGATCTAGGTCAGTAAGGGAATTGTCATTGTGACATAATGTGATCATTAAAGTACTGGGATGTCTGCAGGTCCTTCAAACCTTATGAATTCTCTCCTATACTCAAGGTGAAGCAGAGTAGCTCATTGTTCAGGGTCTCAGAGTCAGCTAGGTGGCAAGATTCAGACTAGGACCCATGGTAGCTGTTCTCCATTATCTCATATCTCTGCACTCTTCACACATGTGTAAGATCTTGCCCTAGCCAAACTAAGTTGTTGTTATCTCAAGAGTTAGCATTTTTCTGCTATTTCTTAGTAGGAAACTTGGCATATTTTACCTTCTCAGTTCTTCCTGCCTTTAAAATAGACAATGCTCTTAAATGAGTTTTCCTTCATGGTGCTGAAGTAAAGCAGAATGGGAAATTGGGGGAGCAGATAGGGCAGTCCTTCCTGTGAGAGTTAAAAGGCATTTAAATACACTTAGGATTACCAAGTCATAGATTTAGAGCCAGAAAGTATCTTAAAGGTCATAGGATTATAGATTTGAACAGAAAAGGACCTTAGATGCCTTTTAGTCTAACCCCTTAATTTAATTAAGCCCTGCTACTCACTATTGGGCAAATCACTTCCACTCTCCAGGACTCAGTTTCCTCATGTGTAAAATGAAGGGATTCGACTAGATGACCTGGAAGGTCCCTGCCAGCTCTGAATCTCATGATCTTATGAAAAGCTTTAAGCAGGATAGGGTTGGAATAGGGCTTTCCAACTAGGTGCCAAATTTAGAAGACGCTGACAACCTTCACAACCCTGAGTATCATAGAAAAAAAAACCCAACACAATTTAGTACCTGGTTATCAAAGATAATTAATTAAAGTAGAAAGTTACCAGATGGTCAGGATGAATTCTTCCCAAACTTTTGCATATTTCCTCTTCTGCTCCCAATCATTTTATATTTCTGTCTCTCCTCCTTTGCCGTCTTTAAGGTGACATCCTCTCTGCTTCCTTCACTGTGCTGCTTGCCCTGGGAATGATTTGTGTGGTACTTGGCCCGAGTGAAAAAATGCCTAATTATAGCTCGGGTCCTATGCTATGCCTTCTGAACAGGTGAGTTCCTCAACAGAGAACAGACTGTATGATCAGAGAACAGGTGACAGAGAACATGCCGTATCATCTCCTAATGACCTGAAGTGGGAGTCAAAACTGCGTCCCAGAAAACCAAGTCAGTGAAACAGCTATTTTCCCTAATACAACTAGACAGTCCCTTCAAACCTGGAATTTATGCTGCTAAACCTGGTCTCCCGAGGACCCGGCTCAATTTGTACAGAAATTCTAGCAACTACGGGAGTTGATTTAGTATCAAAACAGGGTGTTTGACACCAGTGCGTTTTCCTTTACAGTCTTTTAACATCAAGAGAGAAATACAACTGATTGCAATTGATTTGTGTACAGGGCTCTTTGTATGAAGTGTCACAGGATGCTTTATAGGAAGAGAGAAACAATGTGGGGGAGAGAGGGTAAGAGGAGCTGCCAGTTTTGAATGAGACAAGACAGGGAGAAGAGGAGGTAGTGAGCTTGCCTTCTCGGGCCCGGTGCTTTTTGTTTAAAAGAAGGAATGAGCAGTATCCAGAGGCACGGGCAAAGAGAACAATGTCCCAAGAAGAGTGAAAAAGGTAGAAGTTCTATTTTTTATCATAACTGTGGCAAAAATTTTCTTTTCATTCCTTTCCAAGGCCAGCCCTTGGGGGGGAAATTGGAAAGGAGGGCATGTTTGTGCTTAGTACAGTATAGCAGAAACTTTTCTGGATTTGATGTTCAAAGGCCTGAGTTTGAAGCCCAGTTCTGACACTTACTAGCTGTGTGTGTCCAAAGTTGAGTCCCTTAATGACTCTGAGCCTCCATCCTCCTCTGTGAAATAAGGATAATAAAACTTGCACTGTATATCTCATGAGGTTGTTGTCAAGGAACAACTGTAAATGTGCTATAGCAACACCATCCACTGTTTTAAAATATGAGCAATCCTAGCATCTTGCACCAATCCCTCCCAACCCACCCTTCCCACCTTCACTCCACGGTGCTCAGTTTTTCCAGAATCCACTCACTCCCAAAACTGGTTCAAGGGAAAGACTTTTATAAACTCATTCACACTAGGGATAAATGACTGGGAACAGCTTTAAGTCTTACCTCAAATGGGGATGTTTGAATTTTAGCAGATGTTGTTATTTAGCCAAAAGAATCAATCTTTAATTGTGTAATTTGAGTCATCAGTAGGCCTGCAGCAGAGATATTTGGGGGGGGGGGAATGCTTCAGTGCTCTTGAAATCTCATTGTATAGACGACTGCCTTATCTGTCTGCCCACCAGATCTAAAACTCATTGTTTTTGTTTTTTCTAATTGTTCCGTAATATCCTGAGTGTATCTGCAGGCTCCCTCCCAGCATCCTCTTCTGTAGAATCACAGTATCTCAGAGTTGGAAGGGCCATCTAATACAAACTACACCTGGACAAGGATCTCCTCTACCACATTCTAGCCTTTGATTGAAGATGCTCAGTGACGGACAATTCCTAACTACTCAGGAAGCCTATAAATTTTGGATAGTCCTGAGTGTTGGGAAGATTTTTCCTTTGACATTGAGTTGAAATCTGCTTTTCTTCTGTACTGTTCTTCTATCCATTGCTCTTCCATCTATCTCTTCCATCCATTGCTCTTATATCCATCTCTTCTGTCCATTGGTCTTAGTTCTGACTGCAGAGGTCAACCAGAATTTCCAAACTCTCTTCCATATAACAGGCATTCACAAACTGAAGGTGTTCCTTATTTCTGCCTTCAGTTTTCTATCTTTCTTTATTTGATTCTCAACTGGTGTTGCTTCTAGTCCCCTCACCATGCTGGTTTTCTTCTCATAAATATGTTTTCATTTATCAAACTACTTCCTAAAATGTACCACTACTAATTAACATTTATATAATAACACTTTACAAATATTATCTCATTTGATCTATACAACAACCCTGGGACATAGGTGCTGTTATTATTCTCATTTTACAGGTGAGGAAGCTGAGACAGACAGAGATTAAGCAACTTGCCCAGGGTCACACATCTAGTAAGTCCCTGAGGCTGGATTTGAACTCAGGTCCTCTTGACTCCAGGTTCAGTGCTTTATCCACTGTGCCACCTTGCTGGACATAATATTCTATATGTGAAGTGATCAGGGAAGAATCCAGCAGGACCATTACCTCTCTCAATCCAGACAATATTCAATTCCAGAAACATTGCTACCTGTCCTTTAAATGTCAGCTCCAATGCCACCTCCTCCAGGAAGTCTTTCCTTATTCTCAAAATGGTAATGATTTTACCCTTCAAATCTTACTGAACACATTTTAAAACCAGTCTGACACAATTATCATTACATACACGCATATATATGTATTGGTATCTGGTCACTGTCCCAGGCAATAAACTCTTTGAGAACAGGGATCACACCTTACTTAGAGTTTGTATTTCCCCCAGCATGGAGCACAACGATCTCTGCACACAGTAAATGCTTAATAAGTGTATGTTGTGTTGTAGTCAGTGGCTCAACATTGTAGCCTTTGCAAATCAATTGCAAACATTCCAAATAATACATTCTTCACTGAGGGCTAGAATTTGTTATAAGGTTGGCTATTTCGGATTCCAAAAGGGATTAGTTATTGAGGAACCAAAAAAATCTTATTGTAAGTCTCACCTCAAAAAAGCATTTATTAAATACCTATTGTGTGCCAGGTACTATGCTAAGTGCAAGGAATCAAAAGACATCACTGTAGGCTCTCAAGGAGCCTACATTTTACTGGGGATTGGGAGGTGGGATATAGCATATACACAGATAAATAATTTGAAGAGGCAGAGAGTACTAATAACTGAAGAAATGAATGAATGGATAGATGGATGATGGACAGCATTTATTAAGTGTTTACTATGTACTAAGTGCTGTGCTAAGCACTAGAGATGCAAATTGAAAATCAAGACAGTCCCTACTTTTAAAGAATTTAATTAATTTTATTTATTAATTATCAATCATTTATTTATCAAAATTATTTCTTAAATTAATTATCAAAATATTTATTTATATTTATTAATTTAAATTAATTAAATATTTTATTTTTCCCCTAATTACATGTAAGAACAATTTTAACATTCTTTTTTTTTTCCAAATTTTGAGTTCCAAATTCTCTCTCTTTCTCTTTCCTCCCCCCGTTTCCCACGAAGATTACTTGTGTAGTCATGCAAAACACATTTCCATGTAAATCATGCTGTGAAAGAAAACACAAACAAAAAACATTCAAGAAAAATGAAGAAAATAAAGAAAAACAATCTTCGATCTGCATTCAGGCTCTATCAGTTCTTTCTCTGGAGATTGATAGCATCTTTCACCCTAAGTCCTTCAGAATTGGCTTGGATCATTGTATTGTTGAGAATAGGTAAGTTATTCACAGAAGAGCATCATAAAATATTGCTGTTACTGTGTACAATGTTCTCCTGGTTCCACTCATTTCAATTTGCGTCAGTTCATGTAAGTCCAGGTTTTTCTGAGAGCATCCTGCTCATCATTTCTTAAAGCACAGTAGTGTTCCATCACAGTCATATATACAACAACTTGTTCACCTCCGGTTGATGGTCATCCCCTCAAGTTCCAGTTCTTTGCCACCGTTAAAAGAACTACTATACATATTTTTGTATACATAGGTCTTTTTCCTTTTTGTTTTTTATCTCTTTAGTATACAGACCTAGTAGTGGTATTGCTTGGTCAAAGGGTTTGCATGGTTTTATAGCCCTTTGGGCATAGTTACAAATTGTTCTCCAGAATGGATGTATCGGTATACAACTTCAACAACAGTACATTTGTGTTTTAATTTTCCAACTCCCCCTCCAACATTTGTCATTTTCCTTTCCTGTCTTGGTAGCCAATCTGATAGGTATGTGATAGTAGCTCAGAATTGTTTTAATTTGCTTTTGTCTAGTCAATAGTGACTTAGAACATTTTTTTGTATGACTATAGATAGCTTTGATTACTTTGTCTGAAAACTGCCTGTTCATATCCTTTCACCATTTGTCAATTGAATAATGACTTTTATTTCTATAAATTTGACTCAGTATTCTATATGTTTGAGAAATAAAGTCTTTATCAGAGAAACTCACTGTAATTTTTTTCTTATAATAATGATTACTATGTATTTCCCTCCATCCTATTTTTCCTGTTTATCCTATTCTCTCTCCTTTTACTCTGTCAATTCTCAAAAGTGTTTTTCTTCTGACTTTTACCTCTGACAAACTGCTTTCCCTTCTATCAAGGCCCTCCCCTCTTCTCTTATCCTCTTCCTTTCCTACTTTTGTTTATTGTCAGATAGATTTCTACACCGAACTGAGTGTGTATATTATTCCGTCTTTGAGCTAATTCTTAGAAGAGTAAGATTCATGTTCCCCTCCCCCCTTCCCCATTTCCCCCTTCACTGTAAAATCTCTTTCAGGCCTCTTTTATGTCAGATAATTTATCCCATTCTACCTTTGCTCATCTCCCAGTGCATTCTTCTTTCTCATTCTTTAATTTTAATTTTTTAAAGATAATCACATACCTCTGCTTTCTGTCTATGTATACTCCTTCTAACTGCCCTAATAATGAGAAAGTTTTTAGGAGTTACAAATATCATTTTCCCATGTAGGAATATAAACAGTTTAACCTTATTGATTCCCTTATGATTTCTTTTTCCTGTTTACCTTTTCATGCTTCTTTTGAGTCTTGTATTTGAAAGTCAAATTTTCTATTCATCTTTGGTCTTTTCATCAGGAATGCTTGAAAGTCCTCTATTTCATTCAATATCCATTTTTCCCCCTGAAGGATTATACTCAGTTTTGCTGGGTAGGTGATTCTTGATTATAATCTTAATTTTTTTTTTTTACCCTCTGGAATATCATATCCCAGGCTCTCTTATCCTAATGTAGAAATTGCTAAATCTTGTGTTATTCTGACTGTGGTTCCATGGTTTCTTTTTGGCTGCTTATAGTATTTTCTCCTTGACCTGGGAGCTCTGGAATTTGGCTATAATATTCCCGGGAGTTTTCATTTTGGGATCTCTTTCAGGAGGTGATTAGTAGATTCTTTCATTTTCTATTTTACCCTCTGGTTCTGGAATATGAGGACAGTTTTCCTTGGTAATTTCTTTTTCTTTTTTTCTTTTCTTTTTTCACGAGGCAAAAACAATTAAGTAACTTGCCCAGGGTCACACAGCTAGCGAATATCATATGTCTGAGACTGGATTTGAACTCAGGTCCTCTTGACTCCAGGGCCAGTGCTCTATCCATTGTGCCACCTAACTGCCTGGTAATTTCTTGCAAGATGATATCCAGGCTCTTTTTTTTTTTTTTTAATCATGGCTTTCAGGTAGTCTAATAATTCTTAAATTATCTCTCCTGGGTCTATTTTCTAGATCAGTTGTTTTTCCAATGAGATATTTCACATTTTCTTCTATTTTTCCATTCCTTTAATTTTTTTTGATTGTTTCTTGATGTTTCATAAAGTCATTAGTTTCCACTTGCCCAATTCTGATTCTTAAGGAATTATTTTCTTCAGTGAGCTTTTTTACCTCCTTTTCCATTTGTCCAATTCTACTTTTAAAGGAATTCTTTTCTTCAGTGGATTTTTGTAAATCTTTCTCTATTTGGCCAATTCTGCTTTTGAAGGGATTCTTTTCTTTGTTGGATTTTTGTGCCTCTTTTACCATTTGACCTATTCTGTTTTTTAAGGTGTTATTTTCTTCAGTTTTTTTTTTTTTGTGTGTGTATATCAATTTTTTTTCATGATTTTCTTTTATAACTCTCATTTTTGTTCCCACTTTTTCCTCTATCTGTTTTATTTGATTTTTAAAATCCTTTTTGAGCTCTTCCATGGCCTATGGCCAATTTATATTTTTCTTTGAAGCTTTGGATGTAGGAGTTTTGACTTTGTTGCCTTTAAGTTTATGTTTTGATCTTCCCTGTCACCATAGTATCTTTCTATAGTAGGGATCTTTTTTGGGCTGTTTGCTCATTTTCCAGCCTATTTCTTGACTTTTAACTCTATGCTAAAGTAGGACTCTGCTTCCCGAGTGGATGGGGCACTATTCCAAACTTCAAGGTTCTTGTACAACTGTTTTCGAGGTAATTCTGGTGATCTCTAAGTTTTCAAGTCTTCCAAGTTGGTATGATCTAGGGAGAGATACTGTGTACTGGTCTGTGAGTGACCACAAATACTCTTTTCCACTCTGGAATTGTGACCAGGCTCCCAGCTTTCCTGTAGTCACAAGCTATGGTGTGTGTGACTGCTCCTTCTCACTCTGAGCCCGAGACCCAGGACTGAAACCCAGATCCAAGTATAGGCAATGCAATGGAGTCCTGTCCCTGGTGCCAGTAAAGAGACCCTTGTAAATCTCTTTCCGACCAGTTGTCCAAACCCCTTACCATCTGTGGGCTGAGAGGTCCGGAAAAAAAAGTCATTGCTGTCAATGATTTAGTAACCCCTGAGGCCTGCTCCTGGTTTTCTATGGCCCTGTCTGTGCTTGTGTGGCCTGCACTGAACTGTGCTCCACTCTCACCCTGGTGCAGCAGACCTTTCCTACTGACCTTCTATGTTGTCTTGGACTGGAAAATTGTTTCACTCCATCTTTTTGTGGGTTCTGCCACTCTAGAATTTGTTTAGAGTCATTTTTAAAGGTATTTGGAGGGGTTTGGGGGAGGGCTCAGGAAAGTCCCTGTCTTTAATCTGCCATCTTGGCTCCACCTCTACTCCCTACTCTTAAGGAACTCACATTGTAATTGGAGTAGATGGTACATATAGGAGAATTCAGTTGAAATGTGAATTACTGAGTCCAGGGGTACTTTGGGTATATTAGAAGATCAGATAGTAATACTGAGGTAACACAGGTCATAAAAGTAGGGCACATTGTAAGATCTGGTAGTTCATAGGGTACAGTGTTAGGGCAGATGGCAAGGCCAAGCAATTTTTCTCTTCCATATTACCAGAAGGATTGTTGGTGGTAACTCCCTGCTCATCTAAGCAATATGAGTGGCAATGTCTAGGAACTGAAGAAATGCTGAGAGGGCCTGGCCCATTACTATTGAGAAGTGGGAAGTAGATCTAAGGTTTGGAAGCTCAGAGAATTCCCTTCTCAGGGCTGGAGATGGTATAGTCAGTGTTCAGCTGAGATAGGTAAAAAGGAAGAAGGCATCGGCATGAAGGTTGGGGTGGGGGGCTCCTTCTAGTTCCTCTGGCTCTTGTTGGGATATGGTCAGTGGGAAGGCTGGGGCAAGGGAGAGAGAGGTTTCCCCATGATTCCTGCAATAGCTGGGTCCAGGTATCTGGAAATCCTTCAAGTAGAAGGTGACAACTAAACTGAAAATGGAGGGAAGCTGTTGCCTAAGAGGTGAAAGTGAGTTTACTCTAAGCCTGCAGGATAGACCATAAGAAGGCCAGAAGACAAGGAGATGGTATGTTAAATTTAAGGTATAGCAGTAGGCTAATTTGATTGGAATGTAAAGGGAGTGAAAGGGAGTTATACGAAATAAGTCTAGAAAGGTATGTGGGAGTGAGATCACAGAGGACTCTAAATACCAGCAAACCCCCAGAGATTTTTGACTAATTGAAATGACATGGCCAGATCTGTATCTTAGGAATATTATTTTAGCACCTCTGTGGAGGATGCATTGGAGAAGAAAGAGACTACAAGAAGAAAACTATTCTGATAGCCTAGGCGGGGAGTGGTAAGGGTAGTGATCTAGGGTAGGGACCATGTGAGTAGACGGAAGTGGATACAACACATATATGTATGTATGTATATATACATTATATATATATAAATAGTATATATATACATATACATACATACACACAAATACATATATATATATATATATACACATATACACATACACGTATAAAAGATAAGTGGTAGAGACAGAATTAACAAAACATGGTAACTATTTGGAATGGTGCACAGTGGGGAGGGAAGAATGATGAAGTGATGAAGAGGATAGTAGAGTGATAGACCCTGAATCAAGAAGATCTGAGTTTGAATTCTGCCTTAGACCTGCTAGGTGTGTGAATCTGAACAAATCATCAAATTTCTTTTTGCCTCAGTTTACTTATCTCTAAGGACTCTACGTCCCTTCCAGCTCTAAATCTGTCTCTGAGTTTACATCCTTCTAGCTGACTAGAAGGATGGTGGTGCCCTTGGCAGAAACTTGGAAATTGAAAGGAGGAGTAGGTTTTGGGGGGGGGAATAATGAGTTCTGTTATGGACGTGTTGAGTGTAAGATATCAATGGGACATCAAAGTGAAGACATCTAGAATAAATGAATGAAAAGCATTTATTAAGGGCTTACTATGTTCCAGGCACCATGCTAAGTGCTAGAAAAAGAAATACAACAGGGACACAGTTCCTGCCCTTAATGACTTTACATTCTAGTAATTACAACAACTATAAGCAGATGGTGACCAGGGAAGAGTGTTTTAGTCTGGGAAATTATAGGGATGATGAATGAAGTCATGGGGAAGTTGATGAATATGTCCTTTTCAAAAGCAATAGCAGGCTTGGTTTTAGTGTTGTTCCTTGAGCAAGAGTTGGTCAGAAGATGGCCAAAATAGATGGCTGGATAGGATGTAAAACATGGTTTGGCCTTGGTCTGAGTGAATATAACGGGCAATGAATATTTGTGCTCAGTCACTCATCAATCAGGAGGGTGGGAGTTCCAAAGAAATACATTCACACCCTCAGGACATGTGGTCCAGAGGGTACAGTGGCAGGGCAGATGGTAATAAGATGGCTGGAGTGGACAGCTGAATAGGACTTGAAACATGGCCTGGTTTGGCTAGAAGATAATTGGTGGTGCTATGCAAATGTAAGATATTCTTATTCTTATGGTTCCCAAGGGTAGAGTTATCAGCAAAGCTCCAGGATAGTCTTATTTCTTCTTTTAAGAAATGTTTGATGGGTATCTTTTATGTTATATTCTAAAGTGATTTCTCTAATTTCCCATGCTCCCACTGTAGCTTCTGTTATATCAAAGAAAGATCAACTGCATTGGATGTTATCTGCCCCATTTCAAAGGTATGAACCCTAACCTCTCTAATGAAAGTAAGGGAATGTGTTTCATTATCTGTACTCTGGGAACAGTATTGATCATTGCAATGAATTAGATTTTGACAGAAGTTGTTTTTGTTCACATTATTTTAACCATTTTGTTTATTGGTCTCCTATTTCTGTTTCCATCCCTTCGAATCAGTTCATACAAACCTTTCTATGTTTCTCTCACTCCACAGATTTACTCCTAATGGTACAATAGTATGCCATTGTGTTCATCTACCAAAACTTAGCCAGACGTTCCTTAACTGATATATACCCATTTTATTCCAGTTTCTCCCCCTCCCCCGACTATCCAACAGAGTTTTCAAATGCCTTTTCTTATTTTCCATAGCCCCCATAACTTTTATTCCATTCTATAGCTTGCCATATCTCTAGTTCAGACAATGAAAACATTTTCTTGTAGCAAATATATTATGGCCATTCTTATACAACAACTGAACACAATACAGGTGGAAAATTGACAAATTCAATCAACTAGTTGTTTTATCTCTTGGGCACTAGACAAGACAGCTAATTAGATGGATTCTTTTGCTGTATGCATAAACTAGTTATTTTGGTGTAATACAGGCAGAGTTTAAGTGTTCTCTTGTAAGGACAGATACTCATAAAATCAAGCACTAGATCAAGAGAAAGAGGGAGCAAGGTGCCAATAATATATTTCTACTCAGCTTCCTGACTTTCTTTAGACTTTTAGGGTTAGGTCATGTAGATGGGCATAGTCTTTTTTTTTATGACTTGTAGGTTAACACTGACTACTTGGAGGAGCATTATTGGAGAAGGATGCTTTGTGATTAGTTGGGTGAAGGGCAAGTGGAGAGGTTGGCAAGAAGCTGATTCAGCATTATGTAGAAGAAGGAACAAAGACAAAAGTAGGGGAAAGAAACAAAAAGAGGCTGTTAAATATTTTCCGAATTAAAATTGAATAAATGGGGAGCAGAAAATTAATTTTTGAGTCTGTTAGTTATTCCTGGCTTATCCAATGGAGCTATATTTAAATGAATAATCCAACTAAATACATCAGGTATCTTTTTTCTGGGTGCCTTTTGTTTCCATATGAACTTTTGTTATAACCATATGTTCCTATAGAACCCTTATTAAAATAGGATTTTTAGTGTCATTTGTATTAGTCATTCCTGTATTAGTCCATTCCTATAGCCCTGAGAAGATCAGGTGGCTGATATTGTTTCTATTTCACCAAGGAAGAAAGTAAAGGCCTATGATGAAGGCACTATCCAAGGTTATCCAGGAAGCCAGGAGCAGACCTGCCATTAGGACTAGAGGCCTGGATTTCTGGTGTGCTATGCATCCCACTCCACCAAGAGTCTCTTAATCAGTTTTTGTTGGAAAGGTTTCAAGGGTTGAAAAATAATGTGTTAGATGTTTCTCCACCAGCTGAGCTCTTTCCTTCTAGCTAAAGATGTATTTCCCAGAATTTTGTGATTCTTCCAGTACAAATACAATTTAATTCACAGAATCATAAATTCACAGAGTTGGACTGGACTTCAGAGGTCATCTCTACCAGCTATTACTCCAAACATGAACAACCTGTATGACATCATTAATTCCACAAGCATTGATTAAATACCTACTATGTGCCAGGCCCTAGGAACACAAAGACTAAAAACATAAAACAATTCTTGACTTTGAGGAGCTTATATTCTTTCTACTGGGGAGAGCAAAATTTGCATAGAAATATAAAATATTCATTTTTAAAAACTCATTTTTAAAATTCAAAATGATCTATTATCTCATCAATTTAGATGTTCCTTCCAATGATACAGAGCACAACCTATCCATGCCTGCCTTTCTTGTGAAACTCTTGTCCATGGCCTCCATTAATCTTCCTACAGAGGAGATGATCCATGTCCCTATCATGCTACTGGCCTTCTTCACTTTCTCTGCCATATGTGTTCTCCTGGTATTTATATATAGAACATAATTATAAATGAAGAATTAAATACAAAATAAATGTCAAGTAACTTCAAGGGGAGGGCATCAGCAGTTGCTAGGCTCAGGCTAGGTTTTCTGTGGTAGCCACTACTTGAGCTAAGCTTTGGAGAAAGCCGGGAATTCTAGAAGATGGAGGTAACGTGGGACTCCTAGGGGACAGTGTGTGCAAAGGCACAGATGGGAAATGTTATGTCATATACAGGAACAGTAAGCAGACCAGTTTGGCTGGAATATGGAGGGAATGAAGGAGAGTAATGTGCAATAAACCTGGAAAGGTAAATTGGAGCCAGATTGTAAAAGGCTTTAAAACAAACAGAGGAGTCTGAATTTTATCCTAAAGGCCAGGGAGAGTCATTGGAGTTTCTAGAACAGGGGAATAGCATGGCCAATACAACAATTGTGTGGAGGATGGATTAGAAAAGGGAGACCTGGGAAGTTGGGAATCCAATTAGGAGGCAATTACAACAGTCCAGGTAAGAGGTGATGAGGACTTGAATTAAGGTGGTGGCTGTGTGAGTGGATAGAAGGGAACAGATGCAAAATATGTTGGAGAGGTAGATTCAACATAACTTGGCAAATGGTTGGCGTATGAGGAATAAGGGAAAGGGAAGAGGTAAGAATGACTCTGAGGTTGCAAACCTGGATGACTAGAAGGATGGTGATACCTTCCACAAAAATAGGAAAGCTAGGAATAGGGAAACATTTTTGGGAAAAGTCAATGAGGGGTTTTTTAGACCTTTTAAATTTGAGATACCAATGGGAATTTGAGATACCAATGGGAAGAGAATTCAGGACAGAATACTGGGGTGCTCCCACATCTAGGTACAAGGGAGATAATCCATGAAATGAAACTTAGGAGTGGCAAGATAGGTAGGAGGAAAAAGAGAGAGAGAGAGAGTGAGAGAAGTGTCATAAAAACACAGGGAAGAGAAAATGTGTGGAAGGAGGGGCTGGTCAACAGTGCCAAATGCTGCAGAGCTCAACAAAGGGAAGGCCAGGAGCGGGGAAGGGGGAACAAAAACAAAATTAAAAACCCTGTTAGATTTAACAGTTAGTAGATCATTGGCAATCTTGGAGAGAGCAATTTCAGTTGAATGATGAGATTGGAAGCCAGATTGTAAAAGGATGAGAAATGATTAGAAGGTGAAGAAGGGTAGTGCTGACAATTTGTTTTTCTAGAAGTTTGGTTGTTAAAGGGGAGGGGAGTGTGGTATGATACCTTGAGAAGAGAGTGGGTACAAGTGAAGGGTTTTTTTTAAGTGTGTAGAGTAGGGTTGGAATGAACCAGTAGATAAAAAGAGATTGAGAATTAGGGAAGGAGTTGATGATCAAAGGGGCAAACAACAGGGAATGAGATCAAGATCCCAAAGAGAGATACTGACATTTGCAACAAGAAAGGGCCACTTCTGCATGGGAGGAGCAGAGTCTGATTTTTGAATAGGTGGATATTTAAGATTCTCAGTGCAAAGTTTCCACAGAGTATTACTCTGATGATGATGATGATGATGATGATGATGATGATGATGATGAATTACTGTTTTTTGTCAGTGGCCTGTTGCATTTTGGGAATTAGGAGTTCTGTATGTTAAAGAACAAATCTGAGACTAGAATAAAGGAGGAGAGAGTAGAAGAAGATGTTTGGATCACTTGGAGCATAGGACATTCTTGGAGGTCCATCCATCTCAAGCTCATTCTTTTCTCCAACCCTACACTCCAAATTTGCCCAAACTCACATAGGTCCCAGGCAGCTAAATTGAGATTTTAACTCTAGTTCTCAGCTTTTGCTTGAGAATCTACAGTCCCAGGGAATTTATTCCTTTCCAACGCATCTGATGATATTTTTAGGACAGTTCTAATTTTTAGGAAGATTTTCATCATATGTAGCTGGATTCCTTCTTCTTCCTTCTGGGACCAAGTAGAAAAGGTCTCATACTTTTTACTCATGAAAGCCCTTCAGATATTTGAAGATGGAGATTACATCCTTTCCTACTCTTCTTTTCAGTAGGCTATTATCCTGAGATCCATCAACTGCTTTTCAAATGGCATGGTATCCACACCCCTTGGTATTCTAAGATAATAGAAATAAAGAACTTAGAGCTGGAAGGAACATAGAGATTGATCTGACGACCTCATTTTAGAAATGAAGAAATTGAGGTCAGAGGTAAAGAGACTTAACTAAAGTCACATAGTAAATAACAGAGGTAAGATTTGAATTCAAGTTGTCTGACTTTATATTCTAGGGATAGAAACATTCTTTCCTTTCATTACAACTGCCTTGTTACTGGATGGGCTCTAGATTGTATCAGTTCTAAAATGGGGTGCCCAGAACTAGGTAATATTCCTGATATGAATTAGATTGAACAAGCAAATCACTTCACTTATTTTGGATTCAGTTTTCTATAAAATAGTTTCGATCATATGGGTTCGAAGTTGCCTTCTTTCTATAAATCCTATGATCCAATGAATGTCATACTAGGTGGGTTGTTGTATGGGTTATGTGGATGAACCTAGCTTATCAATCAACTAATCAATCAACAGGCAATTATTTAGCACCTCTCATGTGTGCTATGCTACCACTAGGAGACAAAAACCAAAACCAGAACATTTCTTGTCCCCCTTGCACTTATATTGTACAGGAGGAAACAGTCCATACACAAGTAAGTATAAATATAATTCCAATGCTATACAAGGTAAAGGTAAAATGATTTGGAGATAAGGCACTAGTATCTGGGAAGGGGGATCAGGAAATCTCATGTAGGATGTGGTACTTGAGTTGAGCTCTGAAGGTAGCTGGAGATTCTAAAGTATGGAGGAGAGGAAGGAGTACATTTTAGGTATGGTAGATTGCTTATATGCAAAATCACAGAGATGAGAGATGGAATGTTTTGCACATGGAACAGCAAATAGGCCAGTTTAGCTGAAACTTAGAGCTCATGAAAAGGAGAAATATGTAATTACTGATTTTGTTGAGAATGTGAACGCTTCTTCCCAATACCTAGTCTATTGTGATAGATGATAAATTGGTAACAAGATAAATGTGGAATCAGAAATAAAATCCTGTTATTGTGCAAAGTGTTAGCACTCAGGGAGAAGCAGAGAGAATTATCTTTTATATTGTTACAAGGATAAATTAGATCACTACTTCTAATCTAATCTCACATGTCCAAGACAGCATACACCCTTAAGATTGGGACTCTTGAGAGGAATTTCTCACCTCGTGTAGGAGGATATTAGGCTAGGTCTAGATTAATTGTGTGTGTTGAATATTCAAGATTTGCCATTGAAAGTGGAAAGTCTCCATTGAACAATGTCCTGAATGATGATGAGGAGGATGAATTATTGCTTTTTGTCTATTCCATTTTGAGAATGGAGAGGATAAAAGACCAAGAAGTTGTTCAACATGACTAAATACCATTCCTTTTGATGACAGCTTTTCAATGGGAAAAATATAATAAACAGTGTTAGCAGAACAATGTGGTTGTATTTTAGCAATCAGGAGAGAGATATGTGAAACCATCGGGATTCATGAGAGAAGATACTGTGCTTAGTGACCTAGAGCACAGATCCCAACCAGTCGGTCTTGAAACCTTCCTTAATTATTAAAGGGAGAAGATGGTGAGACCATTTCATTGCCATTCTGGTTTTACTACATTCAGTCATCTTATATACCCAAGGGTACTAAAAGGACCTGTAGATGTGATTGCTCAGCCATTGTTGGCAATTTCTGAAAAATCATGTTTGGGATGGGCACCATAGGACTCAAAGGGGTAAAAGGCTGCACAAACGTTCCATAAAAGGAAGACCATATGGGTCAGTTAGCTTAACTTCAATTATTGACAAAAAATCAGATGGTAAGATTAAAGAAATAGCTTTTGAGCAGTAAAGGCAAAAATGGCATTCACTAAGGACAAACATGTATTTGCTAAGATGAGCTATCCAAAACTAACTTTATTTGATTTTTTGACAGGGCTACTACACTGGTAAATAAAGAGAATGATAGAAATATAATATACCTGGATTTTTTTAAACAATATCTTCTGCATGGTCTTTTATGATATCCTTTGAACAAAAGAGAAATATATTTAGCCTGCATACTAAGTAGAGCCATAACTACTTGAATGAGTAGAGACAAAAAGAAGAGAATGATTAATAGATCAATGATAACCAGGAGGGAAGTGTTGAATGGGTGTCCCAGTACTTTGTCTTTGCCCTTGTCCTATTCAGGATTTTCAGCAATGTCATGGATAAAGGCAGACCTGGCAGATTTTATAAATTTGTAGATAACAGAGAGTTGAAAGGCATAGCTAATGCGCCGGTTGGCAGTCAACATCATTAAAAATATCTTAGGGGCAGCTAGGTGGTGCAGTGGATAGAGCTCTGGCCTTGGAGTCAGGAGGACCTGAGTTCAAATCCAGTCTCAGAAACATGACACTTACTAGCTGTGTGACCCTGGGCAAGTCACTTAACCCTGATTGCCTCACCAAAAAGCAAAAAAAAAAAAAAAAGGAAAGAAAGAAAGAAAAAATATCTTAATAGCTAGGTCAATCTATTGAATCTAGAATGATGAAAATTTGCAGATATAAATGTAAAGTTCTATACTTGGGTTCAAAAAAATCAACCAACACAAATTCAAGGCAGCTAGGTGGTAGCACAGGGGCAGCCAGGTGGCAATGGGTAGAGCATTGAGCCTGGAGTCAGGAAGACCTGAGTTCAAAGCTAGTCTCGGACACTTATTAGCTATGTGACCCTGGGCCAGTCATTTAACCCTGTTTGCCTCAGTTTCCTCATCTGTAAAATGAGCTGGAGAAGGAAATGGTAAACCACTCCAGTATCTTTGCCAAGAAAACCCCAAATGGGGTCACAAATAGTCAGACACAGCTGAAATGACTCAACAACAACAACAACAACAACAACAACAAAAGTGGTATAATAGATAGAGCGCTGGACTGAGAATCAGGCAGATTTGAATTCTAATCCTGATTCAGAATTTACTAGCTATGTGTCCCTAGACAAGTCACTTAACAATTTCTGTGCCTCAGTTTCCTTATCTGAAAAATGAAGGTGTTTGGACTTGTCCTCTAAAGTCTCTTCTTGCTCTCGAGCTATGATACTATGGTAGAGGAGGTATGGCCAGGTAACAATTTGTGTAAAAAAGGTCTAAGAGTTTTAGT
The DNA here is from genome assembly GCF_900497805.2 of Vombatus ursinus. Lineage (NCBI taxonomy): Eukaryota > Metazoa > Chordata > Mammalia > Diprotodontia > Vombatidae > Vombatus > Vombatus ursinus. The sequence continues at coordinate 11,045,957 of NW_020954556.1, forward strand.
AGACTCCAAGGTTGGTAGGTGTTAACAGTGTGACATGGAAGACAACAAAACTTAATGTAATCTTAGGCCTCATTAAAAGAGCTACAGTATATAGAACAAGGAAGATGATGACCTTGCTATAGTTAGGCCACATACAGAACAATATATCTAGTTCTGTGCATCACATTTATGAAGAATGCTGAGAAACTGAAGCAAACCCTAAGGAGAGTCACCAGGATGGTTGAGAGGATTGGAAACTAGGCCCTATGAGACTTGGCTACAAGAAAATGGGGGTGGTTAACCTGGAGAAGTGAAGACTTTTCAGGGACATGATAACTACCTTCCAATTTGAAGGATTGGAAGGTGAAATCTTTATTAGACTTGTCTGACTTATCCTCAGAGGGCAGGACTAGGAGTAATGAGTGAATGTAAATTGCAGAGATGCATTTAATTGGTTTGACGTAAGAAAAAATGCTCTACTCATTGCAACCATCTTAAAGCACAATGGGTTGCCTGTTAAAGTGGTGGACTCCCCTCAGTAAATATCTTCAAGCGGAGGCTGGAGAGACAATCACTTGATAGCAATGTTGTAAAGGAATTCCTGTTCAGAGAGGGGTCAGACTAGATGACCTCTGAGGTCTTCAAGTGATGAGAATCCATACCTCCGGGTGATCAAATGAGCCCTTCTTTTGGCTTTGAGCATTTTTGGTGGGTGGGCTGTAGTGTGTTTAGGAAATCTGACTGATTCGTTGAAATGTCAAATAGGCACCCATCCCTTTCCCCTGTTGTCTCCACACCTCCATAGTTACCATGTTCCCTTCCTTCACGTATGTTTTTTTTTGGCTCCAGGGAAGCAAGATCAGATTGTTTCTTGTGGAATATAGGAGATTCCTGATCTAAAGTAACAGGGATTTTTGAAGGCTCTCATCCCAATTTTACTAGTGACTTCAAAATTCAATCCCTTTAATTAATCAGTTCAATTTGATCATGTTAAAAAAAAAGTATGTTTCATTTTGGCCCCTGAGTCTGTCACTTCTTAGTCGGAAAGTGGGTGACATATGTCATTATTGGTCCTTGGGAATCATGGTTGTTCATTTTCTAAATCAGAGTGTGTAAATCTTTCAAAGTTGTTTGTCATTACAATATTGTGCTGTTTAAATTATTCTCTTCACTTCACTTTGCATCAGTTCATGCAAGTCTTTCCAAGTTTCTCTGAAACTGTAGCTTTAAAATTTCTTACAAGGAAACAGTATTCCATTATATCCATATGCCATAATTTTTGAGCCATTTGCCAATTAATGGGCATCATCAGTTTCCAGTTCTTTGCTAATACATACATATATACATATATATATATGTATATACATACATATATCCATATATATATATATATCCTTTTCCTCTTTCATTTGTCTCTTTGGGGTATAGACCTCTCATATTCACTTCTTAACCTTCCTACTTTCTACCACTCAGCTGTAACTGATTTCTCTAAGGTCAGCAGTGAATTTTTATTGTGAAATCCAGTAGCCTGTTCTTAATCCTTAATTTTCTTGACCTCTCTGTGATGTTAGACACTTGACCACCTGGTATTTCTGTATATTCTCTCCTCCCTGGATTTTTCTGAAAACATGTTTAGATTACTCTCTCTCTTCTTATCAGAATGGTCCTTCTCAGTCTTCTTTTCAAGGTCATCATCCATATCTCACTCTCTATGGGTGGGTATACTTCAAGACTCTGTTCTGGGTCCTCCCATCTCCCATCTCCCCTCTCTACATTCCCTTGGTGAACTCATCAACTGACATGGATTCAGCTATCATCTCTATGCATATGACTCTCAATTTGCATCTCAAATTCAGCATATCTAAAATGGAATGTGTTTTCTTTTCTTCTAAGCTCCTCCCTCTCCCAACTTCCTGAATTCTATTGCAGGTATCCTCATTTATTTAGTAGCATAGATTAAAAACCTAGGAGTTTCATTTCCTCAACTTTTGACTCTTCCTCACTCTGCCAAAGTCAATCCAATTGTCAAGTCTTGTTGATTCCACCTATCCAACTTGATTTGCATCCATCTTCTCTCCATTCACACCATGACTATCCTACTCCAGGCCCTCATCCCATCTTGTCTGGATTATTGCAATAGTCTACTAGCAGGTTTCCTAGCCTTCGGATCCTCCCCTCTACAATCTGTTTTTCACATAGCTGGCAAATGGTCATCCCTAAATCTTAGGTTTGACCAAGTGACTCCTCTTCTCAAGAAACTTCTGTAGCTCCCCATTGCTTCCTCTGTTTGGCATTTAAAAGCCTTCACAATCTGGAGCTGGCCTATTTTTCTGGTCTGATTATACATTATTCCTCTTCACATGCTTAAGTTATGGTCAAACTGGCCTACCTGCTGTTCCTTCTTTACAACATTGCATTTTTCAGCTTCATGTATTTACATGGACCATCTCCCAAAGTCTGGCTTCTTCTCTTTTGCTTCTATCTCTTGGAGCCCCCATCCCCTTTCAAGGCTCAGCTCAAATACTGCTTCCTTAAAGAGAATTATACTGATTCTCTGGGTGGCCAGTGCCCTTCCCTCTCCCTATGTATTTATTTTGTGTCTATCCTGTTTTTACTTATTTGTGAACTTGCAATTCTTTAGTAGAATGTAAGCTCCTATAGGATAGGGACTATCTCAGGTTTATATTTTGTATTTCTGGTGTCTAGTGTGGTACTTTGCACATGGTTGGTGCTTAATAAAGGCTTACTGATGGATTGACTTGCTTTGGTGTAATTGATTTAGACACTTTCCCACCTGTTTGCTTATCTGCAAGTAGAGTACACACAAGGGCATTGAGAAGAATCACTACAAGTATAAAATGCTATGGGAATCCAGAGCATAAGCTCTTTGTGGTAAGGGGCTCTGTTCTGTATTTCTGTGCCTCCCGCAGTGGCTGTGCTTAATTATCTATGTGACCTTATCTTGATAAATGGTGTGAGGTATTGGTCTATGCCCAGTTGCTGCCATACCGCTTTCTAGTTTTCCCAACTTTTTTAATGAATTCTTATCCCCAAATCTTAATTCTTTACACTAGCCAGATACAAGGTTATTATGTTTATTTGCTGCTGAGAATTGTATGTCTACTCTATTCCATTTACCTTGATCTACCCTTGGTTTTCTTAGCCAGTACCAGATAGTTTTGATAATTACTGCCTTATAATATAGTTTAAGATCTGATACTGCCAAACGTCCTTCCTTTACTTTTTTTTTCATTATTTCCTTTGATATTCTTGACTTTTTGTTTTTTCAAATGAATTCTGTTATTATTTTTTCTAATTTGGTAAAAATTATTTTTTGGTAATTTAATTGGGTTGGCATTGAATATATAAATTAGTTTGGGTTAAATTGTCATTTTTATTATATTGGCCTGTCTACCCATTCATAATTAATATTTCTCCACTTATTTAAATCTGACTTTATTTGTATAAAAAGTTTTTTTTTTATAATTTTGTTTATGTAGTTCCTGGGTTTGTTTTGGCAGGTGTACTCCCAGGTATTTTATACTGTCTAGAGTTATTTTAAATGGGATACTCTTTACCATCTTGATTGATTCTCTTAATCTTCCTGGATCTTGCTTCTCTTCTTTGTAAATTGGGGGGGCTGGGCTAGCTGACTTCTGAGGTGATGGGAAGGGGAAGTATTCTTTCACAGGTCACTGAACAGGGAAATGGGACACTGGTTCAGCCCTCTGTCCCTGATGGGGGATGCTGCTCCACCACGGGTGCTAGTCCTGCTCCTGGAAGACTTTGGGGGCTCTGGCCAGTTGGACACAGAAAGTCATTTGGGCAATTGTTTTCCCCCTAACAAACTGTGTTTTAGCAAGGAGTGCTGCTCTGTGTCTCATCGGCAGCCTCCATGACATGGCATGGACAGGGAGAAGGGGGGGTAGATGGTTTGACCCTCGCTGTGCTGTCTCCACGTCTGTCCAGGCAAGCATTTTTCAACACCTGATACCTTGGCCTGTTGGTGCCAACAATAAGGTAGTTCAGATGATCTTAATATCTTCTCCCTTTCTTCATCCCTCCCAAGGGCAAGGCCTTCTCCCTAAACATTGTCGGGCCAAGAACATAAATGTTTAAAGGCCTTTACGGTTAGCCCTCCTTCCCACCTCCCCTGCCCCACTTCCCATCACCCCTCCCACCTTGTTTCAAAGCTCTGAGTATTGTCAGAAAGAAAGGGTACCATCTGGTTAGCCTTGTTTACTGCACACCCTGCCGGTTTGAGCTTATTAATCATATTTACCCAAGTATCTTAATTACTCCCTGTCTAGCAACTTGCTTTGCACTCAGCTGTTGACCCCTCTTTTTTTATTCCTTTCTATCATTAATCATCGGAGCAGCGTGGGTAGAGGAATTCCTGCAGCCTGGATTTTGCTGGCACCGTTACCACTCCCACTGAGGAGCGGCTGGGGTTCACGGCTGGTTCCTGACAAACTTCCTAATTAATCTGCTGAAGATCAGAGGAGGACTAATAGGAGATGACGACTGTGTGCTGGGACCCATCCCTCCTCTCTTTGTGTGTGTGTGTGTGTGTGTGTGTGTGTGTGTGTGCATGCAGTGCTTGCATGTATGTATGTGCATGTGCGTGTGCACATGTCTGCATGTACGGTGTTGGGTTTGGCAGAAGAAAGATGATCCCACCCTGACACTTAGCACAACATTGCTCCTTCTGCTCCTGATGCCACCTACCTTCCTTGTTTTGGGAGAAGGCTGGCTTTTTCCTCCTGCCTTTGAAGAACCCGAATACCCAACAAAGAACTAAATAACAGCAAACTGCTCCTTTTGTTTTCTCCTGATCAAGTTTCCTTGGTGGCCTGTATCTGTGAAACGCGAGGGTGGGTGGAGGGAAGGCATTAAGCATTTATTAAGCATCTACTATGGGCCACATGTATTACAATTATTATATCACTTGATCCTCATGACCTGTGAGGTAGGTGCTATTATGATTCCCATTTTACAGTTGAGGAAACTGAGGTGCACAGAGATTCATGACTTACCCAGGGTCAACACAACTAGTAACTAAAATCCCATTTCTACAGGAAGCCTTCCCTAACCCCTCTTAATTCCAGAGTCTTCCCTTTTAAATTTTTTTCCTATTAATTAATCCTGTACATAGCTTGCTTTGTACGGAGTTGTTTGCATGTTGTCTCTCCAATTAGATTGTTAAGTTCCTTAAGGACAAAGACTGTCCTTTGTTTCTTATTATATCCTCCATATTATATTTAGCATGAATAAATGTTTGCTGATTGATTGAAGTGTCAGAGGCCAGATTTGAACTCAGGTCTTTGTGTCTCATGGCATAGTACTCTATGCCCTATGCTACCTAGCTGTCCTATATGCTACCTAGCTGTTCCATTATCATTATTTTTGCAGGGGGATGGGTGGAGTGTAGCTAGGCTGGTCTTCCTTAGATTTGGATTAAAAGTTTTTCCCTGTGTTTAGAACTCTCCTTGAGATACTTGGAGCAACAGATGCTGCCTTTAGGGCACAAGAGGGTAAATTTAGGTCAGCAATATTTTGGGTCCTGTTGGAGGTTCTTGGCCTTCTTGGCTTACTTGAATTTCCAGCAGTGTTTTGGAATTATGACTTTCCGGACTTATGTACAAATGGTCAAAAGAGGATAGGAAATGTTGAAATGGGAAAATAAATAATTCCTCTTCCTTGGCCCTCACTGCCATTTTGATTCCTCTGACCCTCTACGTTCTCAGGGCAGCCATGGTGAGGGTATGAGCTGCTATGGAAAGAACTGGATTTGGAGCTGAAGAGCCTGGGGCATAGCTTTTGAACTGGAAGGGACCCTAGAGGCTTCTTCCAACCCAAGCATTGTATAGAGGAAGATGCTAAAGCTGAGAGAACCATTTGCTCAAGGTTCCACAGGTAAATGACAGGGTCTTGGGTTTGACTCCCAGCTTTACGTTTACGGAGCTGTATGACCTTGGACAAGTCATAGCCATTCTCTGGGCCTGTTTTCTCCTTTGTAAAATACAGGTTTGGATGGAATGATCTCTAAGGTCCCTGCTGTCTTTTGGCGGGGTGGGAGAGGTCATGAGCCCCTGACCTGAGAGAATGAGGGCTCTAGTTGTTTTCATTCAGACTTGTCATTTAAAGGGGAAAGCCCAGGGCCGGCTTCTCTAGGCCGAGAGACACCATTAAGGGGTGTAATTTGTTGATCCAGGCTCTCCTTGCGTTTCAGTGCAGAGTGGCATCGTTTTCTTTATGACCTCGTAAAGTCACAGCCGAGAGGCCGATTTGGAAAACAAACTGCCTCAGGTTGACAGATAATTAGATACAGGGGACATATTATATGCCTTTGCATATAAATGTGCTGCGAGGCGTGTTGGTTCATCTGAAGTTTAGGTTAAAGGAGCGCCAGGTATTCCTGACACATCAGGATATATATTTTCATACAGTCTCAGGCGTTGTGTTGGTTTTATTGCCCTTTCATCCTGGTGCTGACGGATGTTGTGTGAGCGTAACCCAACCTGGAAGAAATGCTTGGCTTTTCTACCCATGAGCCTCCTGTCTCTTCTATTTTTTCCCCTTCTAGTTCTCTCTGGGAAGGTGATTCTCTGGGACTTCAATACTTGGTGACAAGGGTAGAATGGTTCTTTCTTTCTTTCTTTCTTTCTTTCTTTCTTTCTTTCTTTCTTTCTTTCTTTCTTTCTTTCTTTCTTTCTTCCTTCCTTCCTTCCTTCCTTTCTCTTTCCTTTTTTCTTTCTTTTTCTGTTTTCCTTTCTCTTTTTTCCCTTTGTTCTTTTTCTCTTTCTCTGTCTTCCTTTCTTTCTCTCTCTTTTCTCTCTCCCTTCCTTCCTCCCTCTCTTTCTCCTTCATTCCTTCCTGGAAGAAGCTTTGTAAAACTCGACTAAGCCTCAGCAGCACTGCACATTTGAGACGAGAGAAAGGATAAGGATTTTTTCCCCCAAAATGCCTTGGAGGCTGGCTGTTAGCAGAGGTGACGTGTGCCTGGCACAAACAGTTTGAATACCAGTGCAAAGGTTGGGTCTGCCAAGAGCACCCTTACACCATTTGTGGAAACCTCTTTTATTTGGCAGAACCTGGAGCTAAGGTAAATTTGGGAAGTAGGCCAACTTTGACCCCCAAGGCCGGAGTGCTTTCTCTTGCTTGGTTTCTGCTTGTTCTAAGGAAAGCTTGGGGTCTATAGATGCACCATAGAGACTATATAGTCTGTCCCCTCCTTTAATAGATAATAGCTGGTACTGGGTCATACAGGTCACAAAACACTTTATCTACATTAACTTATTTGCTCTTCACAAAAATCCTATGATGCAGGGGATAAACTCTTGTTATCCACATTTTTCTCTCAAAAATGTGGATAAATGACTTACTCTTTGTCACATAATGACCTGAACCTGCCTCCTGAATGCAAATTTAGCAGTCTTTTTAGTGCAACATAATAAGTTGTTGTGCTTCTAATATTATCAGCACAAGGAGCTCCATGAGCATCAGTTCCTTCACCAGCGCAGATGGGTGCTTTTTTGTGGCCTAGAGTTTTAGCATTGCCTGGTGGCACTGAGCAGTGAGGTGACTTGCCTAGGGTCATATAGCCAATGTGTCAGACATGAAGTTTGACTCTAGGTCTTCCTAACTTGAGGTCACAAGGCTATTCTAGATCACATCGGAAACAGAAGAAGTAGGATTCAGACTGGACCCTTGGCTACCAAATCCTGAGCTCTTCCCAATACAACACAGGTGTCTGAGAGGCTCATTCATATCATAATAAGGTGTAAAGGTTGTGTACAACCTGTTACTTCTTTCTTTTTTTTTTTTTTTTTGGTTAGGCATTGGGGTTAAGTGACTTGCCCAGGGTCACACAGCTAGTAAGTGTTATGTGTCTAAGACTGGATTTGAACTCAGGTCCGCCTGAATCCAGGGCCGGTGCTCTATCCACTGTGCCACCTAGCTGCCCCTTTGTACTCCTTTCTAGAGTATTATATTTTTTTAAAAAGACTGCATAGAGAGGGCCTTTATTTAATGAGAAGTGGAATTTCAAGAATCAGTGGGATAGGTATTTCTGGATAAGGGAGGAGACCTCTGCTATGTCATACCACATAGGTGATAGGCAAGGTAGACTCCCTTGGTGCCCACATAGCAAACTTTCTTGTCACACACTGTAGCCATCCATCCGTTGTAGTTAGTGCCTCTTGGCCCACCTTGGATTAATCCTTTTGCTCCTGACACAGGTGTATGTTTTTCCTACAGACAAATCTGAAAGGCTCAAGAGCCAGAAGAGTTGACTTTGGGAAAATGGCTTGAAAAGTGCTTTGCTTGAGATCTGCCTCTTCCCCATATCGGGCCATTCAGTGATCTCTGAGAAAGCCTGAGACAGTGAGAGAAGGAAAGCAGAAGGAAAAAAAGAGAGAAAAAATAAACCTTATAGACCCAACCCTAAGGCCCATTGAAAGAGATGATACAAATAGAGTTGCTGTCACTTTGATGAATTAAATCCTTCGTTAATTAGGATGCATCGATTTAAGGGTTTTCCAAGCAGATAGTCCTCCCCTCCTTTCTGGCAAGTTGCAGCAGAGAGGAGGTACAAGAGAGATAGTTTTCTTGGTTCCTAGGCTGCTTAATTCTCTCTGTCACTAAGCTTTCACATCTTCAGATGTGGGCATCTCCATTTCCCCAACATGTGCCATTCACCTTCCAGTAGGTCCTGGGTTGTGGCTCAGCTGTGCATTTTCTGGAAGAAAAAGAGAGAGAGAGAGAGAGAGAGAGAGAGAGAGAGAGAACACACACAGAGAACATAGAGACAGAGAGATAGGGAGAGAGACAGAGAAACAGAGACAGAGAGAAACACAGAGAGACAGAGACACACACATTGATCTATACATATGTCTTGTGCCTGTAGCCTTTTTTCCAGAGAATGGACCGGAATTGAGGAAGGGAGGAACAGATTGTAACTATGTGTAGGCTTAGCTCTGGGCTTTAGAAACAATGGCTCCTGACAGGCCATAGCATTAACTACCTGGCAAGAATTGGCTAACAATTCTTGGCTCAGATTAAATTGACCCAAATCATAGGTGGTGGAAGAGATCTTAGATGGTCAGCTAGTCCAATCCTGTTATTTTTATAAATGAGAACAGTGAGGCACAAAGAGATTAAGTGATTTGCCCAAAGTTATACATTTCATAACGGACAGAGATCAGGTTCAAATCCAGGTTTTCTGACTTTAGATCCAATGTTCTTTCCACCATCATTGGCTGGGGAAGACAAATGTCTGAGGGTCTAATAATAATGACAACAATGATAAAAATAGCTAGTGGAACACTTTATGGAGTACTTTAAAGTCTTCAAAGTGCTTAATAGATGTTATCTTATCTGATACTTAAAATAACTCTCTAGGTAGGCATATAAGATCGAATTCCTACTCCAAAAACCTAACATTATATAGGCCACATGGAACTTCAATTTAATTCTTCAATTCAATTCAGTAAACATTTATTAAATGCCTAATATATACAAGGCACTGTGCTAGGTGCTGGGATTAAAGATTAAAAAATGCCACAGTCCCTGTCTTCAAAGAGTTTATATTCTATTGGAGAGTGGAGAGTTCTATCATGTACCCAGATAAGGTAGGGATAGGGCTAAAGGAGAAAGCCAGAAAAAGTGCCCTAGGGAAATGGAGTAGGGAGAGAATACTTTAAGCTGGGTGAATCAGAGAAGGCTGAGACCTTTTAAAGACCTTAGCTTGAAAAGGCCAAGGTCTCCCACTGCATCCAGGGCCATCTCCAGTTGTCTTGATCTATATCTGGCCACTGGACCCAGATGACTCAGGAGGTGAAAGTGAGGCTAGTGACTTTGCACAGCCCTGCCTCACTTAAATGCAATTCACTTACATGTCATGGCGTCACCTTCCTGATGTCATAGTCCTCTTGCAGAATGAAGGACAAACAACAACCTCACAGAATAGGTGGTATGCAGGCTAAGTCTTGAAGGAAGCTAAGGATTCTGAGGAACAGAGGTGAGGGAGGAGTACCTTTAAGGCAAGAAGGGATGATGTATAAATATCTGGAGGAGGGAAATGGCTTGTCATGTTTGAGGGGCAGCGGTCTAATTTGACTAATATAGCATGCATGCAGAACAAGTTGGAACCAGCTTTGTCAAGGGCTTTAAATGCAAGCTTAAGGAGTTTATGTTATCCCATCAGCAATGGGGACCACCAAAGTTTTTTGAGTAGGTAAGTTGAAGTGGCCAATTGCTGGAACTTAAAGAGAACTTCAGAGAAGAATTACACAAGCCATTCACTTCTGAAAGCATCAAGCTCTTTTAATTTGGTGTGTTTAAGGCAAGGCTATGGAGCTTAACTAAGGATGCCCAAGGCTGCAAACATGAAGCCTGGGGCAACAAGGGAAGGAACCTAGGTCATCACTCATTCACTACCCACCTCCCAATGGGGCATCAAGAGATATCTCCAGACTAGGACAGCATCACCTCCCAAATGGGAGGCAGTAGCCTGGTCTCTCCAAAATGTGATGGATAGTGAAGTGGAAGGGAGAGAAAGGGAGGGAAGGGAAGGGAAGGGAAAGGAAAAGATAATCCAGGGACATCATCAGTAAAATAGCATAATGGTCTTTTGGCCAAGGCAGGAGGAATTCATGATGATCCTGATGTACAAGGGACTTCTCAGTGAGCGTGGTGGTACTCTTATAATCCTTGCTACTGAGGAGATCGAGGCTGGTGGATCCTTTGAGCTCAGGAGTTCTTAGCTACAATGTGAGCTATACCAAGTAGGTGCATCACTCATGGTGAACCACTATGGTGAAACCCTCAGGAGTCAGGGTGGGTTGGTTGTCAGGTTGCTTAAAGAGAAGTGAACTGGCTCAAGTCAGAAGTGGAGCAGGTTAAAGCTCCTGTGTGAGGCACTGGTGGGTTCAGGCTCAAGAGTAGCCTGTATATTTATTCTGGGTAAGATAGGGAGACCCAGTCCCTAAAACTTAAAAAAAAAAGAATTATTTTGGGATTTGGGGTGGTGTAACACCAAATTCTCACAAGTTTGATTGGGTGAGGTTCTTTGATTCATAATCATTCTGTGTATTATGCAGAAGGGGACCAAGTATTTATAGAAAGGAGTAGGGTCTTCTTCTGATGCATCTGACTGGTTTCTACTTCTCAATTCAAAAGGACAGAAGAGCCAGTCTGTAAGACTTTATGGGAGGTAGATGTTTCTAGGATGGAAGGTTTCTATCTGATGCATAAAAGGGAGGGGTAAGAGAAGAGGGCATAGTTAGGACTAAGACAGCCTTACACAATAAAGACCAGGCACAAAATCCTATAGGAGTGTGGTCTGACATATGTTTTATGAAATCAACAAGTCAAACTATCAAGCATTTATTATGCAATTAGTTATGTCTTAGGCACTGTACTAAGTACTGGGACTACAAATACACATTAAAAAAAAGTAGTCTTTGTCCCCAAGGTGCTCATTCTGAAGGTGGAAGATGCACATAATAGGGAATTGTAATGAGGAGGGTGGTGTGAGGAGAAATCCAGAGAATCAGGAGTGGAGTCAGGAAAGGAGTGAAGGAGTAAGCCTGGGCACTTCCTCAAAATGAAGGCCATGGGAGGAAGACAACAATTGGACGAGGTGACCATGAGGGAGAGGGATCTTCCAGGGTGCCAAAACTTGGAACAGGGAAGAAAAATCTGGCAAAAGGTCTTTTTTTCTTTTTGGACAATTTTTTCTTCAACTTTATCTCAAGAACTGTGGTACAAGGTATTCTAAGAGGCAATAAGACTGGGCCAGAGGTTGACCACTCCTCTCTGGAAAATTTATTTTGGCAGATGTGTGAAGGATTGATTGGAGAGAGGAGAAAGTAAAAGCAGAGAGACCTACTAGGAGGCCATTGTACAGGTGAGGGGTGATGAGGGTCTGAACTAAGGTGATTGCCATGTAAATGAACAGATGCAGGAGATGTACAAGCTGAATCAACAACACTTTGAAACTTGTTGGATATCAGGAGGATGGTGATGAGGGAAAGGGTAGAGTCAAGGATGGGGTTGAGAACATGGGTGACTAGAAAGATGATGGCACCTGTAACAGAAAGTTGAGATGAGAGGAAGTGTACATAGTAGGCATTTAATAAATGTGTTGAATTGAATTGAATTGTCCCAGGAAGAGATATTAAATTTATCATTCTTTGGGTATCAAGGATTTAGTATCATTCTTTGCTGGTTTGGCAAGTATAAATAATTTTAAACACATTAGACTACAGTTTCATTATATTTATTAGTCATCATTGTGATCCCAGCACTTCATGAGAATATGTTGAGGAATAATTATGGTGATCTTGGGAGGCTGTGGGATAACTACGATGTGGTCTCTTCAGGGAGAACATTAAACTCTGCTCCAGGGAATGATGGAAGGACACGAAGGCTAGGTGAAGGCATATTCTCTAGACCATTTTAAGGATGGAATCAGTGGCAGTTTCCTCTCTTCAAAATCCTACAGTGGACTGATGCAAAAACAAGTTCCAGAGGATGTAGGATAAGTTACTCATGAGACTTCCTGGTCATCTCCTCCCCATGGCCTTAATATCCAACCATTTCTACTCCCACCAAAAATTTGGACTCCATCCCTGGATTCCCTGGCTCTGTTAGGTGAGATTTTGACCTTTTGCTGGGGCTCTTCTCAGCCATCTCCTCATTGTGTTTGGGCACTCTCTTTCCTTCTTAGTACCCCTTTATGTGTTTTTTCCCTCCATTAGAATTTAAGCTCCTTGAGGGCAGACTTGCTTATATATCTTGGCTTGCTTATATTTGTATCACTGGCATTTATCAAAGTGCCCAGGACATAGTAAATGCTTAACAGATGCTTGCTCTATCTACCTACCTACCTATTTATCTATCTATCCTATCTTGGAGAAGGAAATTGCAAACCACTCCAGTATCTTTGCCAAGAAAACCCCAAATGGGGTCATGAAGAATTGGACACGAGCAACATCTGTCTTTTCTATGTATGTATGCATGTATGTATGTATGTGTATATGTATGTATCTATCCAGCTATGTATCTATCATCCAGTCTGTGGGAGATAGAGCTCAGTGATTCAGATTCACAGAATATCAGAATTGGATATATTGGACCTACAGAGGTCCAGTCTTAACTTAACCTGAGTAGTAATTTCTCTACATCAGCCACAACAAATGGTCAGCTGGCCTCTGCTTGAAGACCTTCAGTGATAGGGAATTAATCACTTCCTAAGGCAGCCCATTTTGCTTTCAGGCAGTGCTAATTGTTAGAAAGTTTTTTTTTCTTTCCACTTATATGAAGCCAAACTAGGCTTTTCTGCACCTCCCCCTTCCATTCTCTTTTTTCCCCTATCACTTCTGCCCTGAGAGGACAAGAGGGACAAGGAAGACAAGGGAAGATGAAGAGGAAGAGAGGAGAAGTGAGGAGAGTAAAGGGAAGAGAGAAGAGGGTGAGGGAGACAGAGGAGGGAAGAGAAGGAGAGAGAAAGTGCTGTGCTATGTGGATTATTGTATGTTTGTCATCTGGAATGGTGTAAGCTGTAGGTACAGCATCTCCTGCTCATGATTTATGGTCCCTGTCAGGCAGTGCCAGTGCTTTGTCTGCTGTAGCGTGGAGGATGAATGCATTGCTGTCATCCTGGCCAGGCCAGCCTTTCTCTCTCTCTGCTCCGTACGCTCGCTACCCATTTCACGCCAGTGAACATAAACAATCTTTTGTAAACCTGACAGTCACACTTGCTTCTTTGGAAACATAAAGCAGAAATGTATGACTCGGCTTTCATTACCCAATTTCCTACGCTATATAAAAACACTCAGGAAAGACATGTAAGTGGTCACCAAACCTGGGAAATGGAAGTGTCCTAGAGGAAGAAAGGAGGAGGGAGGGGTAGAAGAATTGAGGAGCTGATAAAGAGAAGAGATGATGTGTCTAACCCCACAACATCCTTCCCAGAAAATGTTGGCTGATAAACTGGGCCATCCAGACACATAATTATATTATATTTCTGAATAATAGACATTTCCTGCCTGAAGTGTTGCATTTTTTCCCCCTCCCTTTAACCCAGAGTTCAATCATGAAATAGTCTTGAGATCAAAGCCTGGCTGATAATGTTCCTTTGTTTTTTTTTTTCTTTCTCTTTCTTTTTCTGTTCTTCCCCTCCCACTGGCCCCTCTAAAAACTGCACTATATCCAAAGTCTGACCTCTCTTTGCAAAAAGGTCATTATTATTATCATCATTATCATTTTTACTCTAGAAGGTTAGAAGATCCGAGTGAAAAATCTACAGTGTATTTTTAATGTCCTTGAGCCCAATAGCCATGGCACAGCCAGGGGTGGTGGGTTGGGAGGGTGGGGTGGAACTACCAAAGAAAGCTTAAGGGAATGGAGATTAGGGAACAGCCTACCTGCTGAGCCTCTGCCCTTGAAGACATACCCTACCTGTGCTTCTGGCTTGGGATGATCTTGTTTCACCTTTCAGAGGGTTTCTTGGTGAACATACCCCAGACCAGAGAGATTGTTGTGGGTGTGGCTTCCCTTCCTGCAATCTTCTTATGATTAGTCATAAGAGCCAGGTCACAGCAGATTGAAATTCTTCAACTTTACAGTGGCCTCTTCAAGGTTGGGATCTGGACAAAAAATCAATGGGCCCAGGGGTTTTTGGTGGAACTTCATTGATTGTGTGAGGCTGGGAGGAATATCATTATAGTTATTTTTTCTTCCATTGAATAACCCAAACTCGATTTTCATTTTTTTTATTTTAATACTTAAAGTGGAGGAGTGTCTGATGGAGCTCGTTTGCATATTCCTGGCCTAGCTCAGCCAATTGACTTTCTATGTAGCCCTGGGCAAGTTGCTTGACTTCTTTATAATAGTATAAGTACTAATCTGTGGCTATCATAAGTCTCACATTGTAGCAGAGGCTTTGGGGGAATAGAGAAGTTTAATATGTGGGTTCACATTCTGAAGAAGCTTATAGTTTATTTGAAAAGCTCTTTTTGAGTGGCTGGGGAGACTGACCTTTGATTTCATTGGTGCTGGGAACTCCCTGTGAGAAAACTCTTTCCACCAATATCAATCAAACATTTCTTTAAAATGGAGGAAATCACCAGTTGGAGGAGGAGGCCTTGAGGCAGAGGAATCATCTAGGTTAAGTTGTACAATTTATAGCCTTAGAGGGATGTCTGGGGCCTTGATTGGTTAAATCACTGGCTCAGGGTCATTGAGTCAATATGTGTCAAAGGTGGGTCTTGAACCCAGACCTTTCTGACTCTGAGGCTAGCCCCTCTATCCAGGGGTAGGGAACCTGTGGCCTCGAGGCCACATGTGACTTTCTAGGTCCTCAAGTGTGGCTCTTTGACTGAATCCAAACTATAAGAAATGTTTGCTCTATCTATCTATCTATCTATCTATCTATCTATCTATCTATCTATCTATCT
>NW_020954556.1:11061409-11108576 GCF_900497805.2 Vombatus ursinus
TCTATCTATCTATCTATCTATCTATCTATCTATCTATCTATCTATCTGTCTGTCTGTCTGTCTGTCTGTCTATCTATTTATCTATCTATCTATCCTACCTTGGAGAAGGAAATGGCAAGCCACTCCAGTATCTTTGCCATGAAAACCCCAAATGGGGTCATGAAGAGTTGGACACAATTGAAAAACAATGGGGTCCAAATAAAGTTTAATAAAAGGATTTGTTCTGTGAAGTTTGGATGCAGTCAAAGGGCTGCACTTGAGGACCTAGAGGGCCACATGTGGCCTCGAGGCCCCAGGTTCCCCACCCCTGTTGGATATACCTTGCTCATTATTGGCTGTCATAGCCAATAAATTAAGTATATATAAAGAATTTACCATGAAAGCCGTGAAATGGGCATGACGTTTCCCTCTTCACCCACTTTGAGAAATGCTACTCATTTGTTTAGACCCAGCTGATTTTTCACCACATCCATGAAACTTTGCTAGCCTAAATCAATTCCCATTGATCTCTCCTACCTTAACTTGTAGCAGTTATTGCCTAAACCAGGGGTCAAAGGACTTGGAGTTGAAAGGGACCTTGGAGATTGTATAATCCATTCCCTTCATTTTACAGATTTGGAAACTGAGACCCAAATTTCCAGGCCTTGAGGCCTTGTCCCTGGATACATAAAGAGTACACAGCAGAGTTTAAAAACCCAGAGTTTTTTTTTTTTAATTCCAAATCCAGCATTTTCCCATTGTTCTCCCCTGTCTCTACTCATTTAGCAATTCATCAATACTGCTTTGTGACATCTCTTACATGGTTGTCTTGTGTTGCTATTTAAGGTTTAATGTGTTTATGTCTTATCTTTTCAACTAGATTGTAAATTCCTTGTGGGTAGAGATGGTGACGTACTTCTTTGTGTCTCCTTCAGAGCCTTACACATAAAGGAGATTCAATATACCTGTTGATTAAAAGCCAAGTAATATCAGCATTTAAAACTATAACCTTTAATCTCCCAGAAAACCCACCTTTTCTTCATTGTAACATGCTACCTTGGGTCTCTCATCCATCAGTTAACTGTCTTTCCTCCTGTGCCATCCTGGCTGGTACCATGAGACCACAGCCCCTAGAAAACTGGGCTTTAGTGCTTTCAAGGCCTTTGGCATTTAAGGACATAAACAGAAAATTCAGTGAAGGCTCTTAACAGGGATATACAGACTTTGATTTCTTCAGTGCCTGAGGAACCTTCCCTTTGTTATTGTTAGGCGGGTGCGCCCGGGCAAATAAACTAAACAGGATGAATTTAATACCTGCCAGGCAGCAGAACAAATGTAGTTGATCTTGCTGATACTATATAAAAGGCAGGCGAGTGGATCCAGTTTGGTCCTATGGTGATTTATAAACATTTTTCCTTTCCAGTTAATTTTGACTGGGAAAGGCTTTTCCCTTGCTCTAAGGGGAAAGATACTCCCTTCAATGAGTCATCCCTGCCACGGGCATTAGAAGGGTCTTAGGAGGTAGGGTTTTTGTTTTTGTTTGTATTGGGAAGTATGGAAAATGAATGTGAATGCTGCAGGAAGGCAGGCATTTCCTGCTTTAAGACAACTTGGTAAATGATAATTGGAACCCAGACCAAGGTGTTTTGGGCAATCTCAGTAACAGATGACTTTTATATAGTACTTGGCAGTTTCAGAGTACTTCAGGCACATTAACTCAGTTGAGTCTCATAATAACCCTATGAGGAGGGAAGTGAAAAATATTATATTCCCAACTTTACATATGAGGAAACCGAGGCATACAGAAACCACATCTCCACACAATAGATGAATTAATACATTCAACTTTGACCTTTGTCCCTGGGTCTAATCTGTCCTGACTGGTAAGTGAGTGAGTTTAGATTCGCCCTCAGCTAATAATAGCGAGCAGGTCCCAGGCCATGCTTTATGTCCCATTCAGTCATTTGCTTGAACACAGGACTACCTATTATGGGTATCTTGTCATTTGCCTAGCTGCTCTATATATTTCTCTGCCTCCTTCCATCTCTTGCTCTTGTCCTAAGAACAATAATAAGATCAATTGTTACCATTGCTACTAGAAAGGGTGTCAAGTTAAGTCAACAAGCATTTATTAAAAACTCACTTTGTGCCAGCTACTGTGCCAAATCCTGGGAATACAGATGGGAAAATTTACTGCTCTATGGCTCCACTCACCATCCCTGTGACTGCCTACAGCAGTGTTTCTTAACCAGGAGTCCAAGAGGATTGTAGATGGATTTCAGGGGGTGCATGAACTTGGATGGGAAAAAATTATTATTATTTTTATTAACCTCCCTCTAACTGAAGTTTAGCATTTCATTCAGTCCTGAATGCAGACAACAAATATGATTCTGAAAAGGTATCTGTTATCGTTAGTCCTTCATTTTTGAAGAGGACAAATAACATCATGGGTGATGACTTGTGCGAGAATTGGATTTAAGTGAGGCAGAGTACTCGAAGTCCTCAGCTTCATTCTCTCTTCCAGTGGCAGGACAAAAGTCAAGACAACTGGCAATGGCCTGGGTTGCAGTGGATGACCTTGGAGTCTTCATTTCTAACCAAGCTCTAAGCTCTCCACAGTGGCTGCTCCAGCTGCCTTTGTGGTATTTGGAACAAATTGTTCTCATCCACCCATCCCATCGGGGAAAGTCTTCACATGCTTGGGGTAGACATCCCCCCTAACTCACTGACAGATCTGAGGCCTGTTGGTTACCCTCAACCTGGTTTAGTCCATCTACTGAGATGGTTTTTACCAGGCTGTGGTCACTGCGCATGCTATCACTTCTTGGAGTCACAAGTGAGAGTTGAATGGCAGGTAGACACCAAAAGTGGGTGAGCAGCCCTGAACAAGGCTCAGCAAGCCCTTATGCCAGAGGAGCTACTCCTTCCTAAACACCCCATATACCCTGAGGAGTCCATAACACAAAAAAATCTAATAACCTCTGGTCTGGTGGTCCTCATACTTTTTGGTCATATGGTTCCTTTATACTCTTAAGTGCTACTGAAGACCATGAAAAGCTTTTGTTGATGTCAGTCAATAAACATTTATTAAACACCTATTTGTGCTAAGCATTGTGCTAAGATGCTGAGGATACCAAGAAAGGCAAAAGGTAGTTCCTACTCTCCAGGAATTTACAGTTTGATGGGGGGATAACATGCAAACAAGATAGACAGGATAAATTGGAGATAAGCAACAGAGGAAAGGCACTAGTATTGAGAAAGATCAGGAAAAACTTACTGAAGAAAGTGAGATTTTACCTGGAACTTGAAGAAAGCCAGGGATATAACTCATATTTATGAGTTATAGCTATTGATATTTACAGTATCAGAAATTAAGTTTTAGGGCAGGTAGGTGATGCAGTGGATAGAGCACTGGCCCTGGAGTCAGGAATACCTGAGTTCAAATCCAGCCTCAGACACATAACACTCACTAGTTGTGTGACTCTGGGCAAGTCACTTAACCCCCTGAAAACAAACAAACAAACCAAGCTTACTTTGAGAACTGTTGCTCTGGTCTAACACAAAACCACTGTACCCAGGCCACCATTCCTTGCCCTATATGTGTTATATTCCCTTTATTTGAAGGCATGGATTGTCTCAGTTGTGTGTTGTTTCCCCAGAGACTAAGATCACAGTGGCTGTCATTTGGCAGGTACTTTATAATGTTTGTGAATTGATTGATTGAATTGGGTTAAGTAATTTTGTCAAGGCCACACAGCCTGTAAGAGTGAGCTCTGGACTTGAACCCACATCTTCTGACGCTGAGTCCAGTACTTTCCACTATACCTGTTTATATTCTCATGCTAGTTTGAAGATGCTGGGCACTGAAGTGTCATGAGCTAGTATTATAACAAGGAAGAGACCCCAGGGCTTTGGTCCAAGGTTGGTAAATTGAGGGGGCTTTGACAACACTTATTTTACACAAAGTATAAAGGCTATAGTTGTAGTAACTGAGGCGGCTGTGACAAAATGGTGATCTCTTGTGGCTAGGGCTAGTGTCCTGCTAGTGGAGCTGGGAGGCTGCAGCTATCCCTCTAAGGGGATGGAAAGGGCAGGACTGAAAGGACTTGGGCTCTGTCCCAGTGGTGAGAAGGGAGGTACCACCCCAGCCTTGCCCCTAGTCCATTCTCTGATGTTAGCAGTTGCTAGAGGCAGAGAATTGGAAGCAATAGGAATGGGACCTGGATAGATGAGGATGTAGACTAAAGATCACCTTCCCCAGACAGAGACAGACCCAGGCCCCTGATTCCATGGAGGAGGATACTAGGTTGCCCTCTTTGGGGTGGTTGAGTCTGAGGACAGAGAATGACTGAGGGACCTCTCTTCCTATTTAGTTACTCATCCTGAGTTAGTGCTTAGGGAAGAGCTAGTAAATGTTGGGTGTATTTTAGAAGGACTGATATCAATATCCATCTTAACTGTAAAAAGGGTTGAACTGGAAGTCAGGAGATCTGAGGTCTAATCTCTGTTCTGACATTCACTATGAACCTCTGTGCTCCTGTCTGTAAAACAAATGAGTCAGGCAAGACCATTTCTAAAGCCCCATTCAGCTTTCAGAGTGGGGGAGCATATGAAAGGCAGATGAAATTTGGCTCCAGCTTAGTTCAGCCTCAGTTTAGGCAAGAGTCTAACGAGCCTTGGCGCTCTGTCTTTGGGCAAGTTCTTTCTCCTTTCTGGGATCCCAGACAAAATAATCTCTATGGTCTCTTCCAGCTGTGACATTCTATTATGATTTTTTTTTGGGGGGGGGAGAGCAATTGGGCTTAAGTGACTTGCCCAGAGTCACATGGCTAAAGAGTGTTAGGTGTCTGAGGCCGGATTTGAACTCAAGTCCTCCTGACTCCAGGGCCGGTGCTCTATCCACTATACCACCTAGCTGCCCCCTATTATAATATTTTTAAGGCATGTATGTGGCTTTAAGCCTTCTTCCAGTCCCTTTCCCCAAAATATCCAAGTAGTCATTATAAGTTTGTCTGATGAAGCCACGTAATGCAGTTGAAAGAGTGCTAAATTTGGAGTCACTAGACCTGGGTTCAAATCCTGACTTCTTACCACTTCTTACCTATGTGACTTTGGGCAAGTCATTGATCCCTTCTGGACTTCAGTTCCCTCATTTGTAAGATGACGTTAGTCAATGAGATGACTTGTAAAATCCTTTCCAGCTCTAAATCTAGACTCCTAAAGGATAACTTTCCTACCTTACTCCTGTGTAATTAGGCTTCTTGGATACTAAGTGTGAAGAAAAACTTATCTTGGTGCTTAATTCACTGAAAAAATGAGTAAAAATAGGAAGCTACCAGAAGGTGTGTATCCCCCAGGGTGTGGGGTGGCAACCTCCATAGCAGTGGCCTTATGGTGTTTTCAGTGTCCTGGGTCTCTATTCCCTACTCCCACCACTTCCTTTCCAAAACAAGGGTGTTGGGGCAGCTGGGTGGCACAGTGGATAGAGCACCAGCACTGCAGTCAGGAGGACCTGAGTTCAAATCCAGCCTCAGATCAAACACTCGACACTTACTAGCTGTGTGAGCCTGGGCAAGTCACTTGATCCCAATTGCCTAAAAAAAAAACAAAAAAAAAGAAACACAAAAAAACCCAAAGCAAGGGTGTCATTTGCCTGGATATGGTTTTCATTGCTTGCCCAAGGTGAAAAATTTCTCAGTTATGGTTCAAGCAAGAGCACTGGATTTCAAGATACAAGACTTGGGTTTGAACATGTTGCTTGTGCACCCTTGGATTAATCAATTCATCTCAATCAGCCTAACCTAAATTAGGTAGAGTAGACTAGAGTAGGAATTCTTAATTTTTTTTGTGTGCCATGTATCCCAGTCTGGTGAAACCTGTGATACCTTTAAGAGTATTTTTAAATACATAAAAAAAATACATAGAATTACAAAGCAAACCAATTATATTGAAATACAGCTATCAAAATTAAACAATAATGACAAAACAAAGTCAAGGTTAAGAAGCGCTGTTCTAGAGACTCTCCAATGTTCTTTCTAGTTCCAAATCCGAGGAGAATGACAAGCTTAGGCACCGATAGTTCTGTCACAACTGGATCACTAGTACCCCAGTGCAAAAGTTTCCATAGGTCTCTTATGCCTTTGAGAGAAGGTGTGGGAAGCTCTTGAGGAGCCCAGGAGAGCCCTTGAACTGTGTGAGAGAGACACCGAGGCATCACTCCTCCTCATAAGATTTCATTTCAGTGTTATGGAAACCAAGAAACTGGGGAAATAATTTTTTCCATTAAAAAATGCATCTCACCCTTTTCTGTATCCTAAACATACCTATCTGGTGAAAACCACTGTGTTTTTAATTAAAGATTTGGGTTTTTTCCTTCCTCCTCCTCGAGAACTGCCACTACTCTGTCTTCCCACAATTCCCTATTTCTTCCCTGCTTTCCCCCTCTCCTCTGTGCTGTCACCTCTTTCCCTCAGTCTTTCTTTCTCCCAGGTCTATCATAAAGAGAAAACTTTGGAAACAAAGCTAGCTTTGTGGCAGTCCTAGATGTCCAATGCTTGCTATAGATGATGGAAGTATTTTGCTTAGGGATCCCTGGAGAGGGTGTACAAAGCGTTGACTTAGGAGTGCGGAGCTGGGCTTGAGGTCTGCTTCTGCCACGTACTTCACTGTGGGGATGTCATATGCTCAGAGAATCTAGAGTTGGGAGAAGAACTCAGAGGTCATCCATCCCAGCCTCCCTCTTTTTACAGAAGAAGAAATTAAGGCCCAGAGAGATGATTGACTTGACCTTGGGGAATGGAGGGTAGAAGAGATGAAGTGATTTGTTCAGGGTCACACAGCTATTTAGTGTCTGAGGTAGGATTTCAGCCACATTTCTCCAAAAAGTCACAATCCAAAATTCCTCGACTTACACTTGCCCAGTCTGTAACATGGGAATAATACTTGTCTTGCCTGCTGCAGAGAATCATCGTGAGGACTAGATTAGATATCATAAAAAGTGCTTTATAACCTGTTAAGTTACTGTATTGGAGTAATGATATCACCTACCTTATGCAGTCATGAAGATCAAACAAGATAATATAAACGAAACCATTCGCTAACCTTACAGCATTATATAAATGTTCACTATTTTCATTATATTTGATTTTATTTTAGCACAATGACATTATTTCAATGCAAAAAATAATGAACTCTCTTCTTTTTGAACTTGCTGAGTACTTTATTGATGATGGCAAGATGTTTGTATTATTCATACCCTACATGCTCTTTTGCTTCCAAAGGTTGGGGGAGAGGCAGAATAGGTAAGTAGTTTAGTTAGTGCTACTGTGAAAATGCTTTTGGGGATTGAGCCTGAGGGTTAGCCAGGTGTTTATATAAAGGATCCATTGCACTCAGAAAGGTGTGGTAGCAAACAGTACAGCAAGGTATGTTAAGGAGGGGCAGAGAAGAAACTCCTAAATGACCCTCTTTCTGGGATCTGGGTTAGGAAGGAGGGACCTCTAAAAAACTCTAGTGAGAGATTTAATCTGGTGTCATCAGAATTTTGGGCAGGTAGGTGGTGCAGTGGATAGAGCAATGGGCTTAGAATCAGGAAGACTCATCTTCAAATTCAGCCTCAGACACTTATTAGCTGTGTGACCCTGGACAAGTCACTTAACCCTGTTTGCCTCAGTTTCCTCATCTGTAAAATGAACTGGAGAAGGAAATGGCAAACCACTCCAGTATCTTTGCCAAGAAAATCTCGAAAGGGTCATAAAAAGTCAGACACAATAGCGTCAGAATTTTAGTAAACCAAGGAGCTCTCCAGTTTACTCTGGGCTCATTTCAGTTTTCTTTGGTCCTCAGAGCATGCTTGTCCCTTGCTATTGAGTTATATTATGTTTTTGCTCTTGCATGTACCTGTGATTTCATAGATATAGAGATACCAGGTGAGGAGCTCTGTCTATCAATGCGGATCAGCACCTGCTCTGTGGACACTGAGAGTGTAATAGAGATACCACTTGAACTCAGGTCTTCCTGATTCTAAAGACAGCTCTTTTTGCATGACACCTTGGTCCTGCCGGTGTTTAAGAATAGCATGTAGTGAAAAACTGTAAATTTGTGGCTAAATTCTACTTCACCTCCCCATCTTCCCCCATACTGTATGGCTCTGTGTGGCACAGGGATAAAGGCAAGAAGGAGGCTGGGACTTGGAGCTGTTAGGACTGTATCTCCTATTTGCATCAATTGGGCTTTGGAGACCTAGGCATCAGTAAACTCAAGTAGCAGCTTGGGCAAGTGGCACCTCTTAGCTGGGGTTTCAGATACTCCAAGATCTTAGAATAATAATCACAACCACAATCACAATAATAGCTAGCATTCATATCATGCTTTAAGGCTTATAAAGTCCTTTACATATGTTAATGAACGGAAATGGAGGCTCTTGTCCTGATTCTTACTTTGGTGAAGCTACCTGACTTTAAGCAAACCTGTCAGTGAATGTATGAAAAACATGACTTAAATTCAGCAAATTTGTATTAATCACTTTTGATACAGAGCAGCCCTTCAAAGAGGAAGGGTGGAGCTCCAACGTCTAGACGTAAATATGAAACACAGAGAAGGAGTCAAGGCAAAATAGGATGAGAACTTTGCGTATAGGGAGAGAGGGCAGGGAGTAGTGGTGGTGGTGGTGGTGGTGGTGGTCGTCAGGAAGGGAAGGTTTCATGGAGGAAAACTTGACTTTATATATAATGTAAAGGGGAGGAGGGCATAGGGGTCCCTGAATGCCCCCTTTTCCTACCTAGAATAGCAAATTCCCCACTATGCTTAAAGAACAATTTGATTGCAATGGTAATTTTTTTAAAAAAAGACAACTTTTCAGAAATAAAAGGACCTAATCTATGTTCTAGCTAAAGGAGCTTTAGTCCTTCTCAGATAAAGACATACTTTTGATTTCCCAGAAATCTTCTAATAGCTGAGAATGGGAAGTATGTATGTAGTGGGGGAGAGACTGCTGCCTACAGCTCCCTTTCCTTCCTTCAGAGAGGGACAGCTTTGGGATTAAGCAATAGACCACTATTGGTCCTTTATCTAGCTTTAAAGTTATAAAATTTTTGAGCTGGAAAGAACTCTAAACTCTCAGTCTAGAATTAGTTCTGGGTTTAATTAACAGACTACAACTGACCCAGTCTGGGCCCTTTATCTCGCCACGCAGTCATAAAATTTCAGAGCTAGAAGGTACTCTGATCTCAGTCCAATGTTTTCTCCACTCTCTCCTATTACTTCTCATAGCTTTTATGTAAAGTGAGACACTCCTGCATCACTAAATAATTTCCATACACAGGTACCCAAGAAATCCAGTAACTATGGATTATTCACTTCCCAGTTCTATCACTAGTTGCCAATAAAGTGTCTTATTGACTTTATTTTTTTAAAGATTAAGTTTTTCTATTGGATCCCCAAGCTTGTCTCATTGGAGCAGGGGTTCTTAACCTAGAAGAAATTATCTTAAAAAAAAGGTAATTGTATTTTAATACAGTATTCCTTTAATTCTATGTATTTAGCTCATGTATTTAAACACATAATTTCAAGAAGGGGTCCATAAGCTTTGCCAGGTTGCCAAAGGGGTCCATGACACAAAGAAAGATGAAGAACCCCTAAGCTGGAGAGTAGCTTCTTAGCTTCCCTTTGGCTCCAATGGGGAAATCTTGGTGTAGGGAGGTCCGCACCTTAGCTACTGCCTCAATTTCCCTTACTCTTCATTAGTCCTTTCCTGGATAAAGTATTGCACCCATGTGAACTAATGAGATCTTAGGTTACTTTAGGAGAGGGCCAGTGTCCAAAACGAGCAAGGTAATAGTCCTGCTATCTTTTGTTACAGTCCAATTATATCTGGATGGACAATACTATCATTTTCAGGTCTGTTTGCTATATTTTGGGAAGGACGTTGAGAAACTAGAACATGTTCAGAGTAGGGCAAGATGGGGAGGAGACTAGAACCTGTGTCATATTAGAACTAGCTGAAGGAATTGCAGTTTTTTATCCTGAAAAAGAGGAGACTTAAGGAATCATGCTGTCTTAAGAATATAAGATTTAGTACTAGAAGTGTTCCTCAGGATAGTCTAGGCCAGAGGCATCAAACAAGCCCACAGCAACACTCCAGTACAACTAGAACTAGATTAACAAAATAAATTAAAAATGTAATAAAACATAGATAATATTAATATGTTCTTTCCTAAATCAATATGTGACTTACAGGAATCCTTATGTATAACAGTTTATTGGCCCCCATTTCAATCTGAATTCAACAACAATGTACTGCATCACCCTATCTTCAAGTATTTGTTGGGTTATTGCAAGTAACAGGGGTTAGACTTAATTTGCTTAAGCCCCAAAAGGTGGAAAGTAGAGGGACAGATTTCAGTTTGATATAAGAATTGACTACTTTTTAGATATATTGACAGGGCATTTCCTATACAAGTATATACCCCTATCAGGGGTTCTTAGCCTGGGACCCACTAATCCACATTTTTGTGGATGTCCAAATTTATGTGAATAGGTTTCTGAGAATCGATGGACTTCTGACCTCTCTGAACTTCAATTTCAATTATAAAATGAGGGAGTTGGCAGAAACTCTTAACTTTTTTTTTTTTTTAAAATACTGTGGACTCACTCCTTTGGCAGGATTTTGAAACCTTTGGACTTCTCAGAATAATGTTTATTGCCTACATTCATAACTGAAGGAAATGCTAAATTTTTGTTAGAGGTTAGTGAAAATAAAGACGTAATTTTTTTTCTCATTTAAGTTCACAGATACTTTGAAATCTAATCCTTGAAGTTAAGAACTCCTGGATTAGATGATCTCTGGCCCCTTCTATCTCTAATTCCTATAATCCTAGGTCTTTCCAAACCCAAGGGAGAGGTCTCAGTTATTTCCTTTGGACTTGGAGAACTCAGAAAAACCCTCCTAACAATTAGAGCTGTACCAAAGTGGAATGAGCTTCCTGGAGAGGTGATGGATTCTCCCTCTTTGGTAGTTTTCAAGATGAAATCTTGATAGGTTTATTGTAGTAGGAATTCTTAGGTCTTACCACCAAATGCTGGTTACACAAAAGCCCATTACAAATAGCGAATAGTGAGTAAACCCATTATTTAAACAATTAGCAAACAGAATTGGAGAAGATAAAATAATTAAAACATCCCAGAAAATACACAAGAGTGAGTGAGCCCCTTATCTGAGAGCTAGAAGAAATTTCAGCTCAAACCCTCAAGAAAGAAGGCCCAATCTCACCCAAGGGGAAGTTTCCTCTCCAAAGTCTCTAGAGAAATAAAAGTGGAAATCAAGGGCATGTTGAGGAGTGAGCTTCTCTTAAATGTCTGCAGCTCTCAAAACTTTTCTTTTCCTATATCTCTACTGAAGAGTCAAGAGCCATGTCTCTCTCCCATGAAGCTCTGACACCAACCAACTCTGTCCCTTATACGATATACAACACTAAGCCTTCTCTCCACCAGTGGCATGCAAAATATTCCAGGCTGTGATTATTACCTGTTATTTACTGGAAATTCAACAAGCTGTTAGAGGAAAGGTTGTGGGCCCACCATAGATTTAGAGGAGAAATAAATTGTTTCTTTCCCAACTCCTCCCAACTCCAATCATTCTGATACTGTTAAAGAAACCCCTTCCAGAGAGAGGGAGGAGATAGTTCCATTGTCCTCTCTCAGGATCTGACCACATCTGGAGAATTGTGTTCAGTTCTGGGCACCATGCTTTGGGAAGGATTTCAACAATATGGAAATACACAGATGAAATGTCATTGAACTCTGCTTTCTGTGGTTGGTCATGTCAGCAAGTCAATTTCCTACATTTCACACTGCTGAGTCAGATTCTTGGACTCCAAAGGGGTGGAGGGTGGGGTCAATGTGTGTGTGTGTGTGTGTGTGTGTGTGTGTGTGTGTGTACAAGAGAGAAAGAGAGAAATATTTTTAAAACTGCTGTTTCTCCTATTATCCTCTCAAACAACAGAGCAAATTTAACAAAAAGTTCTCTATACATATCTACATAGTCTGCAGAAACAAATTCTCACGTTAGCCACATCCAAGATGCATGTCTCTATGTGTTTTAAGTTCATCATTTTTCTGTCAGAAGGTAAGTGGAATTTTTCATCTTTATTCTTTTGGACATGTGCTTTATCACTGTGTTTATCTGAGTCCTAAAGTCTTTCAAAGTTTTTTTTTCTCTAATTTTGTTATCATTGTATTAATTATTCTCCTAGTTCTATCACTTCACTCTCTGAATTAATTCATACGGGTTTTCATTTCCTCTGAAATTGTACATTTTCATCATTTCTTATGGGACAGTAGTATACTATAATTTGCTTAGCTATTCCCCAATAGGAGGTCAGCCTCTTAGTTTCCAATTTTTGGCTACCATGAAAAGAGCTTCTATAAAAGAGATCATTAATTTAAAGATAAGGGCACCACCAGAGTGTATTAAAGTGATTTGCCCAAAGTCATAAAACTAGTTAGTGAAAGGGTTATACTAGTACCAACTCTTCTGTCTCCTAGTTCATGCTGTTTCTCAAACATTCTCAATAATTTAGAAGGTTTAGATGAAGTGGGCATTGTGTGCAAATGAATGTGTAACTGAGTCTCAGAACTGGCATTGTAAATATGTAAATATTTATAAATATATAGCATTTAAATGTTTTGTTTTGAGGAATCTTCTAGTACATTAGGAAATGATTTCTGGGTTACTCTTTCAGAGACCTGCTAAGTGTCTGAGTCCCTAGTACTCATAGGGGCTAGTTGGATGGCATTCATGTCTAGGTGGTGGTCCTCAGTTCTGGCTGAGCCATGAAATTATGGTGAGACATAACAAATTATTACAAGTCTGCCTAAGTCACAGTGTTCTCCTCTGTAAGCTGGGTTTTGCAATGAAATTCATCTTTACAACCTTTGCCAAGAGTCTCTATCCAATTATGGAGGGAACAATAAAGGTAGAGGTGAACAATGAGAAAGAGGAATATCTTGTGATATATCCCAAGGACATTCCTGGGGGAGGCTCAGAGTGAGGGTTGAGCTCATTTTCTTTCTTCCATTTGGTATGGACATCTCTTTGACTAAATGGAATGAACTTATTCGTGGTCTGTGGGCACTATGTGATTGCTAACATCCTTCCTAGGTCTAGGTGCTCTGATTTTAAGACATCTAACACAATACCTTCAAGAAGTAGCATTGGCAGAATCTAAAGGGCTGCCATGTCTAGGATGATCTTGTCCAGATTCATATCTCTAAAAGTTACCTTGTTTTTAAGGGTAATGCATATTAGAGATTAGAAAGATGAGCTTTGCATATACTTAAGTTTAATTCTATAAAAATTTTAACTTAAAACATTTTATTGATGTTTTAACAAATATCAATGTCATGCTAACAACTGGGAGTCGGGGGGACAATAATAATGTCTAACATTTATATATCCTGTCCTAACAGAGTTTTTGCCTTCTAACAAGGAAATATAGCTTGGTTGAAAGAACTGGGAATGTAGAGTCTCAATTAGGGAAAACTTGGAGAAACCCTATTGCTTTTGTCAAGTATTTGAAGGGCTGTCATGGAAGAAAGGACTCAGCTAGGTCCATTTGATTCCAAAAGGTAGAACTAAGAGTAAAGGGCAGAAGTTTCAATGAAGCAAGTTTAGGCTCCAGGTAAGGAAAAAAAAATTAAACCTGCTTATTAACATTGTTCATAAGTGGAATAACTTCCTAGAGAGGTAGTAGGATCTTCCTCCTTGGAATTCTTTAAGCAGAGGCTGGACAGCCACATGGATGGTATTTTATGTTGGGGATTCCTTTTGTATATAGATTAGATGTGATAGCAGTTGAGGTCCCTCCCAACTCTCTAATTCTGTGATTTTATGAAACAAACTGCCTTATGGACAACACCCGATGACATCTGCCTCACGGAATCTTCCACTTCTCTGTCACAAGGAGGAAGGTAAGCTTCGTTATCAATCCTGTAGAGTCCAAAGTGGTAATTACATTGCTCTGAATCCTGATGTCTTTTAGTTCAATGAGCATTTATGAAGTTCGATATCTGTTGTGTGTAGAGTATTTCGTTCAGAGCTGGAGGAGATGGAATAGGGATTATTTCTTTTTTGTATTTATATCTGTATACATATCCTGTACTTGTTGATTGATTGAGATTAAACAAAGAAAACAACCATAATGACAATAATAATAATAGTTATGATGATTATTTCCACTGGACTTTATCTTCTTTTTACAACTCATATATCTTTAGGTCCTTCAATTGTTCCTTCTATGAGATATTTTCAGATTACTGGCCATCCTCATTGCTCACTTCTGAATGCACTCTAGCTTGTTAATGTGTCTTGTAAAATGTGATGCTCAGATGCCTGTGAGTCATGGAATACCACTATCTCTGAAGAATAAAGTTGAAGGTCACCCAAAGGGTATGGAGAGGAACATGGCGGGTGTGATTAGGCTGCAATATGTCACTAATGAAGAATTGTGCAGAAGCATTATAAAAGATACCGTCAGAAAGATATATGACTGGAAAAGAAAGTGGACCCATCTTGTAACAAGAGTGTGGTATAGAAGATGGACAGCCTAAGTCTCTTTTTGTTATCCACCAAATATCAGGAGATTTAAGAAAATATCTTTAGCATATTAGGTGGCCTCTCTGTGAAGATTTATGGGAGGACCCAGATAGGTGTGGTACAGGATGAGACTGCCTCAGTGGGTTGTACCCTGCAGTGATTCACAGAAACATCTAAGTACCTAGTCAAATATGATCTAATCAGTGCTGAGTTTCATGGGATTAGGACACTCTACTTCTTTTATGATTACATTAATTTTTTAGCAACCAATCAACTGTTGAATTGCTAAGTTTGTAGTAAAACCAATTAAGCAGATTTATTAATCACTTTTCAATTCAAACACTTATTAAGAGCCTACTATGTTCACTGTGCTGGTTACTGGGAATATAGTTAGTCCGTGCCAGGCACTGAAGACACAAAGAAAGGCAAAAACATGATCCCTGCCCTCAAGGAGCTTACATTCTACTGAGAGGATACAACATGTAGACAATCAAGTACACCGTATCTACAAAGTGATTCAAAATAATTTCAAGAGGGAAAAAGTCATGCTAACAACTGGGAGTCGGGGGGACAATAATAATGGCTAACATTTATATAGTACTTTAAATGTTTGCAAAGCACCTAAATATATATATATATATATATATATATATATATACACATGAGTATATGTATGTATATGTATGTATATTTATATGTATATATAATCTCATTTGGTCAGAATCGTGATCAAGAAAGACCTTCTTTAGGAGGTGGTGCTTAAGTTAGACCTACCATGTGCAAGGTCCTATGCCAGGTACTAGGGGAAGCTAGAAAAACAACAAGGTCACCTAAAAACCTGTGAATACTATAAGTAAGTTTACAGGATATAGAATCACAGGATCTTAGTATTAGAAGGGGCCTTAAAGACTTTGAAGTTCATTTCTATACTTGAACAAGAATTCTTTTCCCTCTACAACATACCCAGTAGGAAGACACCTAGCTTTTTCATGAAACTCTCCAGTGAAGGGAAACAAAATACTTCCCAGGGAAGCCCACTCATTTTTGTTATTGCCATTCTTTTTTTTTTTTTTTTTTTTTTTTTGAGGGGGTCAGGGGTAAGTGATTTGCCCAAGGTCACACAGCTAGTAAGTGTCAAGTGTCTGAGGTTGGATTTGAACTCAGGTCCTCCTGACTTCAAGGCTGGAGCTTTATCCACTGTGCCACCTGGCTACCCCTGTTATTGCCATTCTTTTGAAAAATTCTTATTCTATGTGGCTTAGGATTATATAGAAATAGAAATAGTTTATGTCATAGTTTGTAATGATCACAATTTATATTGGATGAGAAGGGTAGGTATCTCAAAGTACATATGTACATGTGCATAAGTCATATCTGACTCTTTGTGACCCCATATAGGTTTTTTTTTGGCAAAGATAATGGAGTGGTTTGTCATTTCCTTTTCCAGTTCATTTTACAGATAAAGAGATGGAGACAAATAGAGGTTAAGTGACACGGTCAGGGTCACATAGCTAGTAAATGTCTGAGGCCAAATTTGAACTCAGGAGGATGAGTCTTCCTGACTCCAGGCTCAGTGCTCTATGCCCTGCGCCACCTACCTGCCCATGGTACTCTACCACATGCTTCTTTAAGACCTGCGTGGGTATAATAAAGGAATAATTAGCAATGCCAATCAAAATGGACTGTTTTCTTCTTGCACTGCATAACTCCTCTGTCAAAGCACATTGATAGGTGCAATATAAACAAACAGGTAGACAGTGAAAGCCTGAGAATGTGACTGATGCTGAAATGTGTACTGAGACCCCCCTGCAAGCATACTCTAGAATAATGACAGGCACATATGAATAAATTCACTGTGAACACCTCTTTAAGCTGTGGAGAAACACATTAAAAAAGGAATGAAACCTAAGCCTTCACTCACACCACTGGCGTCTCCAAATCAGGGCCATTGTCATTGGCTCTTTTGGCTTGAAGATGGTCCTGGACAGCCATTGACTCCAGAGTGCAATTGGATCTTTATGTTGTCATTTCTGGGAGGCAGTACATGGGAGGCAGTACCCTGCCATCCCTGGAAAAATTTTGAGTGAACTTCCATGTTGGGAAATGATTTTTCTTGCTTGATTGGAGATTGTCCTTTCCTGATCTTTTCTAGGGTTTGCTGTAGTATAGGTACTATGGGAAAAAGGTTTGAATCCAGGGTTGCCATCCCATCATAGAACCAGAAATGCAGCAGAAAGATGGTGCTAAAATTTGTTTTAAATTCTGAGGTAGAGCCAGAATACAAGTACATATACTTGGAGCTCTGAAAGGATGAATTCTTAACAGCAATAGACATCATGACATAGTGAATAAAGAGTCAGTCAGATATGGTTTCATAGGGTGTTCAGGGAGGGCCAGCTCCTCTGGTGTGAGGATTTACTCATTTCAGGGCTGCTCATTCACCTTTGGTGTCTACCTTTCACTCAACTCTCACCTGTGGCTTCAAGAAGCTGTAGCATGCTCTGTAGCCATACCTCAGTAAAACCATTTTAGCAGACTGACTAAACCAGGTTGAGGATAACCAACAGGTCTCAAAACCATTGGTGATTGGGGGGTGTCTACCCCAAGCATGGGAAGACTTCCCCCCCTAGAATGACTGGATGAGAACAACTTATTCCAATGGCCATGAAGGAGGCTGCAGCAGGTGCTGTGGAGCTCTTAGAGCTTGGTCAGACATCAAAGACACCAAGGTCACCAACTGCATCCAGGGCCATTGACAGTTGTCTTGACTTTTGCTTTGCTGCTAGACTTCAATGAATGGAAGAGAGAGTGAAGCTGATGAGTTTAGATAACTCTGCCTCCCTTTTATCCAGTTCATGCTCAAGTCAAGATTAATGATGCCATTGGTTTTCTTAGAAAAAGAAGAATGAACAACAACCACCACCACCTCCTCTTGACCCTGAGCAAGCCATTTAAACTCTCAGTGTTTTAGGCCAGGGCTTCTTAAACTTTTTCACTCATGACCCCTTTTCCCATTTCTGCAGTGTTAGTTGGCACTGCAAGGCCATATACAAAGTGCGCATGCTTTGTGTTCAGAACCAAGGCTGCATTGAAGTTGTTCAATGCAACATGGGCAAATGCTGCCAGAAATACATTGGATTCATTATGTGTTTGATTTTGAATTAATTTTTGGTCATTGCACATTCAGAAACATTTTACGGTCACCAATTTTTCTCAACTCTGATCATGACCCACTGTATTAGTGTTTCTTAGAAGAGACCCACAGTTTAAGAAGCACAGTATTAGTGATAAATTACATGAGATGATGAATTACAGAGAAGAGCTAACCTACATTGATAGAGGGAATTTCCTCACTAGGGAGTTCCCTGTACCCATGAAATCACAGGTCTATACCCTATTGTAACAATAATAACACTTAGGGAGTGCTTTGAGATTTATGAAGTACTTTACCTATGTTATCTCATTTGGTCCTTGTGATATAGGTGCTATTATTACCTGTATTTTATAGACAAGAAACTGAGACTGAGAAAGGTTAAGTGGCTTGCCCTAGATCACCCAGTTGGCCAGTGTCTGAAGCAGAATTCAAACTCAGTGCCTCCTGATGATAGATTCAGTGCTCTAGCCACTGTGCTACCTACCTGCCTTGAACAGTAAACCTGCATGACCAGAATGCAGCCAGCACTTTCTGCTTCAAGTCCAAATTGGTCCCATCAGGAAGGTCTTTGTAGTCCCTCAGTGACTCAGAGGTGCCTACTCCATTTATCTTCCTACCTGGTTATATGCCTGCTGCATTAGGACTAATGCAGAACCAATGGACTTTCTTTAGACCCTTCCTGCTCTCATCCAAAGAACATCTGAAGAGCAGCATTAATAACTGGTTTATGCTTGCCCTTCCCTCTCTCTCATGTCCCAGTATGCAGTCTTGGTAGTAATGGAGACGCATTTGCATAAAAACAGAGGTCACAGCCATGCAGCCAACCCTCATGCTAAAGCATTTTAGAATACTAATATTTTTCACTTAATGCAAAATTCCAGGTTCTAAAGGAGAGCTTAAGGTGACCCCAAATACCCCTCTAAATTATATAACAATATAAATGTTTTAAAAACAACATTGATTCTAGAGACTACATATTTTATCTTTTTAATTCATATTAAAGAAATAAAAAAATTATAGATATCTTTTGTTTCTGTGTCATCTTCATTCCCTGATATAATTTTCCATCTCCCATCCTTTATAACTAAGAATGAAAAAGAAAGAAGAGGAAAAAGTACTTTAGCAAAACCAGCCAACAGATCAACTGAGTCTAAGAATATATGCAGTGCAGCAGGTAGGTGGTGTAGTGGTTAGAGGACCAGCCCTGGAGTCAGGAGGACCTGAGTGAGGACTTAAATCTGCTTCAGATACTTACTAGCTGGATGACCCTAGGCAAGTCACTTAACCCTGATTGCCCCTAAAAAACAAAAAAGAATATATGCAGTGTTTCATACTCAGGTTGTTATTCAGTTGCATCCAACTCATTGTGAACCTATTTGGGTATCTCCCTGCAAAGATACTGGAGTAGTTTGCCATTTCCCTCTCCAGATCATTTTATAGATGAGAAACTGAGGCAAACAGGATTAAGTGACTTGTTCAAGGTCACACAGCTAGTCTGTGTCTGAGGCTGGATTTGAACTCAGGAAGATGAGTCTTTCTGACTCTAGGGCAGTCACTCTATCCACCTCACTACCTAGCTGCCCTCCTGACAGTATAGTAAGCAATTAATAAATTCTGGTTGATTGGACAGTAGTTTTACCTAAACCTGAAATCAACGTCACCATATGCAGAGAAGAAAACTCTGTCACTAGGACCTAAGACTGGACTATTTGGGATTGTTTGCAATTTCTGTGTAACACTTCATTTGCTCTGGCTTATCTTTCTAGGTCTCC
The DNA here is from genome assembly GCF_900497805.2 of Vombatus ursinus. Lineage (NCBI taxonomy): Eukaryota > Metazoa > Chordata > Mammalia > Diprotodontia > Vombatidae > Vombatus > Vombatus ursinus. The sequence goes on from NW_020954556.1 coordinate 11,080,908, forward strand.
CTAAGACTCCCACCTCCAGTAAGTCTCCAGGGCAGCTGGGGAAGGAGAAAAGGACCCTACTTTCTTCTTCCAATTATCCAGGCAGCACCAGGGACTTATGGGCCTTTTCAAACCCAAGAAAGAAACATTATCCTTAGCCTTCAAGGATAAGACGTCTTATGTGCAGCAGGACTAAATAATGCCTCTGCTCTATCTTTTATACCAGAATTTAAGAGCACCAGGAGCAGCTGAGTTTATTAGGACCCATAAGAACTGTACTATAAGCAGGACACCCAAAGTCATAAACCTGTACCATGAAGTTTGTAACAAATCCTGAAATGGTGATCTAGGACGGGAGCTCTTATCTTTGTCAGCAGAAAAAAAATACATATAACAAAAAAAATGCAAACTTAAGCAGAAAAAGAGATGTAGAAAAAAATTATAGGAAGAAAGGGAAACTCAATGCCAATGAGCCTAACAATGATGACAAGAAATAATGAAGATGAAAGACAGTGTGGCATAATGGATAAGGAGATCCCAGAAGTTACAGATGAAATCTCCTAATCTACATCATAGAGAGAGTTTCCATACTAGGAGCTTCCTGCTCCAATTAAATCATAGGTTTAAAAAAATAAACAAAAATATATTCTGGCTGCAGTGAATGTTATGGATTAGAAGAGGAAGAGACCAGAGCCAGAGAGACCAGCTAAGAGGCTCTTGCAATAATCCAGACATGAGGCAATGGATCTTTAAGGGGCAAGGTGGCATGGTAGATAGAAGGCTAATCTTGGAGTCTTTAAGAAGACTGAGGTTTAAGTTTTGATTGTGACATCTTAGCTATGTGACCAAGGGCAAGTCACTGACTCTTTCAATGCCCTAGGCAAACCTCAAAGGCTCTAAGTTTTGGCCCAGTTCTTGATCTCTATCATTGGAAGGAGTTTCGACACCAATGAATTATTGATCCAGATTAAAAAATCATAACAACAATGATGATGATGACAATGATAATGGCAATGATAACGATGCTGCTGCTGCTGCTGCTCATGATAAAGACCATAATGGCAAAGAAAATTAAGCTAGTTTTGGACAAAGTCCTTCCAGCAGGGAGTCCAAGAAATCCTACCCCATCACATCCTTCCATTCCATTTCCTCCCTCTGTCAGATATATAATAAAGCACTGATTATAGGAGAGGGGCAGTGAGAAAAACAAGAGGCTGTCTGGAAGGAAGGGAGGCAAGGAGAAAATAAAGGATGTATGGAGAATTTTTAAGGGCCCTCCATGGAAGGGGAAGGCCTTTATAACTAATACCTTTTATTTAACTGCCTTATATTTATTCTGTATTTATTCTGCATATACTTCTTCTCTCCACACTTACATATGTGTGTGTGTGTGTATGTGTGTATGTATATAAACCTACACACATATACACGTATGGTTGGCTTGATTGTAAAATCCTTGAGAATAAGGATTGTTTAATTTGTTTTTCTTTCCACCACCAGTGCCTAGCATAGTACGTGGCATGTAGCAGATATTTAATACATGGCTTGTGGGCTAACTGATTTAAAAGGTCTATTTGGAAAGATATTGGCTTTGAATGGGAATCTTCCCATTGGGTCTTTCAGAAGCTGGTTGGATGGCAGACCTGGAGAATAGGAGGCCAACCTAAATACCTGGCTTAGTACAAGACTGAGTGCTGACATTGGGTTTCAGTTTGGTAAAGAGGGTCAGAAATATCATCACCCCTTCCAAAATAAAAGTGAGAAATAGGGTTAGTTGAAAAGAGCCAGTAATAGCCTAGAGACTTGGAATATACTTAGAGGTACCCCCAGGTCTGGGAAATATACAGCTAGGAAAAGGAGCTGGAAGTTGAGAGCAGTTATTTATTTCCCATCCAAACTCTACCTGAGCAACCATTTTTCTCTCCCCCCTTTCCTCCTATAAACCTATTCCTCCTATTTTTTCCTGGGTAGAGACAGGACTTTGCCTTTTCTCCCACCTGCTTTCTGTTTCCTTTCCACACAAAATGAGCCATGGTATCTAAAACGCCCTTTGTTGCCAACATTCCTGGGGCTGAAAGACTTGATTCCTGTAGGTTGGGTCAGAATAAAAAGTACTGATGTTGAACTGAGGCTTGTGAGTGTGACATTTACCCTCTAGGTACCCCATTCTCCTTGAGTTCACAGTTGCACACCTCCACCTTTGTCAGATCTTCTGGAGTTCTCTCCCCAATATTTTTCTCTTCTCTTCTCTTTTGGCCTACAGCCCTGGTTTGTTTCTCTGGCTGCCTCTCTGATCCAGAGTGGGTTAAATTTTTTTATTGATTTATTTTTCTTTTTTTTTTCTTTTCAGGGGGGAAGAAGAAGGAAAATAAATTATACATCTCCCGAGATACGATCTGTAGTTAATTCTTAATTAGGACTGACAGATGCTTCCCCCATAACCCTATTCCCAACATGTTCTGTTTGCTTTGTTTGGTGCTGGAAGATATATTGTGACACAGTAATGACCTTTCTAAGCTTGTCCTGGAAGTGTTATTGGCATTCTAATGATTTATTGCGTGTTCCAGTTGATTACAGGGCCATTTGTCAACATTTTATTTCTCTCTCCATAAACCTGTCTCCTGCGTCACAGCCATTCACTAGCATGAAATTTAAACAAATACAGTATATAGCTCTTATTCAACTTCTGTTTTCACTTGGAGGCTCCGGAGCAAACCCATTCTGGCCACAAACAGGGCTTTTATCATGGCTGCTGCCATGGCTCTCATAAGGGCAGGATTAGGACTAGTCGCATGGAGCTAGAGATGATTTCCTTCAGTATTGGTTCAAAATACCTTGGGTTGGCTTTTGTGTTGGCTTGTTTTATTTTTAAACTGAATCAAGCCGGTCCCTCCATTACATATGTAGACCTTGACATGGGTTTTCTGCATTGGCCAGTTGATGCCCATTTGGAATATGGAGAGAAAGCTGTGCTGGAGGTGGGGAAATCAGGAGTCAAGTGGAAACTCGGTCCTCCTACAAAGGCCGCCTCTCAATCACACATGCCATCATCACGGCTTATTGTGCTAGGGAAAGGCCTTCTCTTTGGTGAGATGGAAACCATGTTGGCTTTGGAGTCAGTGTATCTGGCTTCATTCACTACCAGCTCTGCCATCTGTCTGACCTTGGGCAAATGACTTCATTTCTCTGGGCTGCAGTCTCTGCTTCTGAAGATGAATAGATTGTATTAAATGCCCTTTCCCGCCCTAACTCAATGATTCTATGGGTCTTCCAATACCAGTCTTTGCTGAGGGAATTATGGCAGCAACAGGGTGGATTCTAACTCTCAGTATTTTTATGGTGAGGCTTCTATCATATCACCCCTTTATGCTTTGGTGGTATTTTGATTTTCTAATTGTAAAAAATCTTGTTTATTAAATGGGTTTGATAAGTTCTGGCTTATACCTGCTACATAGAGATGCTGTGAAAATGAAAAAAATATAATATTCTGAAGGCTCATTTCAGGAGGTCTTTATAAGTATATACAAATGTTGGGATGTGCTGGTAAATGTTTAACAACTGACTCCCAGAAAAAAAAAAAGATTGTACACATAGCAGACTTTTGAATATAATTTGCATTATTAGCATTTTTCTCCATCACTTTCTTAAGTCTAGAAATCAACAAAACAGTAAATCAAGCCCTGATTTGTACTGTTTGCTGATTTCTGCTGTGTAAATGCTCACACTGAAAATTTAACCATAGGCTCTAGAGAGCTGATGGGACCTGGCTCATGTGTATGTCTCTGCCAATGCATCTGGGGTTATTACTCTTCTATTGTTACTCAACAGCCTTTATTGAACAATGCACTGCTCTCTACAAGGCATGTGCAACTACTATTAAAAAAATAGAAGACGTAGTCCCTGATTCTTGGGAGCTTCCAGATCAATTTGAGAAGGCAGAGAGTACACACATGCACATGTATATACGCACACACATTTATAACACAACATATCAATAAATTCAGCTTCGATAACACTGGTACCATACTTCCTGGATCTACTATGAGTTTCAGTCATGGTCTAGAATAGGGTCATTGTTCAGTGTTTCAGTTGTGTTCAACTCTTTGTGACCGCTCGTAGGATTTTCTTGGCAAAGATACTGGAGTGGTTTGCCATTTCCTTCTCTAGAGGACTAAGGCAAACAGAGGTTAAGTGCCTTGTCCAGGGTCTCACAGCTAGTAAGTGTCTGTGGCCAGATTTGATCTCAGGTATTTCTGACTTCAGGCCCAGTGCTCTATCCGTTCAGCTACCTAGGATAGAGGGACTTTTTTTTTTTGAAATCAAAGAATAGTTTGGTTTCCATGCTAGTGAACACAACATTTGCTGTCTCAGAGTGTCAATGTGAGGAGAACAGCTGCTATTGAGATCTGAGGACCAAAAGAGAATGGTCAGCCAATCTACAGTAGGCCTAGAACAATAAGCAACATTTAATTTCACTGAGGTACCTGGACTACTGAGGTAAGTATGTTGATTTATAGACACTCATATTATGGTAGATGGTTAAGCAATGAAAACCTAGCTTCAAGAAGGACATAATAAGAAAGTACCTAGGAGGTTTCAATGAATTTTAGTCTCCAGTTCCAGACAAATTGCCTATAAAGAAACTGTGGAAACTTGAAGACCAGCTTAAGGAACTGTTGTTACTAGTCTTTGAGGAATAGTAAAGAATGGGGGACGTGGAGAAGACTGAAAACAGACAAATGCTATCATTGAGGACTGTTAAGGGGTCCTTTGAACTTGTCTTTTTCAGTTGCTGTATTTTCCAGACACGCTGGACCCAGAGCGTACAGGAGGCCCTGAATGTGTCAAGGACAAAGCGTCCCCCTCCCCCACTGACCACCTAAACTGGATTCCCTGTGTGTCCTTGGGAGTCAAGATGGGCACCAGTCAATCTACACCAGGCTGAGACACGGCTTGTGAAGCTCACATGGGTGCAGAAAAGCAGTCCCTCCTCCTATTTTCATACTCTAGCAGTTCCTAAGGGGAAAGAACGGAGTCTTGCTATCACTCAGCCCCTCCCCTTCGGGAGGGATTTTGTCCTTTTCCCACCTACCTTTCCCCTCCCATGCCACACCCCTTTAGGAAGAGATTTCTGGTGTCTCCTCCTTCCTTTATCCTGCTGTTATAAATATTCAAACTTCTGTATGGATTGTGAACATGCAAGTTCATTTCTCTTGTAACAAACTTAGTTTTCACTTAAGTTTCATGAAGTTGTGGTTGCCTGTTGACACTATCTTAATTTGTAAATTAGGGGGAACAACCGAAGAGGAAGGAATATCCAAAATGAAGGCATGGTAAAAAAAAAAAAAAAGTCCAACGCAGCAGATAGGGTGAGGATTAACACTGGAATAACACCATCAGATATGGCAATTAAGAATTAATTGGAAACTTTGGAAAGAACAGTTTCAGTTGAGTGATGAGGTTAGATGCCAGATTATATAAGGTTGAGGAGGGAGTGAGGAAGGGTAGGCAGTAATTGCAGACAACATTTCCAAAGGGTTTGTCTAAGAAAGGGAGCTGAGATAGAAGACTTTAGCTTATCATAAAAATAAAAAAAAAACATTATAGCAAATCTAGATTTTAGCAAGATATTTAGGAAAGTACTTCAGTGGTGTGTTTGTGAGCAAAATGAAGAAATAGGGACTAGATTCATGGTTCAGGACCTGCGGATCCTGTGGTATTATTACAAGGGGACTGGGAACCCACAGACTCACGGAGCTTTGCCATGTTTATCTTCATTTAACTCCGAACTATGCAACATGCTGCCTTAAGGGAAATAAATACTCCTATAAACTAAATAAAGTCTTTTCCATATAGATGCATTATCATTTTTCAAATGTATATAGATGCTGTAGTGATTACTAAGATAAAAGATCATTTAAAAGTGTCGCTCAATTAACAATCTCTCTTTGTCATCATATATTCTCAATCAGTGGGGCACTCAGTGGTGTTGTAGATAGGGTGCTGTGCCTGACTTATGGAAGAACTGAGTTCTAATCCAGTCTCAGACACTTATTGGCTGTGTGATCTCAAGTAAGTCACTTGACCCTTGAGTTTCCTCATTAGTGCAATGTGAATAATAATAGCACCTTTTTCTCAGGGTTGTTGTGAAAATAAAATGAGATAATATTTGTAAAGCACTTTGCAAATGTAAAAGTGCTATATAAATGCTAGCTATTATTATTTTGTAAGTATCTGACATTTTTGACATTAAAAAGAAATTCTTTATATTTAAAAAGACTGGGGTCCCAGATGATGATACAGTTGGGTAGATTGATACCTGCTGGAATAACTGTACTAGAATACTGATTAAATTGATCAGTGTCAACCTGAAGGGAAGTTTTTAGCGGCAGTCTTTTTTCATCACTTTTATCAAAAACTTGCATAAAGACATGAACAACATGCTTATTAAATTTGTAGATAACAAAATGTAGGGAGAAATACATCGGATGGCAGAACTTGCATCTGCAAAGATCTTGTCAAAATAGAGTGACATGGGGGCAGCTAGGTGGTGTAGTGGTTAGAGCACCAGCCCTGGAGTTAGGAGGACTTGAGTTCAAATCCTGCCTCAGACACTTACTAGCTGTGTGACCCTGGGCAAGTCACTTAACTCTGATTTCCCTTCCCTTTCCCCCCCTTGAAAGAATGACATGATGAATCTATGTTTTAATACTAAAGGGATCCATGATTTCCTTGGTGAGAATATTCCCTACACTGATACAAATTGAGACTTTTCCTTAATAAATGATCTTCAGTAGTTGCTGTGGCCAAAAAGAAATCCATTTATCCTGAAGCCTACCTAGTGATGAGTCTCTCTGCACTCAGCTAGATTGAGGCTCATATGGTAGACATTGCAGTTTCTTACTCACAGATTTTACAGCTTGGTGGGACATTCTTTGCAAAGATGGGGTTCTGCTATCAGAGTCTTTAAGAACCCAAGAACACTCTCATGCCATGATGAAGCATTGGAAGAGGAAGATAGGGGAGGGGCTGAATTTAACAAGATGAAATTTAATAGAGATAAATGTCAAGTCCTGAGAGATAATTTTAAGAAATCTGTATCAATATAGCATAGAGGAGTAAAAGAAAGAGGGAAGTGATTGGGGGGTGGGTGGGAACATAGCTCAACGGCATTAATATGCAAAAGACTCAGGGCTTTTCATATATTTCATCTATGAAATGAGGGGATTTAGCTCTGTAAGATCCCTTCCAGCTCTAAATCTATGATTCTACAATAGTCCAAATGCATTCTTCATTGGCCATACCACATCCATGCTGTTGTATTCTGTTACCACATTTTTGGGAATTTGTTGAAGTTAAACACAACTAGAGGAAGCCACTCAAGATGGCCAGGTATCTCAAAACCTCTTTCCTTTCCTAGAAAAAAAAAAATGAAGATTTATGGGAGATGTGATCTCTGCCTTCAAACATCCAAAGAGCTGTTATCAGTGAGAGGGATTATATGGTTTCTGTATCTCTCCCGGAAGGCAGAATTAGGGCCCATTAGGTAGAAGTTGCAGAAAGGAGATTTTTAAGGAAAAACTTTCTAGCAATTAGAGCTGCCCAGCAAGGAGATAGGCTGCCTTGTAAAAGAGTTTTCTCCCTGTCACCAGAGGTGTTCAAGCAGTGTCTGGATGCCCACCTGTCAGGGGTGCTATAAAGGAGATCTGTGCCAACAAGAGGGCAGTACTGGGGGAGAGGAGAGTTTGGCTTTGATGATTCTATGTACATAGCAGAGCCTCTGGGCATTAGATAAGGATAGATAAGGACCATAAATGGCAGGGCAATTTGTTCAGTGGGAAGCAAATGTCTGTTTTTTCTTATGCCCCTCTGGCATCACACATCTCAGCTCTGTAAAGTGGGCTGGGAGTGGACAAAGGCAGGGTAGGATCAGACTGGCTGAGTTCTCTTTTCTTTTTAGGGAGACAACTGTCTCCTCAATTTTGGTGTTTTTTTTTTTTCCCAAAAAAGTTGGGACAATTTAATTTTTGTCCTGCCAGGTTTTCGGTCTTTTTTTTTTTTATTATTTCTTAAAATATAGCTCTGAAAAGACAGGCTTTTAAAAGCTCATTGTATTTTAAATGGAGCTACTTGACTCCACCTTAAAATCCAAATCACTCTAGCTTTCATTGAATGGCTACTAGTCCAGCTCAAGCCTAGGTGTCTCATTGTTTAGATTTTGATGTCTTAGAATGGGTGTAAATAGCTACTGTTTTTCTATTCTGGCCAGAAACTCTGAGGGTCTCCTTCCAGATTGATATCTTTGTGATGGTGAATTGAGCCATCTTTTGTCTCAAGTCTTACCTAGCAGTCCATTGAATGAGGGTGGCCTCAGGCAAACTGAGACCTTGGAAAGACCTTAATTTAGGAAGGCCAAGATCACCCGCTGCATCCCAGGCCATCACCAGTCATCTTGATGTTTGTCTTGCCATTTGACTCTGATGACTCTGGAGGAAAGTAAGGCTGATGACTTTGCCCCTTTCGTATCCAGTTCACGTGCAAGTCAAGACATCATTTTCATGATGTCCTTGGTCCTCTTTGAGAGTGAAGAGTGAACAACAACTCTGAAGATGGAGGAAAGTAAGATCTGAAATGTTTAAGACAGTGTACGGTACTGTAAGTGGTTAACTATGGTGGGATTGATGGGAGATGGGTTCTAGTCCTAACTGCCATTTACTCCTCATGTGACTTAAGAGAAATCCTTTTCCTTCTCTGGATCTCAGCTTTCTCAACCTATAAAATTAGAATGTTGAACTAGTTGCTTCTTAAGGTCTCTCTCAGCTCTGAAGTTGAATGGGTCTCTGAGTTGACAAGTATTTATTAGATATCTACAATATGTCAGGCACTGTGCTAAGCCCTAAGGATACAAAGAAAGGCAAAAACTCACATAACAAAACAAAACAAACAAACAACAACAACAACAACAACAAAACCGGTCACTGCTGTCTAGGAACTCACAATCTAATGGGAATGACTATGTTAAAGCAAGGAACTACGTGTAAACAATATGCTATATATGGATAATGGATAAACTGTAGCTAATCCTAGAGAGAAATCACTAGCATTACAGGAAGATTGGGAAAGGCTTCTCAAAGAAGGTAGGACATTAGCTGAGGCTTGAAGAAAACCAGGGAAACCAGAAGGTAGAGATGAGGAAGGAAAGCAGCGAAGGCATGGGACGGGAGGATAGCCAGTGAAAATGCTGGGAGTAGGGAGATAGAGTATCTTATTGGGAAAACAGCAAAGAAAGGCTAGTATCACTGGATTACAGAGTATATTGAGGGGAGGAAGAAGACTAGAGTATGGTAGGACGGGATGAGGTTATAAAGGGCTTTAAAAGCCAAACAAAGGATTTTATATTTGATACTATAGGTAATATGGAGCCACTAGAATTTATTAAATTGGGGTGGGAAATGATATATTCAGACCTAAGCTTTAGGAAGATCAGTTTGTTAGATGGGTGGAAGATGAATTGGCACTAGCTACCATTTCAAGGAAGGCTTTCCTGGCTGTCTGGGGGATGCTGTGTCTAGGGTAATAATACAAGTTAAGCCGTTGTTTCATTGGTGACATCCGTATACACTGTAAGACTTGCACTTTATTAAAGGCATTGTGACATTTGAGAATGTATACATATACATATATCCATACACTATATTTGAAGGGATGGCAACAAAGCAATCACAAGGGGCGCAAGGGACTGAAGCTGACCCTACTCTTGATAGAAAAGGAAAGCGTGAGCAAGAGAAGAGTCCCTGGAAACCTCAGAGGCTGAGGAGCGCCCAACTCTGGGTGCTAAGCTGCATGTAACATATGGTTTAATTTCCTCTCAAATTAGACACTTGATAAAAAAAGTTATTATATCTGTCAGTTTGCCAGGGCATTTTATGGGCATGATAAACTAAGAACCACTGCTTTACAAACCTTGATGGGATGTTTCAGTACCTGGAAAACAATTTTATAGCCGCCCAGGCTACTAACAAATTGCAAATACTGATTAAGCCATAAAGTTACAACAACATTAAAAAATAATGAGAGGTTATTGCACACAGGGAAGGCTCTTAAGCAACAGCCACAGCTGCATGTATCCCAGCAAGAGGGGTTTGCATTCTCCCAGGGAACAACTGGGAGGGGCCAGATTTATTCCCTCTGGGGTCAGGACCATGCATTGGAGGACACCTGTTTATGTAGGACATCTCTTCAAGGGTACAAAGGAACAAGGACAGCAATCATCTAGCTCTGGAGATGAAGGATATAGAATTACAGGATCAGAGTTTGAAGGGTCCGTGGGGCTCATCTAGTTCAACACATATCTGAATAATACACTCTTCTACAACTTGGCCTAAACATACCCAATGACACTTCTTAGAGGACCAAGAAGCAGGCATCTTGATGCCCAGACCAATGGGACTCTATGTACTTTGGGAGTAAGTACAAGAACATCCACTTTCCTGATCTCCTTTCTCTACTTCCTCTACCCAATTTGGATCCCTATACTGGGTTCTCTACCTGGGAGTAGAAGGGAATCTGAAACCACCACTACCAACCACCCCCATCATAATCATCAACAAATATATTTTTTTAAATGAATGCCTGCTCTTAGAGCAGGCACTAAGCTACTAGGGGCTATGGGGGAGACACAGAAGCATAAAACATAATTCTTGATCTTGGAGAAGCCTGTTTTGGAAGATGTTCTAATTAAGATGTTCTAATTAAATAAATATTTAAGACCTATTATTCTTAAACATAAAAAGAATTCTGAAGTAATAAATAAGCTATAGCTAACTGAAAGAATGGCTCACAGGTCACTGTACTCAGAAAGGGAAGTAAAGGGGTTAGAGTTAATAACTGCAACATTATAAACACAAAGGCAGCAGGAGACATCAGAAATAGTCTTTTGGAGAACTTCATTCAGAAGTGAGAAACAAAATATACGAAAGGATATTCAGAAGGATCATGAATGTCTCATATGATCATCACAACACTACTGGCAGGTAGGTGCTGTTATTTTCTCCATTTTACAGAAGAGGAAACTGAGATAAACAGAGGTTAAGTGACTTGCCCAGGGTCACACAGCCAATAAGTATCTGAGGCTGGATTTGAGCTCAGGTCTTCCTGACTCCAGGTACCACCAAGGCTACTTCATATTGCTATGAAGCATTTAGTGGGGACCATCTTACTTTGTTTACTGGAATTTAAAGCTTCTCATGACAGTATTGAACATCCCTTCTCTCTTCCCAAGTTATCATAGATTGGGAAACTACAAGTACAGGTGAGATCAAAGAAACTGATGTACACTTTGTATTGTAAATATGCTCACATTGGTCCAAAGAAGGAGAAGGAGTCTGCAAAATACAGTCATAGCTTCTATGATCATGAGATGAGGGAGGTGGAAAGAACAAAAATGAACTTTTAGAGGGATTGTGTACAGGAAGTTTTAAAATTAAGGGTGTTTTGAATATAATTAATAAGAATAAGAAAAGCTAACATTTATACAGCACTTACTATGTGCCAGGCACTATGTTAAGTGCTTTACAATTATTATGTCACTTGATCTTCACAACTATTCTGGGAAGCAGGTGCTATTATTATCACCCTCATTTTACAGATGAGGAAACTGAGGCAGATAGAGGTTATATGACTTGTCCAGGATCACACAGCTAGTAAGTATCTGAGATCAGATTCAAACTTAGGTCTTCCTGACTCCAGACCCAGCACTCTATCCATTGTACCACCTAGTTGCCTGAATATATAGTAATGATGCACATAAAAATGTCCCATTCTATCAGTAATGGGGCAATGGGGAAGATTCACCTGTGGCCTTGGTGCTTCCAGATGGAGCAATAACCCTAGATACTGTGATTTCTGAGACAGAATCATAGAATCTTTGAGCTGCAAGAGAAGTCAGAAGCCAACCAATCCCATCTGTACCTGAATTAGATCCACTTAACCAGCCTCCCTTATAAATGCTCAACCATCTTTTGTTTAAGAAGTTCCAGTGATAAGACACTTGCTGCTCTCTGAAGCTATCCTTTACGCTTTGGGATAGCTCTGACTTTTAGGATGTTTTTCCTTATATCCATCCTAAATTTGCTTCTTTGAAACTTCTATCCATTTGGTCCTAGATTTGCCCTCTGAAGACAAGCAGAACAAATCTAATATATTTGCTACATGATAATTTTTCAGACATTTGAAGGCAGCAATCATGTTCCATTCCCCTCCCCCAAGATCTTTTCTTTTCAAAGGTAAACGTTTACTCAATCATTAAATGAATATTTATTAAACACTTGCTATCTACTAAGCACTGTGCTAGATACTGGGATTGTTGTTTGTCCTTTGTTCTCAAAGAGGACCATGACATCAGGAAGGTGATGCCATGACATGCAAGTGAATTGGATTCAAGTGAGAGAGGGCTATGCAAAGTTACTAGCCTCACTTTCTCCTCCTGAGCCATTTGGGTTCAGTGGCAAGATATAGATCAGGAAGATTAGAGATGACTCTGGATGTAGTGGGAGACCTTGACCTTTTTAAGTTAAGGTCTTTAATAGGGCTCAGTTTGACTGAGGCAATACCCATTCAGTGATTAAAGCTAGGTAAGAAATGAGGCAGAGAATGGCCTCTATTACCTAATTTAAAAAAAAAATCACTCTTTGAGGGGAAATACATAAAAGGGATCTGAAGAATGGGGTAGGTGGAAGTTATCTGGGCGAGAACATGGTGGAGAAGTCTGGAGAGTCAGAAGCAAAGCCAGGAGAGGAATAAATAATATCTGGAATGGGCTCCAACCCAAAATGGAAGTCCTGGGAGGAACTTACCAATGGGAGAAGGGGATCAGAGTGAGGTTCCAGGATGAGAAGGAAGATGAGACATGGTAACAAATTCTAGAGAGTCAGAAGCAAAGTCAGGAAAGGAAGCCATCCTCTTTCAACAAGTCCTCACATGGTATGATCTCAGTCACTATACTGTTCAACCTCTGGACATTCTTCAACTTATAAAAATCCATTCTAACTGTAGCACACGGAATTGTTCGTAATGCTCAGGTATGGCCTTATCAGGACATCAGGGCATAACAGGACCACCTCCTAAACCTGAATACTATACCACTCAATGCAGCCCATGATTGCATTTTTTTTTTGATCATCTGAGTTTGGGGAGGAGCAGATTTCAAAAATGCTGTGGTTGTTTTCCATCAAGCTTTCCATCATTTCTTCCTTAGAAACCATATTGGTGAAAATGAAGCCCAAAAGAGAGGTTTCTATCAATGATTTTGTTGTGACTTGGGGTACTGGGAAACCTGAAATGTAAAGGTACAGGTGGTCTGCCTTGGAAGAATTCAACCACTCAAGCCTTTTCAGTCAAAGTAGCAAGGTTTATTTATGATGCCAATAGAAGCAGGCTGAATTCTAAGTGAATCTGAGGTATTGTAATGCCAACAGGAGCAGCAGAGATTCTAAGAATTTAATTGGGGTAAGACTGGTATTTATACACAAGAAAAGACAGAAGATCTGGATGGGATTAAGGAGTGGTAAATAACCTGGAGGTGGTCCAGGGGCAACAGAGCAAGGGTCTAGATGGGATTAAGGAATGTAAATGGCCTGGGGTGGGCCAGGTGCAGACAATGAAAGGAGTTAAATGGTCTGGACTGGGTTGGAGAGCCACAGTGAAAGGACAGTTAAAAGGATTATTGAGTATCTAGGTGGGCTGGGCTGGGCCAGATACCTCAGGTAAAACACCAGCAATGTGGGCTGCTGAAATGTGGGGGAAAGTTCAGGGTCCAGGTCCCACCACCCCATCAGTTCTTTTACCTTTGAAGGATGAAATTATTAAAGGAAGTCAAGAAATTATCCACTACCTTGTTTTGGTGAGAGAGGCAGACACAGAGAGATAAAGAGAAAGAGAGTAAGGGAAAGAAGGAAAGGGGGAGAGAGAGTGAGGGAAAGAGAGAGACAGGAAGAGATAGACAGAGAAGAACTCCATTGGGTGCCCAGAAAATTGAAGTCCTCCATCAGTACCATATCACCACTCCACAGTAAGATTGATGATTTCTTTTCTGAACTCCCCTTCCATTTCCTTTTTTCTATCTAGTTGCTTGTAGTGTAATCTGATGAGAGTATCATTTCTGTTTCTGTTTCTGTTTCCCTTGCTTTCCCATTATGGTTCCTGTATTTCCCTAAATGAGTATATATTCTTACTTTGTGATACTATTTCCTCTCACTTCCTCCTCCTTTACCTATCCTGTTTTTGCTTCGTTGCCTTTTTTTAAAAAATAAAGTATTTGCCTCCTTGCATTGGGATTTTGTTTTTTACTCAAAGGATATGCATTTATGGATAGAAATCTGAGGCCAGGGATGGGTGTTATTATTGTTTCCTTTCTTGAACATTTTTTCCCCTAGGAATTTCTAGGCATAGTTCTTGCTATTCTTCCAAGATTTGTAGCTATCTTCTATCATATCTAGTTTGGTAGATACACATAGGCAGATTTCTCCTCCCTGTATTTTTTCTTTTTTTTTTTCTTCAAGTGTAAGGTTCTTTTGAGTATATTTGTTAGACATCTGGCATTCTTGTCAATCTTTGTTAGGTTCCATCTCTGGCTAGGAGCCATCATTCCTATATTTTAAGCTGTTGTCCAGAAACCAAGTATGTGTCTCATTACCAGACACAATCTTACAATTTCTATCTCCCTTTCTGTTTCCTTTTTAAAATTTTTTTATTTTTAATGAACGAAAATCTATGTTTTTCTCCCTCTCACCCATATTGATTAAAAAAAGAAAAGAAACAAAACCTTTATTAAGTATATATGATAAAGCAAAACAAATTCCCTCATTGGCCATGTTCAAAAAGTATATGCTTCAATTTATACACTTAGTCCATGACCTCTGTATCAGAATGGGGGCAATGTGCTTTATCATTATTCCTCTGGAACCCTGGTTGGCCATTATATTAATTAGAGTTCTTAAGTTTTTCAAAATTCTTTGTCCTTATAATGTGACTATTGTATAAATTATTCTCCTGGTTCTGCTCTCTTCCCTCTGTATCAGCTCATACAAATTTTCCAAAGTTTCTCTGAAATTGTCTCTTTCATCCTTTCAACATTTAAAGAATGAATCTTTCTATCTTATTCAGGCTGGATGTACAGCAGCTACTCATGGACCTGGTCCTACTCTGATTAACACAGGAGATTTGATTTGCTCCATTTCTGATCTGAGCTAGTTTGCCTCTTTTTAGGCATTCTGGTGGTCCCCTTTTCCCAGGTCCTCACCATATTAAGGTTTAACTTATTGTAGACATCCAATTGCTTTAGCCTACTGTAGCTCACTACTCCTCAATTTACCAAATAAACTATCTGCACACTCCCAGAAGCAGGAATTACAAGTATGAACCATCACTTTGGCTTTTTCATCATTTCTTACAGAACAAGAGTATTCCATTACATCCACATACTTTAGTTTTTGTTCGGATTCTTAAATTGGGCACCCCCTTCATTTTCAGTTCTTTGCTACCACAAGAGCTACTAGAAATATTTTGGCATATGTAAGTCCTTTTACTTTTAATTTGATGTCTTTGGATTATAGACCTACTGGTGATATTGCTGGATCAAATGGTATACACTGTTAAGTAATTTTGGGGGCATAATTCTAAATTGCTTTCCAGAAAGGCTGGACTAATTCATAACTTCACCAACAATATAACAATGTGTCTATTTTTCCTATTGTCCCTCCAACATCTATCAATTTCCTTTTTTTTTGTCAACTTTACCAATCTGATGGTTGTGAGGTAAGACTTCAGAGTTATTTTAATTTGCATTTCTCTAATTATTAGTAATTAAGAGCATTTAAAAAATATGCTACTGTTAGTTTGGATTTGTTGCTTATAAAACTACCTGTGCATATCCTTTGCTATTTATCAAGTGGAGAATGGCTCACCATCTTAGGCAACTGTTCATTTCCCAAAACCTACTTTTCTCTTCAGAAACCATTGTCTTTAACAGGCAGTGACTAAAAAACAAAACAAAACAAAACAAAACAAAAAAACCCCACCTCTTGTTCTCAGGTCTTTGGTTTCTTGACCAAAACTTAATAAACTTTAGTCACTCTTTTCAGAATGACTAATTCTTCTATGTTATTTTCTCCCACATGAATCACTAGAAGTGATTAGTAGACACAAGGTTTATTTAGCTTTGGGAGGTTTTTCATCTTGTCTAGGGAGCATGCCTTAGGAATATAGCTGGCCTCTTGATTATTATTATCAGATCAACAAATAGCTTTCTCAGTATTACTCAGAAAAGAGTCACCAACCACTACATTGTTTCTTCTTCTTCTCTCTCTGAGTAGATGGCCTCTCATATTATCATTTTTTATAGAATCTTCTGCATGATTTTCTAGAGGACATCTGTTTCTTTCTCAGAAGGTTCAGCTCCATCACAAGAAATGTCTCCCATTTAGATCCTATTGTTCGCTGACCTCTTCATTTCATTCTCCTGTGTTACATTCTTCAACCACCCAGACTGTTGACTTAGCTCAAGATTTCCCTCTTTCTCTTAAGATCTTTTCCCCCCCGTTTTCAGAAGTTCTTTTTTCTTTAAAAGGAAGAAAAGGTTATCTGGAGAGTGAAAAAGGAAGTCTTGAAATTACTTTACCTTTTCTTCTCAGAGGGAAACTAGTTTGTGCTTTGAATGTAAATATTTATTTGTCCATCAAAGATAGATGTTTCACATTCTGTGCAGTTCTTATAGCATCCTCTCTGCTCTCCGTACGTTGTGCAAGTAACATACTCAATCCAGTAACTCTTTTGGTTGAACCCCTGGGGTCAATGACAGATTAGGATATTTAGGATAGAATAGCTAATTGGGATCTCTCTATCATATGTTCCACCCTTCAGACCACAACTAACTGCCCCATAGGGTAACAGTTTGAATGATCAGGATGACTATATATTTTCTCTATAAGCATCTGTAATAAATGGTTCATTTTTAAAAGCCTGGTTGGCACATAGAGCAATCCTTATATGGGGGCCAAGTGATACTTCTCCCGCCTTGGCTTATAACTAGGGACAGAATAAAACCTTTTATTGGCTTGTATTCTGAATTGTGGGCAGCTAGGTGGCACAGTGGACCTGAAATCAGGAAGACTTATCTTTCTGAGTTCAAATCTGGCGTCGTACACTTACTAACAGTGTGACTCTGGGCAAGTCGCTTAACCTTGTTTGCCTTAGTTCCTCATCTGTAAAATGAGCTGGAGAAGGCAATGGAAAACCATTCCAGTATCTCTGCCAAGAAAACCCCAAATGGGGTCACATAGAATCAGACATGACTGAAATGACTGAACAAAAACAAAATTTTGAATTGTAAACAGTGGGTAAAAAAAAAAATGGAAGGAAATAACATTCATTAGAGAGTGGTTTGAAAAAGTATTAATTTGCTAAGTGGGCTTGAATGTGTGTCTTTTGTTGTTGTTGTTCTTTACTTGTCTTTTATTAAACCTGCTTTTATTAAATATGTTTTAATGCTTATTGTTAGCCTGTTACTTGCAGAGGAACTGAACACCTCTATGGAGAGCTAACTATGAACTAAATTCAGATGGTCCTGGGGCCTGAAGCCTGCCTAGGGACTGAGACGTTATTGAGTTATTTGTTCCATGTGAATTGAGAGCCATAGTCTGAGCCATGAGTCACATTTTCAGTACTCAAGCATAGGATTGTTGTGAGGAAAGCATTCCGTAAGCTTAACTTCTCTCCATCTCATTTTTTTCATCAATATAATGTGATATCCATCTTACAGAGCTGTTGGAAAGCTAACATAACATGACATAACATAACATATTACATAATATAACATAACATATAACATAACATATAACACAATATAACATAATACAACATAACATATAACATATAACAACATAATAAAATATTGCACATTTCAAAGTAATTTAAAATGTTATACAATGATAATGATAACTATAAAGTGTCATAGAAATGAGTGATATTTACCATTTATTTTAATTATTGTTTTTAACACAAGGCATCTGACAGTTAAACTTCCCGGGGCTCAGTAGAGTTCATAGAGTGTTAGAATTGGCAGAGCCTTTGGAGACCATCTTGTTCCATGCGCTTAGTTAATAACTGAGTCTCAGAGAAGTTAATGCCCAATGTTATATTGCTAGTAAGTAGCAGACGTAGGATTTGAACCCTAATCTCCCAAGTACTAGTATATACTCTCTATAATGCCCCATGGTGTACGATGATAACCAAGTTTGCTTTCTCCAGTCTATTTCCCAGTGAGTTTCTTCCTATGGCCTATTGGGAAGGTAGAAGGTGGGACTATGTAGTGTCACAGGGGAAGGCTTCTATGAATTAGGGAGCCACAGATGCCACTCACTTTCTACCCCTTGTTCAGGAAGGAAAGTCTGTAAACAGTCATTTTGAACAAGTCTTGTCTGATGCCTGTAGAGAGCCTACCCAGCTGGGTTCCAAGGACCTGGAGCTGTGGGCATCCAAGGTAGTGTAAAGGAAAGTGGGGGCAGTGTGTGATGGGAGAATATAAGTACACACAAGGAGCAGGTGCTGGGAGAAGGAGTTCACTCAAACTGTGATAATGCTAGGGTAGAAACAATCTACCAGCCATTTGGGCTAATTGGTCAAAGCTCCATCATGGCCCAGCTGGGTTCAGCCACAAACAAAGTAACTTTTTGCAAGCTAGCAAGAGTGGAAATAAGATGTGTCAGCAAGACAAAGCTTCTCCTTGAGGCACCACGGTAGTATCCATTAGAAGTGAAGTCATGAGACTGCATGGGACCATGGGGAGCCTGTGGTTAAGGAAAGGGTAGTATTAGCGCCATCACACTTGGACCATAATGGAAAATGTCACCATTTTCAATTCTCAGGAAACAGTCACCAGTGATGTGTTTTCTGATATTGCCATTCTTTTACTTTTATCCTGGTCATTTTTCCTTTCAGGAACTTTGGGAGGAGAGATAGGGGTTACAACTGAAAGGCCAGAATGGAACATAAATCTTGGGTCTTGACCACCATGTTCTAGAACCCAAGGTATTCAGTGCTGTCTGATGAGGGTAAAGATCGGAGAATTATATTCTCACCCTCCTCCCCAAATACTATCTCATAAATTCAGCTTAATATTTTTCATCTCCTGTCCTGTAGCATGTGGATGAAGTGTATAGCTGTTGAACAATTGATTCAGCTCTGAGGTGGCTGCGATGGATATGTGACACCTTTTCTGAGTGGGCAGTGGCATTCTCGGGAGAAGCTAACACATGGACTTTGTGGAATATTCTCCCCTTTTTAACATCATGGCTACTCTCTAGAGCCTTGCTCGCTGTGACTGTGCACAATAATTCTCATGCATGTTCATGTTGTTATGTGATTTACACTATGAACTCCTAGTGGACAAGGGCTCTGTCTGAAGAATTCTTTTTCTGCAACACTTAAATACAAGACAATGCACTCAGGCATTTGGAATAAAAATTCTTGATGGTTATGATTACCACAGTTTCCCGACTTCGATTCAGTCCAGGAGTCAGAGAAGTTTGTTGTGGGTTTCTTTTGCTTTGCTTTTCTCCTTTCCTTCTTCCTTTCTTTCTTTTCCCTTCTTCTCTGTCCCTCCCTTTTGTCCTCTCCTCCCCTCTCTTCTCCTCTCTTCTCCTCTATTATCCTCATTGTCATGGAGGAGAAAAAGGTTAAGTGAAATGAATTGAATCAGTCAAGGTTACAAAACTAGTCAATGGCAGAAATGGAGAAGATGTGGTAGGACTGGTCTGTGACTTTCCAGCTTAGTACACCCTGTCCCCTCCAACTCCCTACCACTGTACTACAGCCACCATCCTTTGTGGGAAGCCCTATGGACACATCCATGGCTTATTAGAAGACGAAGCATTGTTTGGGCCCTGATTGGTTCAGTGCTAATGTAAATAACAATTGTTTCTGTTTTGGCCAGAAACCCTGAGGGTCTTCACCTCCCAGGTTCTTCTTCTTCTTCTTTTTGACTTGGCAAAGAAGCCATTCTCTGCCTCATTTTTTTTGCTTAGCCTTAATCACTGAATGGGTATTGCCTCAGTCAAACTGAGACCTGGTAAAGACCTTAGCTTAAAAAGACCAATGTCTCCTACTGCATCCAGGGCCATCTTCAGTCATCCTGATCTATATCTCATCACTGGACCTAGATGACTCTGGAGGAGAGAGTGAGGTTAGTGACTTTGCACAGCCCTCCCTCACTTAAATCCAAGTCACTTGCAAGTCATGGTATCACCAACTTGATGTCAAAAAACTCTTCAAGAATGAAGGAGAAATAAAAACAACAACAGTCAAGTTGTAGTAGGGAAGATAGGAAGGATGGAAAAGAGACAAAGATAATGTCATGTGATTTCCATGCTCATGACAGGGCCCACTTCTTGGGCATGGGGGTATGGGTTTAGAGAGATCTAGGCTGGGACCTAAGTCATTGTTGCCCAGCTCTTTCAGTGGTGAGATCATGTGATCACAGTATCATGAATCATAGACTCATAGATATGGAACTTGAAAGGTTTTAGAGATTATTTAGTCAAACCCTTCATTTTAGAAGTGAGAAAACTGAAGGAGTGGTGGTTAAATGACTTTCCCAAGGTAGCACAGATAGTAAGCAACAGTGAGGTCTGAACCAGGTCCTTTGACATGAGTCAAGTGGCTAGCTATGAAACCTAGCCAAGAATAACTTTCTCTCCATGGTTCCTCTTTTCCTCCTGGGGCTAGTTTTTTCAGCAAGCTCATCTCATGGTATCCCAAGGTGAACTTCTTTCCAGGGTCACACCCTAGGTCACCTGACCTCCTGCCACCACTTATCACATTGTGAATTATGTTTCTGCTTCCATAACTATTTACTGCCTATTAAATAAAAATCTTGGAATCAAAGGACATTCTTTCATTTGCAAAACATTTTCCAAACTTTTCTCATTAACTCTCCTCCATGTACATTATACTTTAGCTCACTCACTCTTCTATAAATCTAGTACTTTCCTATAGCTGTGCCTTTTATCAATCCTTCCCTGTGTGTTGTATAGGGAAAGAAAGAAATGGGCCCTGTCTGTACAGAGGTTCACATGTTGTGAAGACTATCCTTGTGTGGCTTGAAGGGAGGCAGAATAGATCTCTAGGCTCTTCTCCCCCCATCTTTCTCCAAGAGAGACTTTCATTCCATCCAGGAAGGGTAGCAGGAGGTTAGGGCCAGAGGCTGCTCTGATCTCCTCAGAGAGAGAGGGTACTGGGCTAGAAGTAAATCTATTTGCTCCCTTAAATATTATTAATCTAGGAGACATGATTCGGTTCAATCTAACTTCTGATCACTTTGTTATTTTTTTGGGGAAGGAAGGCACCAAGCTCTATATACAAGGTTTTACCCGATTCTCATCAAATACTACCAGTTCAACAATGAATACAAATAGCGATTAGTAAAGAAATCCATTTATCTGGAAATCTAGAGGAGAGCCAGTTGTGGAGGAAAAACCTAGACCTTGAGAGAATATCACTCTTTGATTTTCCCCCTTGAACCTTCACTAGAGGGTAATAGTGGAGGTGATATCCCTCTATACCACCACACACAATTATTCATGGTGATTTGCATCAGATTTACTGGTCCCATAGATATGCCACATCCAGAAGGAAGCAGAGAATCATTAGCAGTAGCTCTGAGGAATGGGACCCCTGGCAGCTGAGAAATGAGCCAGTTATAGATTCAAACAAGTGGTCAGAAGTTGAGCTTTGGAGAGGAGCAGGCCCAAGGAGCTTAATTGAACCATGTGAATAACAGACACCAAGCCCAGAGGGAGAGCAATGTGAGACTGTCACAAGAAGACAAAGGACGTAAGTCCCAAAGTATCAAAGGTAGTCATTTCTTTGGCCACATGTGCTTCCAACATGTGTGACTTAGTATATACGGGGCCCACTTTTTCCACTGTTGCTGTAGGTATTTGTGGTAAAGTATACTCTAGTTTTATGGAGGGATGTTTCATATTTATCATTCTTACTAAGACATCTCAATAAATGCCTTTGCTTTGAGTTCATTATGTCTTTTTGTTGTTGTTCAACTGTGTCTGACTCTTCATGACCCCATTTGGATTTTTCTTGGCAAAGATACTGGAGTAGTTTGCCATTTCCTTCTCCAGCTCATTTTATAAATGAGAAAACTGAGGCAAACAGGGTTAAATGAATTGCCCAGGGTCACACACTATTAAGTGTCTGAGGCTGGATTTGAACCTGGGCCTGGCACTCTATTTGCTGTGCTACTCAGCTGCCTTCACTGTATCTACTGACTGTCTATTAAAGGTAAGCATACCACTAGGGGCTGGGAGCTAAAGTTTTAGGAATATGGCCACAAAGAGTTCCTTTTAACACAAAGTAACAGCCATTCCCTGTGAGGACTTTGAGTATGAGTTGGGGATAGAGAGGGTGCTTTATTATCATTACTATTGCTGTTGTTGTTACTATTATTATTATCATTACAACTATGGAGGGCAATAGGCTGATAGGGGGCAGCATTAAGAACCATTTCTTCATTTAATGGGCATGAAAGTGCTTCCAGGGGAGAAGACTGGGTAGGGTCTCATTAAAAAGTAGATGTAGGATTATTTACAATTCATGAGTTTGACTGCTTTTTAGTGTTATTATCATTTCCAGGATTGTAACCACTGTGTAGTAGTAGTATTCTGTTCTTTTTATTCCACTTCCTTCATTATGAATCCTTTATAAAAGTCTTCTCATATTTCTATGAATTCTTCATGTTTCTTTTTTTATGGAGTGATATGAATTGTTTAAATTCATATACCATAATTTGTTCATTCAATCCTCACTTGATAGGTTTCCATTTTGTTTCCAATTTTTTTCTACCATAAAAAATAGGATTATTATTATATTCTTATAGATGAAGTCTCTTTTTTTTTTTCTTCTGTCATTGATCTTATTGAGACATATATCCTGTAGTGGGATTATTGGGTCAAAAGGTATCAACAATTTAGTGACTTTTCTCTCCTAGTTCCAAATTGTTATCCAGAAAGGTTGGCTCAAATCGTAGTTCCACCAACAGCATATTAGTGTTCCTAACTTCCCAGAGCCCATCTGACATTGCTTGGGATTTTTATCATCTTTGCCATTTTAATGGATGTGATTTGAAAAGTGTTTCAATTTACATTTCTCTTATTATTAGTAATTTGAAGAATTCTTTTGTATTATTGTTAATCATTTCTACTTCTGAAAACTATTTAGTCATATCTTTTGAAGTTTGTTAGTTATTGAAGAATAATTCACATCCATTTTAGAGCCTCTTGGTTTGTAAAAGAATCTGCACCAATAAGAGTCCTGATGTGGTATTGCTACCCCATCATACATAGCTCCTAAGCATTATGGGAAATGTAGTTCAACAAGTCTTTCAATTAGTGATATGCACTTGCCCTCAAAAGCTCTGTAGGAAATGACATCTACCTGCTGGCTGTTTGGCTTCTCTCTTCCTTATGTGAGCAGTTAGTTCTTCAATATAAGGACCAGTTTAGGAAACATCAGTGCAAACCCTGTACTCTATATATTTTTTAAAAATTATTTGCCTACTGGCAGTTTTAGAGTGGGAAAAAAACTGATAATCTTGTTAGGGGTATTGGGAACAATGTCTTCCTGACCACAGATGTACAATTTTAATTCTTTCCTAATTGTAATAAGACTATAGGCCCTAGTATTTTATCATTAGAATCTTTTTAGAATCATTATCAGAATCATCATTAGAATCTCTGACATCAAAGCACTGAGTCTCCAGGTTTCCCTTTAAAAATGCATGTACCCTACATCTCAGTAACAGAGTAGCTTCTTAGGGTTTTCATAACCACTCATATAGCAAGTCCCAATGCGAATGATACTCAAAGTAGGTAGGGTCCAGTGGGGAGTGAGGAGAGTAAGGTTCTGCAGGATGGGCTACTGACTGGAGAGTGAAGGGTCCTGCAACTTTCAGCAATGGAAGGAACTGGACTGAAAGGACATAAGGATCATCTCCACCGCTGTCGGTGGAACTATGATTTGAGCCAACCTTTCTGGATAACAATTTGGAACTAGGAGAGAAAAGT
The DNA here is from genome assembly GCF_900497805.2 of Vombatus ursinus. Taxonomy (NCBI): domain Eukaryota; kingdom Metazoa; phylum Chordata; class Mammalia; order Diprotodontia; family Vombatidae; genus Vombatus; species Vombatus ursinus. The sequence continues at coordinate 11,105,015 of NW_020954556.1, forward strand.
CACTAAATTGTTGATACCTTTTGACCCAATAATCCCACTACAGGATATATGTCTCAATAAGATCAATGACAGAAGAAAAAAAAAAGAGACTTCATCTATAAGAATATAATAATAATCCTATTTTTTATGGTAGAAAAAAATTGGAAACAAAATGGAAACCTATCAAGTGAGGATTGAATGAACAAATTATGGTATGGGCATAATATTTTCTCCTGCCTCCTAAACCTGGGTAAGACCTCACAAAAAGAAGATGTAAGATGTTATCAAAGACAATTCTTGTTTATGCCAGCGACTCTCCCTACCATACCCTTCACATACACCTGACTTTGCTGAGAGGAGGGAAGGTTTAGAAGAAAGAATCCAGCTGTAACTGGACCTGTGACCCAGCTTCAACATTTCATTATCCCTTTGGCATCCTCAATTCCCAAATATCTCGGGCAGCTTGGCGGCAGGGTCTGGCATGTAACTCCCCAGGGAGCACACATACCCGTAGACACAGGAGAAGATACCCACGGACATCTAAACCTTTAAGCTGCATTGCTCTGCTGAAATTTTCCACCTGTTTCTTTTCTTCCTCCTATAAGGGTCTATAAAAACAATATGGTGAGGGTCAGACTCCAAGATGTCAACAGTGAAAGCTTCATTTCGCTCTAATCCTATCTACTTCCTGCAGGCAGCCCCATGTGGGAGAGTCTGATGTACTTGAGCTATTGACCACAGCTTCTGCCTTGCCATTCTGACTACTCAACTGTCCTGGTTTCCTCGTCCTCAGACTGCCTGTTTTTGCCTAGGGATTGTCCATGGATAATACAATTTTAAAAAATTGATGGTATATTTCATGCTGAAATTCAGTCAGGAACATTAACAGGCAAATGTGTACACATATATATGCATCTATATATATACATAAAGTTTGTCACTCAGCCTTATTTAGCCTTATATTCAGTGATGGAGGTATGTGGGATGTTCCTATATCTTTAAGTGAGAGAGATATAAGAAAATTCATTAGGTTGCAGCAAGTGGGAAAGTCCATACCAGTAATGGCTATTGTGAGACTGCAAACAGAAATGAGAAAAATATCTCTGGATGCTTTCAGAGAATAAAGCTATAGGAAATAGCAGGAACATACCTCAAGAAAGCTGGAGAGGAATCCAAAGACTGGAGAAGTCACTTACAGGTAATTGAGAATTGGCTGCATTTGAGAAGTTGTTATTTAACACTTTGGGGCAGCTAGGTGGCAAAGTGGATAGAATGCTTGGCCCTGGAGTTAGGCAGACTCATCTGCTTGAGTTCAAATTTGGTCTCAGACACTTACTGGCTATGTGACTGTGGGCAATTCACTTAACCCTGTTTGCTCGGTTTCCTTGTCTGTAAAACGAGTTGGAGAAGGAAATGGCAAACCACTCCAGTATCTTTGCCAAGAAAACCCCAAATGGTGTCATGAAGAGTTGGGCACAGTTGAACAATAACAACACTTGTATTTATATGATATCTTAAGGTAGGAGCTCTTTAGCTGGAATCCACGGAAGGGGTCCATGGATAGGTTTCAGGCATTCTGTAAACTTGGATGGGGTTCAATATAGTTGGTTTTCTTTGCAGTCCTGTTTTATTTTATACATTTAAAACATGATTCTAAGAAGGATCTGTAGGCTTCACCAGATACTGCCAAAGGGTTCCACCATGTAAAAAATGCTCAGAACTCTTGCTTCAAGAGATTTGCAAAGTGCTTCCCCCACAACAACCTCCACTTTTACCATTTTATAAACTCCATTTTACCTCTGAGAGGTTTAGCAATTGGCCCAGCATCATAGTAGCTAGTAAGTGCCTGAAATGAGATTTGAACCCTAATCTCCTGATTCCCAGGTCTGAGATTTTTTCTAGAGATGTAAGACTACTTTTTCTCCAGTATGTGGAGGGTTATCCACACGCATTTCCAGACACATGATCTTGAAAACATTTTTTTGAAGTTGGCAAACAAGAGATACCATTGTGTCTACTCTGTGGAAAAGGAAAGTGGGAGCCATCAGTCACTGAGGGACTTACCTAAGCTCACATAGTGAATCAGAGGCCCTCCGCCCTCCTCTCTCTATACGGCTGCTCCTTGGATTAAAGGTATCTGCTTTCTGCCTTCTCCACCCCCATGATGCTGCACCTATATAAAGCCTTGGCTACCTGTGCAGAGTGAGAGGGTTAACATCCTGAAAGAGACCTGAGGTGGGAGGGCTTTAGCTGCAGCATCCTTCACCTCCCATCTGATGAGCATTTGGCTTGCACAGGGCTTGCAGATCCCTGAGGGTGGCAGGTGCTACATATTAACATAATATCAACTCTTCTGTCAAGCGGAGTGCTTGCTCCCGTGGGTTGCTTGGCTCCCTAAAGTTTAGAAATATGCAAAAATGACTCACTGGGGTCTTTACACCTGGCCGAACCTCTTAATGACATTACTTTTCCGCGCCTTGGGTTTGCCCATCAGCCTATGTTCTGCAGCACGAGCTCTCTTACCTGTTCTTCCCTTTCTTTTCTTCCCCCTGCCCCCCACCCCTTCTCACAACAGCTCCTTCCTTGAAGGCTCTCATGCAGCAAGCCATTTTTCTGTGGTTGTCACTGGCGGCTCCTCCTCACTGCTACAGGGATGTGGAGTCGAACTAATGATGCAGCAATTAAAAGCGATTAGGGTTATTGCTAATAAAGAGACTTCATAAAGTTGATTAAATGTATTCATTAATGAAAGTGTTGGAGGGGGTTGGAGGAAGAGAGGAAAAGGAAAAGAAGGAAGCCCACCCAATAAACACAAGTACTGAAATCTGAGAGTGACCAAGAGGACCCAACTGCTTGGCACTGAGATTGGGCATCCCTGGCAGCCAGAGCTGAGGTGAGATTGCCACAACAATTGCTTCCCTGGGCACATAATTCAGTTCTGCTCAAGCCTAAGTGGTAATAGAATAGAGGACAAGAAATGCTGAAGCAAAAAAAAAAAAAGGCCCTGGGTATCTCCTGGAATTTCTTATGTCTGAGATGAATTTTAGCCTTCCCCTTTCCTTTAGCTGGATGGTGTGGGCCGTTATTAATTAATGCAAGCAAATCTCTTTCATCTCCCTTCCCCTGCCAACTCTGGTTCATGGGAATAAGATAGAGTTGTAAGGGGAGACAACGTGTTAATGTACCTTTGATCATCTCCTTGCTGGCTGAGGATAATAGTGCCACATTAATCATGGCCCTCTCTACTTCTTCTTTTGGCACAAGACTTGGCTGCAGGCAGCACGTGATGGGAGATAGGGGGATAGGGCAGCTTCCCCACCATCAGATCCAGGGCTCCCAAAGAGAAAGCTTCTTTTACCCATCTAATTCATTCAACAGACATTTAATAAGTGCATACTTAATAACATTGTAGTAGGCTCCAAGGTAGATTTTCAATGTCTACTTAAGACATGGTCCCTATCTGCATGGAGCTTATAGTCTACTTGGTGCATAAGTCATAAATAGATAACTATCACACACACACACACACACACTCACACACACACACACACACACACACACACACACACACACACACACACAC
>NW_020954556.1:11108586-11129982 GCF_900497805.2 Vombatus ursinus
CACACACACACACACACACACACACACACACACACACACACACACACCAGGTAATAACAACAGAATGCTACATAAGGTCCAAGAGAGAAGCTGTTACTTGAAGAGAGAAAGCTTCATTGGAGAAATGGTATTGGAACCAGGTGTTTGGGTAGCTAAAAATTCAATGGCTAATATAATTGGTCAATTCAATAGTGAGGAATTCAGTCTTTGAAGGACGATAGCTAGAGCAGTTTGGCTTGAGCAGAGGCTCCTTGTATTAAAGTAGAAGGAGATAGAGCAACAGCCTTCCGGTCCATTTGCTTCATGGATACAGTAAAATTTCATTCAATTTAAAAGATTAAGCCTATGTTTAAAGTAATGTTCTAGGCACTGGGGATTTGAAGGCAGATAAGACAGACTTTATTCTCAAAGAGTTCACAGTTTAATGCAGATAGAGTTATTCACAAATGAAACTTAAAGAATTTTTTTAAGTGGACCTCTTTAAACCAGTCCAATCCATTCCTGAATCATGAATCCCCTCCACAATAAACCTTTCCACTCCCCCACCTCCCCTTCCCCTCAGCTTGGCTTAAACATTTGCTAGGATAGGGAGTTCACTACCACTCTGGGGCAGCCCTTTCTACTGCTGTTGAGGTAAGAGTGTTAGGAATTGTTTCCTTTACAGTGAGCTGAAATCTGCCCCCACCCAAACACCCCCCCCCCCTTAATTTCTGCCCATTCCAATTACTTCTGCTTTCTGGGATTAAATAGAACAAATTTATGTGATTCCTATTCCACATAACTGAACTATTCCACCACAACATAGTCTCTACTATCTCTTTTGGTCCTTCCTTCTGAAACTTGCCACTCGGATGCTATCGTAAAAACACTAGCCAGAAGATTCCTAGGTTTTATATGTGGCCTCTGAGTAGGCAGAAGAAGAGAGAGGCTGGAGCCCTTCCCAAGGGTTTTGGCAACGGCTGCCGCCTTCTTGCCCCATAGCTGATCTGCCCAAGTTTCCTGATTGAGGACAACTATGTGCAGATCGCTGTGCTAGAGAATGAGTGAACCTAGATGGATTAATAATGATTCTTACTTTTAAGGGACCAAAAACTTAGGACGGGAAATCAGACAGGCATGTGCATAATCATGATAAAAATACCATGAGTATATAGAGAAGTACTGACAAAAGACTTTGTGAGTTCCAAGAAAGATTGTTGTTAATTTTCGGTTCTAAGTCAAATGCTATGCAATTTTGATAAGAATGTGATGAAGGGAACCTTTGCTTAGTAAACCCTTGCTTCAGAATTTATACTGTATTCTAAACAAATTGAAGAATTGAAATGAATTTAGCAAATGTTTCTTAAACTCCTGTTATTGTGAGGAAAAATATTTAGAATACATTTTATACACATTATCAATTTAATCTAGAAAAAGTCATTTACTTACAAACAAGTGGTACTGTATAGCAACGATTCTTATCTTTTCACTCTACCAGGCTCTCTAGGGACCTCTACTAGGCAACACTTTGTTAATCCTGTTCCAGTTACAATAGGTACTTAAATGTAATAAAACTGTATTTCTTTTAATATAACCTATAATACAATGCTTTCTACTAATTCTAGACTCCCCCTGTTCTCTTCCTCATCTCTCTACCTCTCAGTGCCAGCCCACCCTCCACCCCTATCCCCAACCTCATGGTAGTCTGAATGGTAAGGTGGTTCTATTGGCTTTAGAATGGGGAGGGTGGTCCATTCACATTCTGTACGTCACTTCCTAGTGCCCTTTCTCTACTTGGCCACTCCTGGAAGAATTAAACATAGCAGCCACCTCTGCTGTGAAACATGGCAAAGGTTTGAAAAGATTTACAAGACCACAACGTAACTGAGGAAGTGAGGAAAGAGTCAGCCCGCAGTTGAAGCTTTGGCTTGTAAACACTGATCATCTATCTCAGCCCACCCAACCCTCCTCTCTCCATAAGACAGACCGTCTATCCTTCAGTCAATAAAGAGCACTTACAGAACACACACTTGGTATAGAATTCTGTGCTGCTGTCTGAGCTGCTATGGGAAGTAATAGAAATATCCTGGAGCCTAACAGTTATACTTAATTATTAAGGGTTGGTAAGAATTATAGGCCACCCCCAAATACAGGCCACTCCTCTAATGTGAGATTATTTTGTAAGGATAAAAGATGTTGGTGTACACTGAAAAATATTACACAAAATAATATATCAACTATATGTTTACTGTGAAAGTTTAAAATTTTAAAAAAAATCTTTTTTTCCATTCAAAATTATAATGCCTCTGTCTTTGTCACTTTGCTTATAATTTTTAAAAGAAGAACAAAATGTTTGACCCAAACCATGTTTTGTACAAGGCAGATTTGGAGGCAAAATGTGTTCTTTATTTGGCTGAACGTGAAATATTAATCATCCTGCCTAGAAAGATAATGGGACTTTGTGTTAGATATGGTTTCTAATCCTGATTCTACCACATATTACCTTGAGCAAATCACTCTTTGTTTCTGTAGGCAGCTAGGTGGTACAGTACATAGAGTATTGGATTTGGAGTCAGGAAGATCTAAATTCAACCTCTACCTTAGACACTATGCTAGTAACTGACCCCTGGCAAGTTATTTAACCTTTCTTAGCCTCAGTTTCTTCATGTATAAAATGAGAATAATAATAGCACCTACCTTACAAATTTGTTTTGAGGATCAAAGAAAATAACATATGTGAATTGGCCTTAGTTTTCTCATCTGTGAAATGAAGACAACAATACCTGCCCTACTGGCTATACTGGGTAGTTTTGAAAATCAGATATAATATTGTAAGTAAAATACTTTGTAAACTGTGAAGCACATGACTGTTCTCATGGTCCATACTACATGCCTACCTTACAGGTGAGAACTATATAACCAAACCATTTTGCTATTTCAATAATTAATCTTCCTGGAAGGAGATCCAACAGAGAACCTTTGCATGGAGAATTCCTCTGGCAAATAACGTCTTCAGCAAAGTTCTAATCAAACTGAGACCTGTTAAAGACCTTAGCTTGATAACTGCATCCTGGGCCATTTCCAGTTGTCCTGATCTATATCTGGCCACTGGACACAGATGGCTCTGGAGGAGAAAGTGAGGCTGGTGACTTTGCACAGCCCTCCTTCACTTAAATCCAGTTCACATGCATGTCGTGACATCACTGCTCTGATGTCATGATCCTCTTAGAGAATGGAGGGCAAACAACAAGAAGTATAGCTATTGCTCATTCAGTCAAATATTTATTGGACATTTCTTCTAAGCAAGAACCCAGATTGGTACTGTAGGAGACAGAGAAGCTTAAACCTTTCCCTGAAGGGGTCATAGCATAAAATATTACTATATGAATGTATAGAAAAGCTACAAGCAAAATACATTTGAGGTCTAAAGAAGCGCTATGAGGAGAGGCTTCATGGAGAGGATGGCATGTATTTGAGCTGCCCATGAAGGATGGCTTGGGATTCAGCCATTAAGATGGGAGTGGAAAGTCATTCAAGACCAAGGGAACAATGTGAGCGAAACCACATGCTTGCGAATGAATGGAGGATCAGAAGTAATTCAAGTTGGCTGGACAGTAGCACTTGACTAGGGTTATGGTGAGGAATGCTGAGGAGGAAAGTTGGGTAAGACTATGGAGGGCCTTGAATTGGTTCAAGTTATAGTGAGAAAGAGCATCCTTTCCTGATCTCATCTACGTGTGCCCCTGCCTCTCATGATCCATTGTATCTAACTTCTTTGAATTTATTTGAACTCATTCTCTATTTATTCTGTACATACTTCTATTTGTCCTTGTTATCTTCCCCTTAGAGTGTAGGGATTGTTTCATTTATTTTCTGTGTGTCTCATAGAGTGTGGCATATAATAGGCATTTAATAAAAACCTTGTGGAGTGAATGAAAGTTCATAAGATTATAGATCTAGAAAGCACCTTGGAGATCATCTAATTCCTAAATTTTACAGACGAGGAAACTGAGGCCCAGAGAGGTGAAGTAAATTGCTCAAATTCACATAGGTAGGAAGTGGCAGAGTCAGGATTCAAATAATAATAATCTCTCCTCCCTTGCCTTCAATAATGTCACACTCTCTAGTTTCTTCTCTAACTTTTGAATTACTTCTTATGTGTTTCCTGTTCCATTTATTTTTCCTGATCCCTTAAAGTCGGTATTTCCCCAAGTATTGTCTTCAATCACCTTCTTTTCTTTCTCAATGCACTTTCCCTTGGCAATCTTATGCATTCTCAAGGCCATCACATCTATGCAGATAGCTATGTGACCCTGGGCAAGTCACTCAGTCTCTATCTGCCTCATTTCCCCTCCTGTAAAATGAGTTTAAATATAAACACAGCTCTACCTCTCTCTCAGGATTGCTTGAGGACTAAATTTAAAATGAGTCTTTCTGTAGTGTACACTCCCTCCCTGCCCCCCCTCCTTCTGCCCCCATCCAAAGACACCTTATACATTCTACCCTTTGTAGCTTGGCTTATTACTACTGACTTATTATATTCATATTCTCCATGCAAGTCCTTCCCCTCCTCTATCTATATGAATTCTACCCGTCCTTCCTTCCAAGTTTTGCTCAGGTCCTGTCTCCTCCACAAAGCTTCGCTTGATATCCCCAGTCTACATTAGTTAGTGCCACTCTGAACATCTATTGTATTCATTATATAGAATACTTGTTTGGTTCTTGTTAGACAATGCCTTGTCTCTTTAGATCATTGTGCCTTTTCCCCTGCAGACACGTGTCTTTATTTTCTAACTACACAATACATTTTTTGAGGACAGTATGGTATAGTGGAAAGAGCACAGACTTTACAGTCAGAGAATTGGGTTCAAAGCCATGCCGTGCTACTTCCTATCTGTGTGACCTTGGATATATTACTCTATCTCCAGGCCTCATTTTCCTTGTTGGTAAGATGAATAGGCTTGGACTAGATGACTTCTGATCGAGTTCTGATTTCTGGGACAAGGATTACTTCGGGGTCAGAGTCATAACTAGTCAGGATACTTTGGACTCATTGTGCCAAACTTGAGAGGCACTGACATCACTTGTATTCCTTCAGCAGTTTAGAAACAGCTAAACTGAGCACCTAGTTAAGCAAGCATAGTTAGCAAGAAAATTGGAAACTACCCAATGGTGCACTAGCAGTCGTACTTTAAACACAGTCTTCCCTAACTGTTGGAGGAGCTCCCCTCCTTCTCACCCCCTGTGCAATAGCCTTCCCAGTAGGTTTCATGGTGTGTTTTTACACTGCTTGTTCCAGGTACAAAATTTGGCAGTTATAACTCTGGGGACTTGAACTCAGCTCTTTGGACTCCGAATGCAATGTTCTCTCCAAGACCCCCATCAGACTGCCACTTACTATCCGTATGAGCTAGGACAAGTATTCATCCTCACTTTCCTGTCTGTCAAATGAGACTGGGAATGCTTTCACGACCTTCCTTGCTGGATAGCTCAGAGGAAAGTACTTTATAAGCCATGAAGTGCTGTGGTTGTTTCTATTACTTTTTCCTGTCTCCCACAGCCCTTTGCCAAGTGCCTTGCTTGTAGTAGGCTTAAAACACACACACACACACACACACACACACACACACACACACTCACAACAAAAAAACAACTTGTTGATTGATTGATTAACTTCTGGATGGAGTCTGACTAAAGTCCAGGCACCAGCTGCTCTCCTAGCAGAAGTGAAAGTCTACGCAACAGGGAATGGAGAGTGTTTTAGGTTTTCTCCCTCAGGGGAAGCCTCCAGCCAGGCCCTAGCGATAATATCTATAGCCTGATGTTCTATGATGAGTTTGCTCTAAAAGCATTTTCTTATGCATACGTGGAGTGCTGGCATTTTGCTCAATATAGAGAAGCCAGTGAGGCGTTATTTGTCTATGGAGGCTTGGCACCTCCGGCAATTATGTCTGCAGTCTGGAAAACAACAGCAGCCAGCCTGCAGTGGGGAAAGAGAGAGGGAGAGAGTGAGAGAGAGGGAAAAAAAAAATTCTATCATGTCAGAATAATGAGATCTGTGATTTCAGCACTTACTGGGTCAAAGACACACACAATGTGTTATCTGTAATGCTTTCCTTCTGACATTTGGGGAAATTGCATTTATGCAGAGGACATAGGATACTGGAACTCGGTACTTCACTGATGCCACTCAGTCTTGACAGGCCATAGTCCTCCCCCTCCATCCCCCACAATCCATGCATGAACCTGCATGGGCCTGGGTGCCTACAGACTGGCCCCTGTGGCATTTTCCTGAGGTGTGTTGAGGCATGACCAAGCCTGGCTGGAAGTGTGTGTGGTAGGGGAGAAAGGGGACAGAAATCCCCTTTCCTTATGAATGTATTTTGCTGTTTTAAATAAAGATACAAACAAAAACAAACCAACCAGTTAACCAATACACACACACACACACAAACATACACACACAGACACAGACACACAGACACACACATGCACACACACAAAACGATGAGATAAGCAGGATCTGATTGGACTGGAGGGTAAAGAAGTAAATTCCCAGTAAGGTCTTTTCTCTGCATTTTGGGGCTCCAGGAGGGGGTTACAAAGGACCTCAGCCATAGCCAGAGGTCCCCTTTTCCTAGATTTAAGTCAGTATGCTATCTATTAGGGAATGAATTAGAATTCTCTGCCACACATTCTTTTTGGACAAGCCAGATTCCAATTTGGAACCCTCCACCCTCCCTCCCCATACCCTTTTCCATTTTTAAAAATGTTCACTTTTGCCATCAACTAATTCCTACCTACCAGTTCCTGGAAGCACTAGAGACAAGCAACCTTTTGATTTCTGAGGCTGCTCCAGACTCATGGGGTCTACCTCTTGTTGTCTCATGCTTTCTCTTTCCTTCATCTCTCCTTCCTTCAGCTCCCTTTATCAGCAGGAGCAGTGATGAAGTGATTGATTATCCTGCCTCTGATGTCTCATGAAGTTTTAAATTTCATCCTGCCACATCACAGGCAGACTGAAAGGGAGAAACTCTCTCTTTCTCTGTCTCTCTGTCTCTCTCTCTTCTCTCTCATACAATCCCCAACACAGAGAACTTACCAAGGACAATGTGGTTAACATGGAAAAAATACTGGACTCGGGGCAGGGTGCCCATATCCTTATCTCAGTTTTGCCACTAACTACCTGTGTGATTTTGCTTGGGCTATGCAAATATAAAGACCTTTTCTCAAGTCTTCATCCTCCTTGATCTCACTGTAGTGCTTGACACTCTGAACCATGGCCTCTTCACTGATAATTTCTCCTCCCTTGGCCTTAGTGATGTCACATGCTCTAGTTTCTTCTCTTACTTTCTGGATTCCTTCTTATATGCTTCCTGCTCCATTTCCCACCCCCCACCCCCATTAAAGTGGGTATTTCCCCAAGTTTTGTCCTCAGTCACCTTTTTTTCTTTCTCAATACACTTTCCCTTGATAATCTTATCCATTCTCAAGGCTATCACATCTATGCAGATAGCTTTGTGACCCTGGGCAAGTCACTTAGCCTCTATCTGCTTCAGTTTCCCCTCTTATAAAACGGGGTTAATATTACCACTTACCTCCCAGGGTTGTTGTGCAGATCAAAAGAGATAGTGTTTGTAAAGGGCTTTGCAAACCTTAAAGGACCATGTAAATGCTAGTTTATTATTAATATTAATTATTATTATTATTTCTCCAACCTTTGCCTCTCAAGCTTCAGACTCATATTCCTACCTGCCAATTGCATTTCCCCTTCAGCCAGGACCTCATGCTTAATATGCTCAAACCTCAAACCTACCCTTCTGTATGACTTCATTATTGCTGTCAGATGATACCATCTCTCTCCACGCACCCCTCAAGTTGAGAACCTTTTCCTGCACTTCTTACCTTCAGTCAGTTGCCAAGGTCTGAAGATTGTACATTCTTAAAATCTTTTCCATCTATTCTCTCTAATAGAGAGAGGCTCATACCCATGTTCATACCCATACTACCATGTTAGTACAAACACATCTTTGCTATCGCAGCAACTGGTCTCGTCACCTCCATTTTCTTCCCCTCTTTAATCCATCTATTATCTCTCTGGGCCTCAGTTTCCTCATCTGTAAAATAAGAGGAGTTGTACTAGCTGGCCTCTAAGGTCTCTCCCGGTTCTAATTCTATGAGCCTATAAGCTCTCTGGGCATCAATTTTCCTTTTTGTAAAAGGAGGAATTTGGATTCCATAATCTCTAAGTTAAAGAAATTCGATGTCCACATGCATCCCCCTTCCCCTCAAAGAGAAATGATTATTAAAAACAAATGATTTGGGAAAATCCAGAGTTTTTCTCTTTTTTTCTAAAGTCCTAATTTTAAAAGTTCAGTCTATTGAAAGACATCCCTGAGAATGAGATTGGACTAACTTTCTGATTCAGACCCACCCAGGTAGGGTAGCTATTGTGTTCTGCTCAGGCTTGGGTGGGGCATAAATTCTTTTAATAGATTGTCTAAGGCTGGGGTTGACTTAAGAAGTAAATGACTTAATCAAAGTTCAGGTCTAGCCCCTCCTTGTAAGATCCATTCTCTCATTAATTGTTACCCAATCACGGTTGATTCCCACCCTGGGGAACACCTGCCCTTCAAAGGGTATATAAATTGTGGACCCTGCCACCATAATTGTCTTTGGTCTGAGAGAGAGGACCAAATGACCATCCTTTTATTAATAAACATGCTGGTCTTATTAATAAAGTGATTAAATTACTCAGAAATTATGTCTCTCATACCTTTTTAATTGCCACACCTCCCTATTCCAGGCCACCATCATTTATAGTGGTACAGTCTTTTCCCTGAATGTTCCATTTCTCTAAATTTCCCTTCCTCCTCTCAATCCCAGAGCTGGTTTACTCCCTTTTTTCTTTCAGTTATATCAATGAGAAATTTTTTCAAAGGTTTGTTGAATAGGCAAGGAAGAATATCATTAGAATCACTGATCATTAGAGTTAGAAGAGGCTGCTCAATTCAAGTAGTCCAACTACCTCATTTTGTAGAGAAAGAAGCTGAGACATCCCCTGAAAGAAAGGGACTTGTGCAAGGTTGTATGTTGAATTAATGGCAGAAGCTTGAAGTTAAGTCTCCCGACTGCCTTTTCAATGTCCTCTCTGTCTTACCATGGAACCATTTTTTCATTGTCCTTTCTGGTATTGTTGTTGTTCAGTTGTGCCAACTCTTTGTGACCCTATTTAGAGTTTTCTTGGCACAAGTACTAGAGTGGTTTGCCATTTCCTTCTCCAGATCATTTTACAGATGAGGAAACTGGGGCAAACAGTTAAATGACTTGCCCAGCATCACACAACTAGTAAGTGTCTGAGGACAGGTTTGAGCTCAGGAAGATAAGTCTTCCCGACATCAGGCCTGACACTCTATCCGCTGTGCCACCTACCTCCCTGAAGAAAGTGTAACTTATTATTATCTAGCTAACAAAGAAAGGCAACAAGTTGTCCCGTGGGGGAAATATTGATAGATGGTGGCCTCTCCCTTTTTTTCTATGACTCCATTCAATTCCCACAGCCCTGTGAGTGATTAGTTCTATGATAAGGAAGTCAGGGACATGGTTTTTGCCCTCAATGTACTTACAGTCTAGATGAGAAGATATACAGCAAATAGAATAAAATATAAGCCAGAATCAGGTGGTTAAATGAGATAAAATTGAGTATCATCATGTGTAGTACAAACAGTAAGGATTATGGATAATCAGGGAAAGAAAATCTTACAAGAAAAGGATAAGACTTGAATTGGACATTCTTTCTGTCCCTCTTTTCAGACCCCTTATAGCTAACCCTCTGGAGTCAAAGGAAGTAACATGATATAGTAGAGAGACTATTGTATTTGGAGGCAGAGGATTTGGTTTCAAGTTCTAGTCCGGTTTGTGACTTTAGGTAAGACACACCACTCTGGCCTTCAGTTTCCTCATCTATAAAATGAAGAGATCAGACCAGATAATCACTAAGGACTCTTTTAGGTCTAACATATATCCTAAGACAAGTTCAATTTTGGCATTCTGTGTCTTAAGAGTCCTTCTAGCCCTAAAGATCGGTGATCCTGGGAACTTGTCTTTAGCATGGTGCCTGCTACATAGTGGGCAGTTCATAAATGTTTATTGATTGATTGACATGACCTTTCCTCCAAAGACCTGCTGGATCAGCAAGAAGTCAGGAATCCCATCCGGTTCTATGTTTCCTTTTGGTAAATATAAATAAACTGTGTGGGGCAAGGAGTACACACCTAGTACCAAGTAACCACATTCAGGGATAAGAATGTAAGGAGAACTTAGTACAATGAATGCAAGAGGGTGGTTGATGAGGATGACAAATGTCATCCCATAGGATGTTCCTCAGCAGAGCTTTTACCACAGGGAGGAGGGGTGGCCCTTTCTGACTGCACAAACCCTGGAGACAAGAGAAGGCTAAGTCTTTCTTGCTTCCCAAATCAGCTCCAAGAGGGCTTGGTTGATGATGATGAAATTGACTTGTGGTGATGTAAAATGTGTAGCCCCATCCGGTGGCTGATCTTTTCGGGCAATTATTTGGAAGTAATGAAAGTGAATGCATGACATTTAAAAAGAAACTCCTCTGTCAGCAGGAAAGCTGCCACATTCCTCTTATGCCTCTGAGAATACGCTTAGCTTGAAATAATGTTCATTTTAGCCGAGTTGTAAATTACAAGTGTGTTAGGGTCCTGGGGGATTTATTACCTTTTGGAGGGAGGTTATGGGGCCGTGTGCATTGGCTGCTGCATCTGGTACGTGTTACAAAGTGGCTATGTAGCAAAGTTTGGAATCGAGTATCTTTTCTTTCTTGCTTTCTCTCTCCTTTCTCTCCCTGCCCCAATCCCCCTTTTACAGCTTGTCTCTAGTGGTTTCATTGCCACAGAAACTTCAGCAATAAAGAGCACAGTGTCGCAATCTGTTTTCCCAATCGCTGCTTGGAATCGATTCGACATCATTAATGAAAAATGACAATAGGCCCAGCCATGTGCAGTCTGGACTTGTGCCCTGGCTCCCTTGGGTGAGGGGAGGGGAAGAGGGCTGGGTAGCACCCAGAACTCCAGGTCTTTCCTTGGAATGTGGCAATGTGTGATCATCTCATCCATGAATGCTGTGGACTGTCATGGAGAGTGAGTTCGCTGGCCAGTGGAAAGAAGGCAGCAGCAAGGGCTCTAGTGGGTGGGTGAAGAGATTGGAGCCAGCATGAACCCTCTGTACTCCCAGGCATTTGGGGTTGCCTCATGCTTGCCATATTCTGGGCAGGAACAGAGACTCTTGAGGATCCTAAACTAGAAGGAAATTTAAAGATCATGTGGTTGAATGCCCTCTTTTTGTAGATGAAGAAAATTAAGTCTCAGAGATTCCTTAGGATCATAGGTTTAGGATTGGAAGGGAGCATAGAGGTCATCTAATCCATCCCTCTTATTTTACAGATAGGGAAACTGAGGCCCAAATAAAATTAAGTGACATACCCAAAGACAAGGTCATACCGCTAATAAGTGGCCAAGCTGTTTTTTAAACCTAGGTCTTTTGCTTCCAACTCCATTGTTCCTATAAATTTACCATGTCATCCCTTGAATACAATCATATAAAATTATATTACATATTATTATAATTATATATGTATTAATATATATTATATGCTAATATATGATGGTATATAATAGTATATACTATTTACTAGTATATTTAGTATATATATGTTAATTGTAGTTATACATACACTATATAATATACTATTACATATTCTATATGATACAATTGGTATATATAATATATAATAGTATGTGTATATAATATACAATATATATATAAATATGTCTATATAATATTTGAGACTAGGTATTCTATTTCCAAGTTCATTGCATGCAGTACTATGCTGGCATATATTTAATAATTGGCTCTCCAGAAAAAAAATATACATACTATACTTTAAAGCATTATTAACATTTTCTCCATCATTTTCTTAAGGCTTTAGAGCAGGGGTGGGGAACCTGCTGCCTCAAGGCCACATGTGGCTGTCTAGGTCTTCAAGTGCAGTTCTCCCAAGGACCTAAAAGGCCATATGTGGCCTCAAGGTCACAGGTTTCCCACCCCTGCTCTAGATACTTCACAAAATAAATAAATAAATAAATAAACAAATAAATAAATCAAGCTCTGATTTAGTGTTGGCTGATTTCTGAGGTGTAAATGCTCACATAGCAAATTTGACAATTAAGAGTTTTTTCGAGTCGGATCTAGCACACCCCTGGTTATATGGCAACCTTTCCCTCTGGAACCATAATCTTGTCATCTCTTTCTTCACTCAGGGTGCCATTAGGCATTTTCATGATACCGCAAGTCCAAATTCTTTATATTATGATAGAGGGATTTTGTAAACACTTGGGAATTGGTGTATTCTTGAAATGAGAATTAAAAAATGGTGACATATGGTCATTCAGGAGGCCCTCCATTCCTGAAGAGTTTCGAGGCTTCTCCCACTTTAAGAAATGGGTGACCTCAGCACATACTAATAGAAAAAGTAATGGACTCAGAGCTAGGAGACAAAGCTTTGGTTCTATCGTGGCCATTAACCAGCAATATGACCTAGTTCTGTCATGGCCGTTAACCAGGGATGAGACTTTCAGTGAGACACATAAACTCTTCAGATTTCAGCATCCTCACTGGTAAAATGAAATGAGTCTTCGCAGGTGATCTCTAACACCCCTTCCTACCGCTAAAATTCTGATTTTTCTCACTGATGTGGCAGTGGGCTCTTTGGGGCCTACTATAATCTTCTCTCTCTTGGCAGGCTTAGCATTTTACAGCTAGGAGAGACCTCAGAGATCATGTAATCTGCCCGCCCCCCACCTCAGCTTACAGAAAAGGAAATTGGAGTCCAGAGAGATTGTGACTCAGTTTCCTTTTTGGGAAAATGAGGTTGGACTTAGTAAATCTCCAAGTTCCCTTTCAGTTCTATCATTCCATTATTTCGAGAGATGGGGTGGTACAGTGGGAAGAAGGCTAGATTTGCAGCCAAAGGCCTGGGTTCCCATCCTGGCTTTGCTAATTATTTCTACTGTGGTTTGGGGCAACTCACTTAACCTCTCTGGGTTTTGTTAAACCTCTCTGGGACTTGGTAAAACGAGGGGTTGGACTAGATGACTTTTGGGGTCTCTTCTATCTCTAAGGGTGTATTTCCAAATTATATGCCTCTATGAGGTGCAGAAGTCTCTTCTCCCCTATGTAAGAGCATTTGAATGTAATAAAACTCACTTCCCTGTCTATGGTCCAAGAGCACATCTTTTAGCAGTCCTAGGGAAGATTTTCTAGCTTTCCCTGCAGTTACTTATGCTGGGCCTGAAGGGATTTGCCATAGCCTCTCAGGCTCTATCTGAAGCCAGTCCTCAGGGGAATGGAGACCAGAGGCCTTGCTGACTTCACCTCTGCCGTGTCATTGAGAATCTCCCAAATCTTGCCTCCTCCAGTCACATCCGGAGCTGTGTGCCGGGCCAAATTGAGTTGTAGATGTGAATTATTTAGAGGTACCAGTGGAATATGGCTGTATCAGTAACACAGACTCTCAGTTTGTGGCCTTGGGGCAGTCTCCCTTGTACACTCCATCACTATTTTCTCTCATGAATAATGGAGGAGCAGAATTACTCTCTGTGTAGAGGATTCATACCCTGAGAAAACAAGGTTGCTCTGAAATTAATTTTCCATACTAAAAGAGTGACAGAAAATCAATTAATCGCATATTATTCTATATGGAAGCAAAGTAAAAGGAACAGTGCAAATGGTTGTAGCTGAATAGAAAGAAGCAAATGCCCACAGAGGCCAAGAACTTTGGAGGGTGCTCAGCTCAAGTCACAACAAGGAAGATAATATACTCTGCTACATAAAGGGACATGGGGAGGTGATGATCTCCGTAGGGCAGCTAATGGAATCCTTGCTCTCTCTCTTTGCCGAGCTAATATCTTTCTGTCCCCTTATTATTTGGGGGGAATGAGTGAGGTTAGCACTTTGCTTCAATGCATTTAATAAGCTTTGCAAACCTTAAAAGCCTGATCCAAATGTTCATTATCAATTAATCAATCAGAATTTATTAAGCACCTACTATGTGCCAGGCATTGTGCTAAATGCTGGGGATACAAAAAGAGGCAAGAGACAGTCCCTGCCCTTAAGGAGCTTACAATCTAATGGGGGAGACAACATGCAAACAAATCTATGCAAAACAAGCTGTATGCAGGATAAATGCGAAATAATTAACAGAGGGCAGGCACTTGAAATTAACAGGGGTTAAGGAAGACTTCCTGTAGAAGGTGGGATTTTAGTTAGAACTAAAGCTAGGAAGGTCAGTGGTCTGATTGAGGAGGGATAATATTCCAGGAATGGGGGACAGACAGAGAAAATTCATGGCACTGAGAGATGGAGTCTTGTTCATGAAAAGCCAGGAGGCCAGTGTCACTGGGTACATGTTGGGGAGTAAAGTATAAGAAGACTGGAAAAGTGTGGGGGGGGGACCTAGGTAATAAAGGGCTTTGAATGCCCAATAGAATATTTTATATTTGCTTCTGGAGGTGATAAGACACACTGGAGTTTATTGAGTAGGGGAGTGACATAAAGTTGGATCTGTGCTTTAAGAAAATCACTTTACTGGCTGAATGGAGAATGGATTGGAGTGGGAAGAGACCTAGGCAGGGAGACCCACTTACAGACTATCGCAGTAGTCCAGGTGTGAGGTGATGAAGGCCTGCACAAGATAGGTGGCAGTGTCAGAGGAGAGAAGAGGGCATAATCAAGAGATGTTGCAAAGGAACATCCTAATGGGCTGGGCTTAAAGTCCTTTCCTTTTTTCCTTCCTTCCTTCCCTCCTTCCTTCCTTCCTTCCTTCCTAAAGAGGAACGATTTCATTATCAAATGAGAGTATATATGATTACCAATTGAGATAATGGAAGTAAAATATGTTGCTTTACATCTCATCTTATTACCTGACCAATTTTGCTATTATTTTCCTTTCCTCATCTAGACCAGACCTCTAAGCAACATGCCCCTACTCCCTATGGGAGGTAATTGTATTAACTGTGAAACTCTCACCCTAGGGCTGAACTGTCTCAGTTGGTGAATGGGTGATTAAAAACTCATTTACTCCACTTTTATGTGGTCATAACCCAGACCAAACTATGCTTCACATCCCACCTGGGCCATCTTGCTATTTGCCTTGTCATTACACTAACTCTTCCCCTACCTCTTGCTACTGGAACAGTAATTAAATTAATACTGCCCTACTTCTGCAAAGAGTATGTCAATTGACTGCCTTATGGATCAACTTGGTGTTTCTCTGACTTGGTAGACTAGAGTGTCTTTCCCTGGTTACTACTCCCCCAAATGGGTTGTATTTTTCTGTCATAATGTAAGTTCCTTGAGAGCAGGAACTTTCTTGCTTTTGTGTTTTTGATCTTAAAGTGAGTACAAAGCTTTTCCTTAGGACATGTTCTTTCATCTACTACTCAAAAGGGGCACTGAGTAGGTCCTCATATGTTTCTTTTGAAGTAACAGCCACTCTCTATCTCATTTATCTCTTCTGGTATGAACCCAAGAGTTCTAAAAGACAAATATTCCATTGAAGCTAGGCATGGTGATTGACTCCACAAAGTTGAAAAAACCATTAATAACTCTAACCCATGTCTTTTTTAAGTCTAATCAGTTTGGATTAAGTTATTTATTGATATTCATTAAACCACTTTGGGAATTGCTGTAAGTGCCATATTTTTTCAGCTATTAAACTACACTAAGACTTTTGGGACAGCCTGCATAAGATTAAACTACAAAGAGCTGGTGCAAAATAGAATGATAGAATTAGAACCGATGGAAGGGCCAGCAAGACATAGACAAGAATTGTACAGTATGAGGAATGGATAGTTTAACATCTACACCACTGGAAGACTGTTGAGATTATTGGTTCATCAACATTATGAACAATAATAATGATAATGACACTAGATTTTAAGTCAGATAAAGAAACTGAGTCCCAGAGAGGTTAATTGACTTGCCTTTATACATTACTCCCCTTTGTGCCCTTTATGGTTTAATGAAACTGATCTTCTTCCTAATATATAACACTATGGCTTTTATCTTCCTTTTCTATGTCTTTGTAGAAGACATAGAACACTCCCCTCATAAATGACTGAGATTTATACCTAAATCTATATATATACATACATATATACATATACATGCATACATACATGCATATATTTCAGAGGCAGTCTGGATCGAAAGCTGACCTTGGAGCCAGGAAGACCTGGGTTCAAGTTCTGCCTTGGGCACAAATACTAGTTATGTGAATGACTTCTTGGTACACTTGGTACATTGGTAAAGGGAATTATTTTCTACTAATGAAATCACAGGCTCTGTACCTATTCTTGTGTATACTCATGCATACACATTTTATCACCCCCTTGATAGAATAGAATCTTTTTTGAGGTCAGAGAGTGTTTTCTTTTTGCCTTTGTAGTTCCAGTTCCTGGCACATAGCACTGCACAGGAAATGCTTGATTGCTTAAGGTCACACAAACATTAACTGGCAGACTTGAGATTTGAACCAGATCCTCTGACTCCACAGTATTCTGTCCACTGTACCGTGTTACCTCTCATTTCCTCCTCAACTCTAAGGAGGAGGGAGAAGCTTCAGAACCTCAGTAGAGGTTCTTTCATCAAATCTGACTTTGCATTGAATTTATGAGTTGAAGTCGATGGTGGTTTTGAAAGACTTCCTTGCTGTCGTAAGCTTCATGTTTGATGCTTTGCCACATCCACCTTCTCCATTATAATCAAACAAATCACTTGGTTTATCAGTCGCCCGCATCCTGACGTGTGGGCCTCTCATGTCCTAGCTGCTGACATGCAGACAGGTGTCCTATGTTCTAGTATTCTGATACATGGCCACATCATACCCTGGGCATCCTGATTGGCAGGTGCGTTGCCCCTTTGATATTGGCTGCTATGACACTGAGTGCCCCAGCTATAGCCTACCTGACTGATGTGTGTGTCTATTGAAATCCTGTGACAGGATTTGGGTAACCCTATCATTTTGTAGTTATAACCAAGCACAGACTGGCCTGCAACCCCAATAAATTATATGATTTATAAACCAAGGTTTTGTGAATTGAATTATGTTCAATGCTTGAGGAAAGTTTAGCTTTATTAAAGACTCCTGTGATTTCATCCTGGTGTGTAGGTAGATGTCCCTGGGTCCTGAGGACTACTCCAGTAGATTACAGCCTCTGGAGGGTCCTACCAAGTGGGAAAGGTTTTGGACCAGTGATAGACAAGGACCAGCCTGGATAAATTCAGCAAGGCTCATTTCCCAGAGCTCTGCCACTGGGTGATGAGCTGTTGTTGGTCTGGGAAACTCATGAAACCATATGCTAAAGTATGGAGGAAGGTTTGGGATCTGTATTGGTGGAGACCATCTTTTTTTTTTTAAAGTAAATCTGGGAGCAGATAGGTGGCACAGAGGATAGAGCACCAGCCCTAGAGTCAGGAGGACCTGAGTTCAAATATGGCCTCAGACACTTGACCCTTACTAGCTGTGGGACCCTGGGCAAGTCACTTACCCCATTGCCTAGCCAAAAAAAAAAAAAAGTAAATCTGGAGCAAGGAGAACTTATCATCCTGGGGAATATCACTTGAAAAAGAAAGTAATTTTTGTATATGTGTGTTTTAAATAATCTTCCTTAACATATGTCTTATATATTTGGCTTTTTCTTTATTGAATCATTAAGTTGGTCATGTATATGCTGTTTTTTTGTTATCCATTACTCTAACAACAATAATAACAATAACAAGTACTTATATAGTACTTTAAAGCACTTTACAAATATTATTTCATTTTATCCTCATAAAAATCATGGGAGGCACAGTTATTGTCTTCATTTTACAAATAAGGAAACAGGCTGAAGAAGGTTAAGTGATTCACCTAGGCTTACCCAGCTAGCAAGTGTCTGAGCCTGGATCCTGGCTGCTACGTTCAGCACTCTATCTACAAGACAGCTTATCTACAACATGTCTTGAGGAAACAAGTTCTTGTGTTCCTGGATTTGTTCATAGGTTATTTCTTTTGCTTGCTTTCTGCCTCTGATCCTAAGTGAAGAGAAGAAACATCTCAGAGGTCACTTTCAGATTTGTGCTAACCAATACAACTCTGAGATGAATTTCCTCATAGGCAAATTACCAAAGAGATTTATGTAACCCAGAGTAAAATTTTAGCTTACTCCTATAATTTCTCAGGGTAATAAAGACAAGTGAAGTCTCCCCAGAGATCTTCATTGCCCCTGCAGAACACACAAATAGGACTTCCCTCCTCCAGATAATTGTGAGGAGCCACATAAAGCATACAGTGGAAAGGAGAATGGGTCCCATTATCACTAAGGATATATCTGAGCCTACCATTCGTGGCATGCGCCTTGAAGGCAATAACAACAACGATGACAACAATGATCATGAAGATGATGGTGATAAAAAAACATTTATTAAGTGCCTTCTATGTGCCATGCACAGTGTTAAGTGCTTTACAAATGAATTGAATCATGTTCCATGCTCTAGGAAAGGTTAGCTCCATTAAAGACTCCTGTGGCTTCATCCTGGTGTGGAGGTGTCCCTGGTTTCCTAAGGGCTATTCCAGTAGATAACAGCCTCTAGAAGGGGAAAGGTTTTGAACCGCTGATGGACAAGGATTAGCCTCTTTTGATTCTCACAACAATCCTGGGAGGTAGATGCTACTATTACCCCATTTTACACATGAGAAAAACTGAGGCAAACAAAAGTTAAGTAACTTGCCCAGGGTCATGCAGCTAGTACATGTCTGAGGCCTGACTTGAACTCTGGTTTTCCTAACCTTAGTCCCAGGGCTCTATTCATCATACCACCTTGTTGTCTAGAATTTCTAGAAACAACATGGCTGTTTTTTTAGAATCGCTAGTAAAGGTGAATTTCTGGTAGGTTTTTTTTGGGGGGGGGGAGGCAATGAGGGTTAAGTGACTTGCCCAGGGTCACACAGCTAGTAAGTGTCAAGAGTCTGAGGCCAGATTTGAATTCATGTCCTCCTGACTCCAGGGTTGGTGCTCTATCCACTGTACCACATAGGTGCTTTATCTGGTAGTTTTTGATGTGTGATTATAATTACTTCCTTTAGGGCAAAGTGACTGTCAGTTATAGATATTTACTGTTCTTGAAGACAGCTCTTTTGTTGAGTTGGCCATGTGTATGGTCTTCACCAGTATATGTGTTTATATTTACTGACTTCCTAGGGTGCAATCAGACACACATGCAGAGTAACATGGGGTGATGGGTTTGGAAGGGGGCTGAAATCTCTGGTGGGGAGTGTGGAAGATGACAATAATGATAATGAGAATGTGAAACCAACCCTTCCATCATGCACCAGGGCCATTGAATCATTTCTAGAAACTTTCTCTTTGAGTACCTTAGGTGGGTTGACCTGCCTACATTCTCAGGAATATCTAAAGTTCCTAGTTCCATGGCTTTTTGACTAGCCATCTCTTCCTGTCCCCCACATACACATGTCCCAATGAATGCCAGGGGCTACTCAGGGAAGCCAAAGCACTTGGCTGGAGTGATTTACTGTGTGCCAGGCAAACCCCAAAGTTAAGGCAGCAAGATGGTTTGAAACTGGCATCCTCTGACTTGAGGCCTGATGATGACTGTTAAGATGAATAGTGCTAGGTGGAGGGAGGAGGGAAGAAGAGATTTATCACAGCTTGGAGTCAGCCACTTTGCCTTTGCTGCATGTGCTGTTTTTAACCACCCAGCCCCCTTCCCTTCAGTTTCCTCCTAAGTCCCAACGCTCTCCTGCAAATTGCCAGATGTGGAGAAAAAGAAGATTCATTCCAGAGGGTGCAGTTCAGATACTGAGCCCTCAATCTGCAGATGTTTATTGACTTATAAATCCAGTCTCTTTAGCAGCTCATTAGAAAGGTATAGCTCTATGACTGTTGCCTGATTCTCTCTCTGTCTCTTTTTCTGTGTCTCTCTCTATTTCTGTCTCTCCCCCCCTCTCCCTCTTCATCTCTTTCTCCCTCTTTCTTTGTCTCTGTCTCTCTGTCTGTGTCTGTCTGTCTCTCTCTGTTTTTCTCTCTCTCTCTCTGTCTCTCTCTTTCTCTGTCACTGTCTGTCTATCTATCTCTCTTTCTCTGTACTATGTCCACAGAATTCCTTTGTTTTTTGACTAGAGGGTTTTGGCCACAATTCCTGGGGTCTATGAAATACCCACTCAAAATCCTTCCATTAAATGACAGGGCCAGGGACAAGGAAGAGAGGGTTGTGGATTACGCCATCACGGAACCATCTTTGAGTTGCCTTTTTTCCCCTTGGCTTTTCACCCTAGTTAGTCTTTTGTGTGTGTGCGGACTGCTTATGGTCGTAGGGAGGGATGAACTCCCTCAGAGTGCTGATTGATAGAATGACTGTAGCCGGAGTGAGGACCCCTTGATTATTAACTAATCCTGGTGGGAGGGATGGGGAGGGGAACTCCTGGTACTGAGCATCCCAGTCAAATAACTAGGAGTCAAGACTGTTAGCTAAGCTCAGCTTTTGCCCCAGTTCGTCACTGAGGATAAGGTGGGTGAAACATTCTATTGCTATGGACTTTAAATAAGAATTCTTTGATGGTGTAAAGTCTACAGTAGATATTGTCACTCTGCTTAGCTCAATCTGTCTAATCACCTGTCAAGACCCAGCTATTGTGCACCATGAGGTGAAAGGGTTAATCTGGCCTTCAACCTCCTGAGAGGCCATCAAAGAACAGCTGAGTCGTGGCTGATTGAGGATTCAACATGGGTTGTTAGTGTGGTTGGGTTTTGTGCATGGCTGGGGGGGGGGAAGGGGGGGGAGGGCAGAGTGTGAAATACTGAACTCATGGGGAGTTTTCTAGCTCTCTTGTGTCCAGAAGGTTCTGGCGAAGGGCAGGGAAGCCAGGATGGAGGTGAAGCATCTCATCTGGAGTTAGGCAATGAAAATAGCTGAGTACCAGAAATGGAGATCGTGAAAACATAAGCATGGTACTGAAAAGAAATGACTAAGAAAAACAGGATCCATTATAGGGAAGATCAGAAATGGAAGGTGGCCTGGGATAGAATCATGATAGATTCTAGACAGTTAGATGAAAACTAGAGAGGTGAGTCCCTGCTGAGAGGAGTGGTCTGGTGACAAAGGAGGGAAATCTGCTGACTTCATTGTTCTGGGTGCCCGTATAGCAGCCCTGCCCATTCAAATGCCTTAAAGGATCCTTGACTATTCAAGCCTGACTCCTGACATGATTCAGGTTCTCTCTCTCTCTCTCTCTCTCTCTCTCTCTCTCTCTCTCTCTCTCTCTCTCTCTCTCTC
>NW_020954556.1:11129992-11196988 GCF_900497805.2 Vombatus ursinus
CTCTCTCTCTCTCTCTCTCTCTCTCTCTCTCTCTCTCTCTCTCTCTCCCTCTTTCTTGGCATGGTGAAGAAACTGTCTTTCTGATTCAGTAGGCTTGGCAAAAGATAGCAGAAAGGGTATTACAACCAGGCTGTGTGTACACATACATATGAGCACCCTGTGATTGTATTTTTCTTTTTCTTTTTTTTTAAAGTATATATGCTTTCTTTTTTAATTCATTAATTAATTTTTTAAATTTATGGAATAAAATAAGTATTTCCATATTATAGTACAATACAAAAGATGATTGCACATGAAATCACAAATAGATGAGGTTCAACTTGCTATTGCTTGTATTTTTCTGATCAGGAGTTTCTCTGGCCAGCTAACTTGACACGAATGTACAACTTATTTCTTGATGAGCCTCTGCAGACTTACAGTTCACTCGCAGGCTGGTTTCTAATTCTGAAGAGAGCATACCCTGTCCATACAGCATCTTAAATAGAACATGCACAGTTTTAAAATGGAGATACATCGTGGTTTCTCC
Organism: Vombatus ursinus; assembly: GCF_900497805.2. NCBI lineage: Eukaryota > Metazoa > Chordata > Mammalia > Diprotodontia > Vombatidae > Vombatus > Vombatus ursinus. Next base: position 11,130,519 of record NW_020954556.1, read on the forward strand.
ACAGTGAAAAATTGATTTCAAGTCTAGGTGGCATCCCCTTTTGGGGATGTGGGTTGGAGGGACCCTTCCCCACTTCAGAGCAGTCACGGATATATTTGATGGTATTCTATCTCTAATGATGACATTTTTAATTGGCTGGTGATTTGGAACTGGAGATCCCTCCCCCCCACCAGACCCTATGGAGCTCAGAAAATGGAAATCCTGCAGGAATGGATTCAGATTGTCTCTATAGTATAGCCATGGAATTCAATCTTGGTAGCCAATTAAAATTGTCATTGATGCCCATAGGAAACAGTCAAAGGATATCTGTACCTGCTCTGAAGTGGGTAGGAAGAGGGCCCCTCCCTCACATAACCCCAACTGGAGGCTCTACTTGTATTTTGTTACCTTGGTTCCTCCCCTCAAAATGGAGAGAATGTTGTAGATCCTTTTTCCTTTCTTGTAATCTTTTTCTCAGTTATTGTGAAAAATAAGGGATTTTCCTGAAGGTGCAAGTCTTTGCATACATGAAGAGGTTTGTGGCAGAGGGCATCCTAACCAGCAGTGACTGGCCAATAGCTTCCACCTGATTTCAGGCTGGTATGTGGCATCTGCCAACAAACCATAATCACAGCTCGCATTTTCAGAGCCCTCTAAAGTTTACAATTCAAGAGGCAGCATGGCATGGTAAAGAACTGGTTTTGGAGTCAGGAAGACCTGGGTTCAAGTCACCTACCACTCAAGGCTGCAGGCATTGTCTAAGACTTGCGGAGAAGGTGCTAGCTACTCTGTAGTTGAAGAGAGAATTCCTCACCCGTAGTCCCTATGCCGATGGAATCACAGTTCTAGTGTCCTCCCTCCCCAAAAAAATAGTTTGCAAAACTTTTCTTAACAGCAACCCATGAGGTGGACAATGAAAGGATTATCATCTCCATTTTACAGATTAGGAAACTGAGACTTGGGAGAGATTAAATGACATTTTTAGAAAATGTCACAGGCAAGACTTGAATTGGAGTTTCTTGGGTGCAAGTATATCACTCTTTCTACTGGGCCACACTGCCTATACTAGACCTAAGGATAAAGAGCCCCCAAAATGAATATTCATGGGAGAAGCTAGGGCTGCCTGAGTTACAAGGGAGCAAAGAGCTAGTCAGAGTGTGGTGTGCTACCCAGTATAAAAGATGCCTCACTGGGCACAATTGTGAGCAACTTCATTGTTTCTTCTATAGGATACTTGGTTTGTCTCACTTTTCCTCTCTGGGGTCCATTATCCTGCTGCGGTCCTTGTTCAGTTGTTTCAGATTCTCTTCATGACCCCATTTGAGGTTTTCTAGGCAAAGATTCTAGAGCGGTTTGCCATTTTCTTCTCTAGCTCATTTTACAGACGAGGAAACTGAGTCAAACAGGGTTAAGTGACTTGCCCAGAGTCACACAACTAGTAAGTGTCTGAGGCCACATTTGAACTCAGGTCTTCCTGAGTTCACTCTATCCACTGTGTCACTTAGCTGCCCTATCCTGCTGACCCTTTTGTTTTCACTCTACTGCCTTCTGCCTGGCTCTAGAATGAGATGTATTCCTGTTCTTTTGACTATGGTGAAAACTGGACTTTGCTCCTCAATTCATTCTTGTTTCTGTCTGTATTGCCATGAGAACAAAGTGAGGCTTCCGTTTACACTGTCCGTATCTCGGATGTATGTAATTGTTTGAGTGACGTCTCCCCAATTGGAAGGTGAGCTCCTTGAGGACTGGGACCATGTAGAGGCAGCTAGATGAAGCAGTGGATAGAGACGTGGGCCAGGAGTCAGGAAGACCTGAGTTCAAGTCCAACCTCAGATACTTACTAGCAAGGCAACCCTAGGCAAATTGTTTAACCTCAGTTTCCTCAATTGTAAAATGTGGATAATACTGGCACCTACCTCCCAGGATTGTTGTGAAGTTCAATTGATATAACATTTGAAAGTGTTTAGCGTAGTGCCTGGCACATAGTAGGTGCTTAATAAATGCTTATTTCCTTTCTTCCTTTTGCTTTTCTTTGTATACCAATGTTTAGTGCATGTGCTTTCTGACACAAAGTAAGTGCTTAATAAATGCTTGTTGACTGACTGACTGACTGCCTGATAGTGGTGTCAGAAAGGGCCAGTGAAGCTTGGACATGGCAAGGGAGTCTGCCCTGAGTAGATTCCCCTGTTTCCTGATTCCCGAATCTGGCTTCCATGAAGTTGACTAACCATTACCTTGGTACCTCAGGAAGGAATACTTCAGCCAAACCTGCTCACTTCATTTCAACAGATTATTTACTAAAGACTTACTGTGTGTAAGACATGGTGCCAAATGCTTCAGAAACCAAGCTAAAAGATGACCTAGCTACTGCCTTCAAGAATATTACATTGTACTGATGGTGATGGGGAGAAGGGGTACAGATGTGCCATGAATCCAGAGAAACATTGGACCTGTTAGGGGGTGAAGGGGAAAAAGGAGAGTTCTAGGCAAAGTGCTCTGGGAAAATTTGAGGAGGGAGGGAGAAAATGTTTTCCCAGGGCTAGGGTAAGGATAGGAAGGGAGCATCAGAGACTTCTTCCTTGAGGATAGGGCTCCTTAGCTGTGTCCTGAAGAAAGAGAAGAATTCTGAAAGGTAGCGATGAGGTGGGAGTACGATACAGGCATGGCAGCTGGCCTGTGCAAATTCACAGGAATGGGAAACACTGCTACACATGGAGACTAGCTAGTAGTCCAGTTTGGGTGTGTGGTGTGGGGATGGAGACAACAGGGCAGAGTGGCTACAGAACTGTCCACGGAGCCAAGAAGATTGGAGTTCAAGTCACCCCTGACGTTTATTGGTTATGGAACCCTCAGCAAGTCATTTACAAGGGATCTAGGCAACTCTCCAACACTGTAAGTTGTGGCCAAGGTATAGATCGGCTATGATAGAGGAAGTTTCATCATCTGGGACAGGGGTGGGGAACCTGTGGCCTCAGGGTGACATGTGGCCCTCTAGGCCCTCAAGTGTGGCCCTTCGACCGAATCCAAACTCCACAGAACAAATCCCATTAATAAAAGGATTTGTCCTGTAAAATTTAGATTCAGTCAAAAGACAGCACCCAAGGAACTAGCAGGCCAATATGGCATTGAGGCTGCAGGTTCCTCACCCCTGATCTGGGAGCTCCTTACATCAGTGAAGTCATAGGTACAGTGCCTATCCTGCAGAGTTTATATTTTATTTATAGGGTGCTAGGTGGCATTGTAGATAGAATACTGGACTTGGAGTCAGGAAGACCTGTGTTCAAATTCAGCTTCAGACACTTCCTAACGGTTCAATCCTAGGCAAGTCAATTAACTTCTCCGTGACTCAGTTTCCTCCTCTGTAAAAAGGGATAACAATAGCACCTACCCTCCTGATTGTTTGTTATTATTTGTCCTTCCTTCTGGAAGAGGACCAACGACATCAGGAGGGTGATGTCTTGACCTACAAGTGAATTGGATTTAAGTGAGGCAGAGCTGTGCAGAGTCATCAGCCTCACTTTCTCTTCCAGAGTCATGGGAGTCCGGTGGCAAGACAGAGGTCAGGATGACTGGCAATGGCCCCGGATGCAGTGGGAGACCTTGGCTGCCTGGTTACTATGAGAATTAAGTGAAATAATATTTATAAAGTGCTTTGCAAACCATAAAATGCTATATAAACACTATTATTATTATTTATTATCCTATAGGCAACTGTGCTTATGGGAAAGCAGAGAGTGAAAGCAGTTGCTGCTCTGTGGAGGAGCAGACTGTCTTTGAGGACAGAGCTGAGGTGGAGCCAAAGGAGATTGGTGGACCTGACTGGAAAGCTCAGAATCCACAGGGAGGGCTCTTGGGCATGTCCCTTAGGTTTAGCCTCCATGAGTTCTCTTGACTGTCCTTTTCAGTGTGGCATTGATGTACTTGAGGCATCTGTGTTCCTGAAGTTTCGTGTGTAGTTTTCTGGGTCTGTGCTGTCTGTTTGCAGGGGGCTGGAATCTTTCTTCAGCTGGGGGAATGCCATGCTGGTGTGAAAAAGACTCCCCCCACCTCTTCCCTCATTTGTCTCTTCTTTCCTGAAACCTTCTGGAGATGCTGCTACCTAATGCTAAGGGCTAGTGTGGTGGAGGCTGTGGAGTCCTGGGCATCAGAAGTCACAGGCAGGGGCAGCTAGGTAATGCAGTGGATAGAGTGTGGGCCCTGGAGTCGGGAGGACCCGAGTTCAAATCCAGCCTCAAACACATGACACTTACTAGCTGTGTGACCCAGGCAAGTCACTTAACCCCAATTGCCTCACAAAAAGGAAAAAAAAAGTCATAGGCAACACCAATAACTCCTTTCGGGCAGAATTGCTATTATTCTGTGATACGTCACATCAAAAGAGACAGGAATGAAGGGAGCATAGTGATTGTACTCTCCTAGCTTAAGTAGATGAAGCCCTGGCAGGGATGAGTCAGTCAATGAACAGTTATCACAGCACTTACTTTTCAGAACTGGGTCTTGTTCTAACCTTCATCTTTCTTTGGTTTTCTTTGCCCTGAAAATGCTCAGTGCCTGGACTTTGGTCTCTTCTTTTGGCTTACCCTTGAGTATTGTGCCTCAGTCAATGTGTGTCCCTTCTGAAAGGACCCTTGACTTCCTGCTGCCCAGTGGAAACTGTACTTGGTGTAGAACCAGGAGGTGTGGGTGTCTGATACACACTAGCTGTGTATTTGTGGGCAAATCACCTTACTTTTCTTGAACCTCAGTTTGTTCATCTATAAAATGGGATCAGAATACTCAGGCAAACTACTTCACATGGTAATTATCAGGAAACAAGTTTGTAAGCCTTAAGGCACTACAGAAATATGAGGAAGTGTGCTGTGGTGGGACTAGTGTTGAATTTGGATTCAGGGCTTTAAATGGAGGTTCATAATTGGCCTGTGCTACCTACTATGTGACTCTGGGCAAAACACTTAAATTCCTTGGGTTTTAATTTACTCCACTATAAAATCAAAAGATTGGACCTCTAGGCTTCCTTCCACTTCCCAATCCCTCTCTGTGTGTAGGTGTTATTTCTATTAGGATTTAGAGATGTAAGAGTACTTAGCACAGTCAAACCCCTCATTTTACAGATGAGGCAACTAATGCCTAGAGAAGTTAATACCTATCCAAGATTACCCAGGAAGTATGTAGCAGATTTATCAACTCTTCTGATCTGAAATCCAGCACTGTTTATACTGCAGCATCCTACTTCATTAGAATTGCCTTTCATTTGAACATTTCTGACTTGAATCTAGGCAATTGCTTTGGTCTGGTTTTTCTGCAGGTGACCTGCCCCAGTTCTACCTGGCCTTTCCCTCCCTTGTCTACACTAGCCTGTTTCTCAATCTCCAGTCCCACACTGTTGTTGTTCAGTCATTTTTCAGCTGTGTCTGACTCTTCGTGACCCCATTTGGGGTTTTCTTAGCAAAGATACTGGAGTGGTTTACCTTTTCTACCCCAGCTCATTGTACAGATAAGGAAACTGGGGCAAACAGGGGTAAGTGACTTATGCAGGGTCACACAGTTAATAAGTATCTGAGGTTGAATTTGAACTCGGGTCTTCTTGACTCCCCGGTAGGTGCAGTCCCACATTACCAGCCACCTATTTGATATTTCTACCCTGATGTTCCATAGGAGTCCTATGAGTTTGTTTTATGAGGTTGAATACATCTCCAAAATAGAACTCATGATCTTTCACCTTCAAAACCCAAACATCTTCCAGACTTCCTTATCTCTATTGAGGGCACCACCCCCTTCCAGTTACCTAGGTTTGTAATGTTGGTGTCATCAGAAACTCTTCAGTCACCTAATCCCTTGTATCCAATCAGTTACTGAGCTTTGTCAGTTTCACCATCATGGCATCTTTCACATGGGTTTCCTTTTCTGCGCTCACATTGCCACTGACACAATCATTAGCTTCTCTCCTGAATTATTGCACTAGCTTGCTTAACTGGTCTCCTTGCCCCTCTCCAATCTTCCTCTCTATAGGCACTGAAAATGATTGCCTAAAACATAGTTTTGACCATGTCATTCTCCTGCTCAGTAAACGCCAGTGCTCCTATTACCTTGAGTATCAAATACAAGTACCTCGGTTTAAAGCTTTTTACAACCTGGCTCAAACCCACCCTTTACATACTGATCCAGCCAAAATGTCTTTCTTGCTGTTCCTCAAACACAATATTTTGGCTCCCATCTCTTTGTCTTAGAACATGTTTTCTACCATGACTTGATTGATCTCCCTCCTTACTTTCATCACATAGAATCTTATGGAATCTCTATTTTCCTTGAAAGCTCACTCAAAAACTGTCTCCCCCACCCCCAACTGCTCCTGTTTCCCTCCAAATTACATGGTTATTTATTTTGTATGTGTTGTTTGTCCCTATAGAATGTGAGCTCCTTGAGGATAGGGTCTATTCATTTCTATCTTTGCATTCTCAGGGCCTAACACAGTGACTGGGATGTGGTAGGTGCTTAAAAATGATTGTGGATCAGTTCCCTGATTCCGCCAAACCTTGAGCTGATTTGACCTGCTTTGGGGTAGGGTACAATTCAACCAAGGATATGCACCTGTTAAGCATCCTGGAAATGACTGACTGCCTGTCACTCTTCCCTGACCCAGACTCTGCCCCTGCAAAAGCCAGAAGAGATGAAACAATGACCATCTTGGGTATAAAAAAAAAAATGATGGCCTGACCTAAGGGAAACTGTTTATTATGATTCTAGTAAGTGAAATCCATTAAGTCTGACAGAAATACAGCAAAAGTTGAGATTTGTCATCTGTTTATGGGGAGGGATGGGAGGCATTCAACTTACTTCTTTGCCAATTTAAGGTTATTATTCCCTCTGCACCTGCCCAGGGCAGTCTCTGTCATTACATTCATTTTCCAGAGAAACCTGTTGAACTTTTCCATGTTTTCCGTGTGGTTTGGCAGAGAGACGGTATCTCTGGTACATGATGAGGTGTTTTCACCTAGATAGTCAGGTAAGGAATCTAAACAAATAGAGGACTCCCAGAGAAAGAGTCACTGTTAATGAGGCTGCTTCCCAGCCACAATCTTGGGGAGGGATACTTTTCTCAGCCTGCTGACAAATAACTTTGGAGGATTAGGAATTTGCAATCAACCTTTGGGCTGAAGAAGCAGCTGGGGCTGGCAGTTAGGAAGGGGAAAGTGAAAGAATGGTGAAAGAAGGAGGGGTAGATTGCCCCAGAAGTTAGGAATGTGTGTGTGTGTGTGTGTGTGTGTGTGTGTGTGTGTGAGGGTATCTGCCCATTATAAAAGCACAGGGACCTCCCCCTTCACTTGCTTCTCATTTTGGTCATAGGATGATGTATATGAGATGAGAAGGGACCTTAGAAATTACTCAGTCTAACATCCTTAAGGTCCAGAGAGGTTGAACGTCTTGCCTGAGGTTACATAGTCAGCAAGCAATAAAGACAGACTCTGAATGCAGTCTCTACTCTGACTCTATTCAGGCTCTACTCTGAGTCCAGACTTTATTATTACTGTATTTTTTTTAACAATTTGATGCATCTATAATCATCTCATCAATGTGGATGTGGCCTCCAATGGTACAGAGCATAACCCATCCACAGCTGCTCATGCCATGGACACGTGCCCATGTCCTTCTAGAAGGTCTCAGTGATGGGCAGCTAGGTGACGCAGTGGATAGAGCACCAGTCCTGAATTCAGGAGGACCTGAGTTCAAATTCGGCCTCAGACACATAACACTTACTAGCTGTGTGACCCTGGGCAAGTCACTTAACCCCATTGCCTAGCCAAAAAAAAAAAAAAAAGAAAAGGTCTCAATGAGAAGTCCACCCAGTGCCCTAGAAAGCTTCCTTTATTGCAAAGATTCTTAACCTGGGGTCACTGAATTTATTTACATGTATATGTACACATACCTGCAATGCATCTGCATCTGCAGACACACAAGCATATATGTGCACACACATGTGCACATATATGTGTGAACAACACACACATACAGATATGCATTGTGTGATGCACACAGAATATGTGCATGTGTATTACACATATGCCCACATGCAAAACACAATATATACATGTGCACACATAAGGAATGCAATGCACATACCCACACGTGTGTACATGTGACCACAAATATAGACATAGACAATGTATACCTTCATATGCGCATGTCTAGAAATGACACATCCACAATTTGTAATTTGTACACATTTATGCACAATAGGCAGCACATATATATACGCACACAATGTATAATATGTATATGAATGCCTTTATACAACACCTGCTCACACACATATACATGTATATGCACACATGTGTATATATGTAAGCAGTCTTCAGTATGTAGGGTCACTGCCCGTGTAATGCACGGCACACAAAGCACATGTATGTGACATGTATGTATTCATACGCAAAACATATGTTTTATGTACTCCATAAAACTGGTTTCCTTTGTAATCTTATGAATTCTATGTATTTAAAATATTATTTTATGAAGGGGTCTCTAGTGTCTCCCAGACTGCCAAAGGATTCGTGACACAAAGAAGGTTAAGGAACCTTGTTCTGTTGTTATTTTTGTTGTTGTTAGGGTACCTGAGCTGGAAGAATTCATCACGTAAAGAAAGAAAACACTTGGGCCAGTCCCTCCGGTCTTGGCTGTTCTGGCTAAAAGAGGGCCTGAAGGTGCACATGCATTCAAAGCTTGGATCAAGTCTTTCTGGGGAAAGCAGCCATGAGGAAGACAAGGGCTTCATGGTTGAGAGACTAGGCAGCAGAGGAAAAGGAAAATGGAGCCAGCAGTGGAAGAGACAACAGCTGCTGGTGGGATGCTGAGAATTTCCAGAGCCAAGCTAGGAACGAAGGCTCAGTATAAACAAGAATAAAAGACTTCCAGTGTCATGAGATGTGAAGATGCTAGGAAAAAAAGACTGAGCCACAGCTCTCTGCTGGACCCCCCACCAACACACCAGAAGCTAAGGAAGGAGGTGACTTGGAGGCAGAAACTCTGGACCTGTACCAGGACACACAATTCCACTGACGTTGCTGGAGCCTAAGTGCGGCACTCCAAATTTCTGGTGAGTGTGACTAAACCTTGAAGAGAAAGAAGGAGAACCAAGTTTATTGGCTGGGGATGGTGTGTGTCTAAAGCCAGTGCTTTGATGAATGGATTCGGTTGTGAGTCCCTTCTCTGTTTCTTCTATGAGCAGTAGGGTCAGAGTTCAAATTCAGACTTTATCATTACTTGCCTTTGGGATCTTGATCTATTTGGCCCTTAGTCTCTTCATCTATTAAATGAAATAATTTGAGTAGATCACCTTTAGGTTACTTCCCATCCCTAAATCTATGATCCCATTATTTTTAATTAACATGTTCTGTGTTAATGTTTAGAAACTTTGTGCTTTCAGAGGTTGTGGAGACACTTTTATTTTATTTATTTTCAATACTACTACTACTTTCTCTCCCTGACAATTGAAAAGCAAAAGTAATTTCTACATTGATCATGTGAAAACAAAACAAAACACAAGGTGTTTTCAGTCTTCTGCCTGAGTTTATCTCCTTTCTATTAGTAGGTGGGTTATATGTCTCATCAGAGGTCCTCTGGAATTGTGGTTGGTCATGGCATTGATCAGAGTTCTTAAATCTTTCAAAGTTGTTTTCATAGTGTTGTTGTTAATGTAAAAAATATTCTTCTGGTTCTGCTCCTTTCACTCTGCATCAGTTCGTACAAATCTTCCTGCTTTTCTCTGAAATTATCCCTTTTGCTCCTTCACTATTTCTTACAGCATGATAGTATTCCAATACATTAATATAATCTTAATTTGTTCCACCACTCTTCACTTTATCTTCACTCTTCACTTCATCTCTTAGTGTTCAGTTCTTTGTCCCCATACAAAGAGCTACTATCTATATTTATGTGCATAAGGGCCTTTTTCCTTCTTTCTTTGATTTCTTCAAAATATAGAACTGATAGTGATAACACTGAATCAAAGGTTATTTACAGTGTTGTAACTTTTTGTGCATAGTTCCAAATTGCTTTTCGGAATGGCTGTGGCACTTCACACCTCCACCAAAAATACATTAATGTGCCTATTTTCTGTGGGGACAGTTTGTAAAGACATGAGCCTGATTCTGCTATTTCCATGTGAGATTTCTTGGCAGGAACAATAAGTCATAGATGTTAATATCACAAAAATTTACCTAAGATTGAATTTGTCCCAATAGAGAAGAAGGACCTAAAGACCCTGTAGTGTATGTGGACTGGATCTATGATTTCCTTGGTGTAGGGAATTCCTGGATAAGGAAACTCCCACTGCCAATCCAGATCGATGCTTTCTTTGACTTGCCAGTATGTGACAGATGTGGGACTTTAATTCAGGTCTTGTTGGTTCTGAGGTCAGCTTTCTACCTGCCCCATAGGTTAGACTATTGTAATTGTTGTGGTAACTAATGTGTGCAGCTTTGGCCAGGCCTGGGTTCAGAATCAGTCAGGCTTAACTGAACATGTAACTTCAACTTCTCCTCTAAGCCATATTAACAAATATTAAATAAAGGGTGCTGGATTTGGACTCAGAAAATTTGAGTTGGAATCTAGCTCTTCCACTTGCTAGATATGTGACTGCTCTGAGCCTCACTTTCCACATCTGTAAAAAAAAAAAGAAAAAAAGAAAAAAAAAGAAAAAGAAAGTTGGACCAGATGGCTCCTCTTAGATCCACATCTATTATCCTATGATGTTAAATCAAACCACAACCAAATCCTTCTTAGTCCATACATACAGAAGGTAGAGGAAGCCCTTCCTGTTCCTTCTCTTGTCCTTTCTCTCCTGACTTATGTGTCCCTTCTCTGTCTTGAATCATTTCTTAGCTTTTTACTTGGGAGTGCCACCCAATTGCTGCAGTCCCAACTCCTCCTGCAGCCCAGAGAGAAAGTCAGCAAACTCTTGGCTTTGCAAACCACTCAAAGTGGTTTTTGTCTGTTTCTGGAAACCTCTCTGACCTCACACTTGGGTCTGGGAAGCAGTGAGGGTCACAGAACACTTTTCTCTTTGAATCAGTTGTTTGTTCAGGTTCTTTGTGCAGACCCATAGTTGCACGGATGCTGTTGAAGGAGAAAGGGGCTGATGTATCATCACCAAAATAAGACTTCATCTCAGGCTACCCCCTCAGGTGCACAAGACTCGATGGGATAAGTATTTCTCCCTCTGTGGTGTTTCCCCAGGGATGTGCTGGTAAAACACAATTTTTTAAAACAATGTATGTATGACATACTTTTCATCTTATCATTACCATTTTCTCAATCATTTTAAATTTAATCTTCATTATTAACATCTTTTCTACCACTCTATTAAGTCTAGAAAATCAACAAAACAATAAATCAAATCCTGATTGCTAGCGTTTGCCAATTTCCAAGGCATAAATGCTCACACTGAAAATTTAACAGTTGGTTGAGCTGGGGTTTGAGCTGGCTCCAGGACCCTCTTGTGTTTCCCTTATCTTCTGCTTATAGTCAGACCTCTCCTCCACCCTGGACTTCTTTTTCTCTCCTGTACTATGGTTAGTTATCAACATCATACCTTAATAAAGTTTGACTAATGTGAGGCAGCAAACGCTTGATCTCCTTGCCAAGTGAAGAGACCAGAGCATCCAAGGACAACCATAGTTTATTTATAAATATTTATAAACTTATAAATATATCGAGGTGGATGCAATAGTATTATCTCACAAAACAATAATAAGCATCTAAAAAAATCTTAGTTTGAGGTCCAACTAAGCCATATCATCCTAAGAGCATTTATAGGTGAAAGTGAAAGGACAACAAAGAGATGGAAAAGGATTGGCCAGAATTTTCACAACATTATTTTATTGCTCTCTTCTCATTATCAGTTAAATTGGAACTATGTCATTTGGATGCTAACACCTAAGCACCTGATATACTATGTAAAGAAATACAGGCATACCTTGTTTTATTGCACTTCTCTTTATTGTACTTTGCAAATATTCATCATCATCATCATCATCATTATTTTACAAATTGAAGGTTTGTGCCATCCCTGTAGCCAGCATTTTTGTTGGTGCCATTTTTTTCAATAGCATGTGCTCACATAGTATATCTGTTACAATTTGGCAGTTCCCACAATATTTCAAACTTTTTCATTGTTTTTATCTCTTTTATGGTGATCTGTGATCAGTGATTTTAGATATTACTATTGTCATTGTTTGGGAGTGACAGGAATCATGCCCAAATAAGACAGTGAACTTAATTGATACATGTTGTATGTGTTCTGGCTGTTCCATCTATTGGCTGTTCCCCTTTGCTCTCCCTCTCCTTCAGCCTTCCTATTCCTATTCCAACACAACAATATTGAAATTAGGCCAGTTAATAACCTTACAATGCCCTCTAAGTGTTTAAGTGAAAAGAAGAGTGATAGATGGGGCAAACTTTGTTGTTGTCTTATTTTAAGAAATTGGTACAGCCATCATAACTTTTACCAACCACCGCCCTGGTCAGTAGCCATCAACGTGGATGGCTAACCAACAAAAAGATTCTGACTTGTTGAAGGCTCATATGATGGTTAGCATTTTTTAGCAATAAAGTATTTTTTAATTAAGGTATGTAAATTGTTTTTTTTTTATACGTAGTACTATTACACGCTTAATAGACTACAGTATAAACATAACTTTTATATGTACTGGGAAATCAAAAATTTCATGTGACTCATTTTATTGTTAAGAAATTATTATTACTCTCTTATATTAATAATCAGTTATTGAATTAGGACCAGGAATTTTTTTCTTATTTCCTCATTCAGAAATTAGTCCCTTGTAGTTTGTTCAGCCAGCATCTGAAGGACATTGCTGATAATGAGGTTGATTAACTTTGTCCTTAGTCTTGTTCAGACCCCACCCCAGTGGGGAAACCCATTGTGTTCTACTCAGACTTGAATGTGTGTGGGGGGGGGGGGGGGGGGGTAGATCCTTTCTCTGGATTGCCAGGGCTAGGGGTGGTCTGGGAGTAAAAATGATATAATCATTATTATGTCCCCTAGCCCCTCATTAGAATAGGTCTACCTCTCATTATAATATTCATTCTTCTCATTAATTGTTAAGCAATCAGAGTTGATTGGTACCAGTCAGGGATATCGACTCTTCCAAGGGCATTTAAGCGTCAAGAAGCCACCATGATCCATCTTTAGTTCATGAGTGATTGCCAAATGATCAATTGTTTTGTTAGTTATTTGCTAGCCATAATTAATAAAATGATTAATTACCCAGAAATTATGACTCTTGAACTTTTCATTTGTCACAGTGAGATATTTGCTTTATTGTGGTGGTCTGGAACTGAACCTGCAATATCTCTGAGGTATGCCTGAATAAAATATCACAAAAAAAGATGAAGTAGGGAAGAGCAGCAGGACCTGACCAATTTATCCCAGAAGAAATCTGTGCCTGAGGAAAAACAATTTGAAACATTAAGGGATCGTTTTTTCAGGAAATCTCAGAGTCAAGTCAACCAGTATTTATTAAGTGCCTTCTATTCTAGGCACTGTGCTAAGCACTGGGGATACAAGAAAGGAAAAAAAAAACATAGCCCCTGCCCTTAAGGAGCTTACAGTCTAATGTGAAGAGACTCTGTAGAGGGGACTATACCAAATGATTGGATAAAACCATGGATGGAAATACCAAAAAAAGTTGTGTATGGGTGTATGGGGAACTAACTCTAAAGAACAGACTGTACCAAAACCATGGATGAAAATAATACCCACAAATATTTGCTGAGAGGACACCTATTATACCTAACCCATGAGCCTACTCTCTCTTCTCTATAAAAACTTTGTGAGAATGATATAGTCAGAGAATTTGGGTTCAAATCCCATCTCTACTACTTGCTACCTCTGTGACTTTGAGTAAGTCTCTTGACCTCTCTGGCTTTTGGTTTTCCTGGTCAATAAAATGAGGTGTTTGGATTAAATGATCTCTAAGGTCCCTTCCAGGGTAGCTTGTTGGTGCAGTGGATAGAGTGCTGGGTCTGAAGTCAGAACACTCATCTTCCTGAGTTCAAATCTGGTATCAGACACTTACTAGCTATGTGACCCTGGGCAAGCCACTTAACCCTGTTTGCCACAGCTTCCTCATCTATACGATGAGCTGGAGAAGGAAATGGCAAACCACTCCAAGAAAACCCCAAATGGGGTCTTGAAGAGTCAGACACAACTGAAAATGACTGAACAACAAGGTCTCTTCCACCTCCAAAGCTATGATTTTTTTTAATTGAAAGTATCTGATGAAAACATGGGAATAAATAGGCTTGTGTGAATGATTTTCTATAGCAGATGACATCTTTATAGTCACTGAAAGGTTCAAATAACACAATATTCCTCAATGTTTATAAAACAGCATTTGACTCACTAGAGAAAATTCAGTCTTAAACAAAATATTGTTTAGAGGAAAGAGTCTTGTATTTGTTGTCAAAGGATCTCCAGCCTCTGACGCTAGCTGTGTGACGTTGGGCAAGTCACAGAATTTCCCTGGGCCTCAGCTTCCATACCTACAAAATAAAGGTGTTAGATTAATTGACCTCTAATTTTTTTTTTTCATAGCTAAGCCTATGAGCCTATGATCTCAATTAGAGCTCTCCTCTGATAAGGCATCTCTCATCCATATGTTAAGAGCATACAAGATTCCTTGTTAAATATAATCATGGAGATTACTCTGTTCAGTGACTCTCTGATTATTAAATGTCAAGTGAGGCAGAAAACCAGGAGACATATGCTTACCAAGGGATTTCTTTACTGCCATGAAGAATGTCTTGTGAAGAGTCCAAATGGATGAAAGATTCCCTATAAAATGGTCTAAGATCTTTCAGATGTTCGTTTGTAGATGAGGTAATGCTCATCACATAAAGTCCCCAAATACTACAGGGCTACCTCTAGAAGGTCCATGACCACCCAAGAGATCAGCCTAATAATCCATAAAGGAAAACAAAAGAGAAGAAAAGCTATCTATTACTCAGATTAAAACATGCTGGTGAATGGTCAGTCTATTGAGTTAGTATATCAATATACCCATCTGTATTGGTTTTAATGTATCAATACAACTATTTGTATTGGTTTTAGTGTTTCAATACACCTATCATTGCTGCTGGGGTAGGAGAGAAGGGAAACAAACTTTAAGTACTCACCATGTGCTGGGCGTTGTGCTAAGTACTTTACAAATATTATCTTATTTCACCCTCACAACAACCCTGGGAGGTAGGGGCTATTATGATCCCCATTTTTTTTAGTTGAAGAAATCCAGGCAGACAGAAGTAAATCACTTTTCCAGAGTCACACACCAAGTAAGTCTCTTAAGCCAAATTGGAACTCAGGTCTTCCTGACTCCAGGCCCAGCATTTTATCCACTTTTCCAGCTAGCTGATAGGCAATGAGTTAAGCTTGACATTGAATAGCAGGAAGGGAGTGGGCTGGAGAGCATTTGGGAAACTGTGCAGTGCTCTCCACAATGCCAAGGGGGTCTTTGACGTGACCGTCTCTCTCAATTTTTTGGCCCCAATATTCTCTTAGTGATGCTTTGTGACTACAAAACATAGAGTACCATAGTCTCCGAAGAATCAAAATTATAGGAGACACAAATGACCATGAAGAAACATATACGTAATGGGTATAATTGACTGATCCAAATCACTAGGGATGACTTGCATATAAGCAAGAGCCTTCAGGATATCATTTAGGAAAAGTGTGATCAGAAAAGGAAATGGACCTGTCAAAAATCAAGGTCAAGAGGCAATATACGGACAGTTTGAGTGCTCAACCAGCATCCTTTGAGTGTTAGGCTTCCAGAGTTCAGCTTTATGAGAGGACACGGGAAAGAATAATGCAAGATAAGAAAGCATGGACAAGTTGGGATCTATGCCTTTGGCATGAGTACCTACATTGATGAAATTCTATGAAATGTCAGCTCCTCATAGGCCCAGTTTTCTTAGTTCTTTTTGGTTTACTCCTGTGACTTCATCAGGGTAAGGAACTCCTTTCCCCAATGCATTTGTCTTTGATTAGTAGCTCTTCTTGCAACTTGTCCTTTTCTTACTCTTCTCTCTCCTCTTATTTTTCTCTTCCTACTTAGACTTCTGTGTTGGTTGTCTCTGTGGACTTCTGGCACTAACCTAAGGAGGGCATTATTTTAACTATCTTGAATTTCTTCTGGGACCATATCCTTCCCTATCCTGGACCTGTTTCCCTCTGAACCTGTTAGTTGCCTGGTTCTATTCTTACCCCTTATTTCCACTGCCCAGTATGGAGTCCAGCTCTGCTTCTCATTGCTCTAAACCAGATGTCTCAGGATACCCAAGCAGACAGTTGAGTCAGCTACCAGCCCAACCAAGGGCCTACCTTCAGGGCTCTTGAACATCCTTCCACTTCCCTTACCCAGGACCACTCCATTGCTTTCAGCAGAGTTACTACGTTGAAGCTTTTTGGAGGGCTGCTGATGAAGTTGGAGTTTCTCACACATATGAATATAGCATGAGTGTCTCTGTGTTTTACTCTGTGTTTTTCTGTTTGAGAACAGTGTGTTTAGCATCCAAGCTGCACAAATGTTTTTTAAAAGTGAGAGAAACATGGCTGGCTTTGCCAAGCCCCAAAGCACCACACTCAGAGATGTAAACTGTTTGGTAACAGGACAGTTTCCATGTACCATACACATCGAGGAAGGCCCAAGGGCCCAGGAAATAGCTATAAGACTGCAGTTAACTGAGTATTTCTGTGGTACGTCTCTCACCTCCATGTATACAATTAGAGTTATATAAATGAACACACATAAGTCAGTTACGTTATGAAATGGGTGAGTGGAAGGATGTTTTTATGTTGATGAGTAATTCAATATTCATTGTTTAACATTTTTCTTGTGGTCTAGACCAGTGTTCTCCAAAGTAGGGGGTTGGGGTCTGACTCCAAGCGGTGTGTGATCACCCAATCAGAGGACAGGAGGATCGGTTACATCCCACTTTTTCTGCAACAGTCAATTATGCGGCTTGTCTCTGACATTACCAGACCAGCCTTTTTACCCCAATCCTCCCTTCATTGGGCAAATTTCCAACTTCCCTCTCCTGAGGAAGGCCCTTCACAAGCGCCCAAGGCAGCAGCAGCACATGCTAATTTATCTCTTTGCAAATCTGCATTTTCAAATATTGAGGCTTACTTAAGGTGAACTATACCAGTCCACCACCCAGAGTGGTTTTCTCTTTAAATGACCGTACTGGTGACAGTGTATTCTAGCAGATCTGGAATGCCTTAAAAATACCATTCTGTTCCTTATACCTAAGTTGTAACACTTTCCACCAGGGCATCCTGGTCAGAAGGTTGGGGGTAGGATCTAGGACTTTTCTGATTACCCTTAGAAGGACTGAGGTATGCCAGCAAATATCGATCAGCTTCCACAGTTGCCTGTATAGTGCATGTACGTACATAGTTTGCAAGTTATCTCCCCCATCAGCAAGTGAACTTATCAAAGGTAGGGATTGTCTTTTGCCTTACATTATATTCCCAGTGACTGGCACAGTTCTTGGCACATAGGAAGGACCTAATAAATGCTTTTGATGGTTTCTTGTTGATGTAGCAGGTGCTTACTAATAATTGATTTAGTTTTTCAAATTAGTATCGTTGTCTGAGTCTACCGGCTGCTGATTCTAATGCAGTCCCAGAATCTCATGAAGAAAGCTGAGACAAATCCTGGTGAGCTAGCGGGCTCTAATAGTGGCTTCTAAATCTTACTTTGGAGCCTCCTCCCCCAGTTTTCTCATCCCTTCGTGGTTCCTTCTTTTATTTTTGTTATTAATAATAACTTACATTTATATAGTCCTTTATAGTGCTTACAGTATCTCATGCGATTTTCACAATAATAGCACACATTTACATCATGCTTTAAGGGTTTGTAAAATACTTTCCTCACAACAACCTTTTGAAGTAGGAAACACAAGTCTGGTTTTTTTAATTCACATTTTAAAGTAGGAACTGAGGTTCAGTGAAACTAAGTGACTTGTTCAAAGACACAGAGCTGGTTAGTGATAGCGCCTGACCTAGTACACAGGTCTTTAGCATCATCGTAGTCATTGTCATCATCATCATCATCATCATCGTTGTTGCTAGCATTTATGTAGGACCTCCTATGTGCCAGGCACTTTATGCTAAGCAGTTTACAAAAAAAATCTCATTTGATCTTCACAATAAGCCCTAAGAGGTAGGATCTGTTATTATCCCCATTTTACAGATGAAGAAATGGAGACAAACAGTGACTTGTCCAAGATCACGCTGCTTATAAGTGTCTGAGGCTGGATCTGAACTCAGATGTTCATGACTCCAAGTCTGGGAACTTTTCAACTACTGACTTCACGTGTACAAGGCAAGTTGTGAGCCACTTCCTCTTGGTGACTTTGCCAAACCAGCATTTTAAAAAATCCCTTTGAACAAGGTCTCCAAATTCTCTTGATATTAAATATGTAGGTACCTGACTTGTGTCCAACCAACTCCGTAAGGTAAGGTGGTCTTTCTTACCTGATGATAATCACGGGTACTCTCATGGATACATGACTGGGCTATCTCTACTGAGATAAAGTGAATCTTTTAGTTTCATGTTCTTTCCCAGCCCTCCCATGGGATGAAAGAGCAGGGATAGTCCCAAACAGAAGGCTCCTCTTGTTTCATTGGTCTTCAGCAGTGCTACAATTCAACTGATAAAAGATGATCATGGTGCCACATATCTTCATCAAACTTTTTACCCTTTGGAACATAGCCATTTATTCTCAGCATCTTTCATCCAGAGTGAATTATCCAAAACATTATACTCAGCTAGCTTTATTAAAGTGAAAGAATCTCTCTTGTTCCAGTGTTAGGCCTCTCAGCACATTCAATCCATCAAACACCTACTATGTGCCAGGCACAGACTCTATAATATTAATGTCACATCTATCAAAGTACTTGGTGGTTTATGAGATCATACATTTAGAGCTGGAAGGAGCCTTAGAGGAAATTAAGGCACAGAGGGGTTAAAGACTTGTCTAAGACCACACAGCTAGCAAATATCTGAGGTAAGATTTGAACCCAAGCCTTATTGACTCCAAGTCTGGTGCCCTATCTGGTGCTTAGCATAGTGACTGGCACCTAGTGGGAGCTTAATAAATGTTTTTTTTTTTTTTACTAACTACCCACTATACCATTCTGTTTCTTTTGCTTTCCTTGTATCAGTACTGTTACAGATACTCCAATATTGTTATCTACATTTTACAGATGAGGAAACTAAATAGTAATGAGGTAAAAGGATTTTACCTTTCCATCTGATTCACAGAAATCTCCTTTATGTGTTGTTGTCCTCTGTAAGAAGATGAGGTTCTGTAGTGCTTTTCTCTTTATATCCAGACTGCTTAATACAGAGTTTTATATGCAGTAAGTGCTTAATAAATGCTTTTTGTTCATTCATTCATTCAAGGCTCCATAGCTAGTAAATGTTGGAAATGAGGCTTGAGCCTAGCCACCTAACACTAAGTCTTTCCATGACATCATGCTTTCCCTGCAGCTTAAGAGTAGGGTCCGCTGTTGTCCAATTTCACAGAGACATCTAATTCTTCCTCTTTGGCTAATTATGAAGTTGGGAGGTGGTGGTAGTGGTGGCAGTGGTGGAATGAAGCATGGTGGCACAATCTCTCTCAGTTCTCTGGCTGAAATAGGCCCTATGTTCAAGGCACCATTACAAACTCATTGCTCCAGGCTTCCAGACTAACTCCGATTAATAATGACTAATAATAGCTAATGCACATGGTGCTTTAATATTTGCAAAGTTCTTTATAAATATGAGTTCATTTCATCCTCACAACAACCTTGAGTGATAAGTCCTATTATTATCCTCATTTTACATATGAGGGAACTGAGGCAGATAGAGGTAAAGTGACTTGCCTGTATTCACATAGCTAGTAATTATCTAAAGGCTGAATTTGAACTCTGGTCTTCTTGACTTCAGATCTAGCATGCTTTCCACTGTGCCTCCTAGCTACTCTTAGATTAGAATCTGCCCAGATTAATTTGAAAAAAAAAGTATCTTCTTTTCTGTTTTTCACTTTCTTGGGTCTTTCCCTACCTTCATTAAAGACCCTCCATATCTGGCTGGCCCCATGCTAACTTTCTACCCTTATTCCATATGCCTCCCCTTTAGACACCCTACATTCCGGCTGAGCTGTGCTTCTTATTTCTCTGTGATAACATCCTGTGTTCTCCAGCTCCCATACCTTTACTTATACAGTTCCCTATGCCTGGAATGACCCCTAGCCCTTTACCTGAATTACTCATTATTTAAAGTCCAACTCAAATGCCAACTCATTCAGGAAGGCTTCTCCAATTCCATCCTCTCCACTCCAGTAACTAACCATCCTGCTTTGGATCTCAGACGGTATTTTGTTTTTTACAACTTTCTAACATACCTATTATATTTTAACGTGGATTATAGATAGTTATGTCTGTATTCCTTATTCTTCTCTTAGTCTTCTAAGCTCCATGAGGGCAGGGTTCCTGTTTTATCTAAACTTTGTATCCCAGTTCAGAGCATAAGGCTCTTCCCAGCGTAGATACTCAAGTTGAACTGAGTTAATTTCATTTTGCTCACACTTGGTCCCTTGGAGCTGGATCAGCATTAGCTGGCTCATCTGCTCCTCTATTGTTCTGTTTCCTGTCACTCAGCTTCTAGCTCATCACAACATTAGCATTTACAAGGTTTTCTGCTGGTGTTTAACATACATTAGACAGCTTTTGTCCACAGAAACAAGTACATTTATTATATGCATATATTTGGAGATGAGGGTTATTCATCAAGGTTGGAACAAGGCTCTATCGGAGGCAGATTAGCCTTTAGAGTACTCTTTGTTGTAGACAGATCTCCCCTGTCCAAAATAGGAAGGCCATAGTCCCTCTCTGACACTTGTTTATTAGGGTGGCTAATTAATGCTTCATTAGCTATCATCTCTCCAAGTAGAGACTGGGGATAAGATTAATAAATGAAGCAGCCGTGTAAATACGATTACAAGCATTTACATGGTTTTCCTCTCTTGGTTGTTGTCTGTCCCCTCCTTTTTTGTTCAGCGAAGGGGAAATGATATTGGCCCAGAGTGTGCTGGGAGGGAACTCCAGGAATGAATGGATGAACGAATGAAAAAGCATTTATTAAGTGCTTACTATGTGCAAGGGACTATGCTGGAGATAGAAATACAAGTAAATGATTTGATCTGTGCCCTCCAGGAGCTTACATTCCGATAGGAAATGACAACACATTATAGGACAGTAGTGGTAAGGGAGGAATATTTTGGACAGGAAAGTCAGAGAGGAGGTGACTAAAGTAATGGAGAGATTGATTGATGTGTCCTTTTAGGGAATGGTAGTGTTGATTTTATTTTTTCAGAGCTAGCTAGAGCTAAAGGGGGCAGGATACATGGCTATTCATGGGATGTGGATTGTGTTGTTTTTTGTTTTTGTTTTTTGTTTTTTTTTGGCTAGGCAATGGGGTTAAGCGACTTGCCCAGAGTCACACAGCTAGGAAATATTATGTGTCTGAGGCCACATTTGAACTCAGGTCCTCCTGACTCCAGGGCCGGTGCTCTATCCACTGTGCCACCTAGCTGTCCCAAAAGGCACACGTTTTGTTACAAGAAGTGGGGAAGAGGCAGAGATATACTGGAGCCAGCTCATATGGGTGCTGGAGAATTTATTGTTAAATTTTCAGTAGGAACATTTCAACCTTGGAAATTAATAAACACTACATGAATTTATTTACTTATTTATTATTACCTAGACTTAAGAAAGTGTTGGAGGAAAATATTAATAACAGATTAAACTGAAAAGTATGTTGTGTGTACATTTTTTTTCTCCCCAAGGATTGGTTGTTAAAGATTTACCAGCATGCCCCTGCTTAGAGGTCATCTAGTCCAACCCTCTTTGGCTAATTGGCATTGACTTACAGGCAACGTCCAAAGTTTGAATGACTTGCCTATGTGGTCACACAGGTAGTAAGTGGCAGCGATCTCTGAGATTCCTTTTATCCTGAATACTCTTGCATTCTATGGACTTTAATCCTATGATTTGGAACAGGAGAGACTGGGTCATTTCTCTTCCTTCCATTCCTAGCACCTAGCCCAGGACTTTGCGTGTAATAGGTACCTAATGTATGTTTGTTGAATTGAGTTGAACTGGGTTTCAGAAGAATGAGTTCTAGTTCTGCCACAAATTTACCGTGTGACTTTGGGTAGGTCAGTCACTTAATTTCTTTGGACCTCAGCTTCTTCATCTGTAAAATGGGGATGATAATACCTTACTCTTATGATCTAGGGGGCTAGATCAGATGTTCTCTTATGGTTCCTTCTAGTCTTAAGGCTATGATTTTATGGTTTTTGTCCAGACTACTGCAAAAGCTTTGCTATTGCCTGCAAGGTTCCCACATACTAGCTTCATTGTCATTCCAGGTAGCCAATGGAGAGGTTACACTTTCCCACAAGGGGGGAAAGGGCTAGCTTATTGCTTGCTTGTAAGTGTGTGGGTATGACATGGAGGGGCAATGTAGAGCTGATTCAAGTTTTGGTTTTGCCATTGACTAGGGCAAATCACTGTGTGCCTGGGCCTCATAGTTTCCCAAAAGGAGAAAATTGGACTTGATGGTTTCTATGGTCTCATTTCAGACATGGTTCTGATTCTGTGACTTCCCTATGCTTCCTAAGCTTTACTTGAGGACTTGGTATTCACACCTGGGGAAAAACAGAAAACTATATCCTCCTAATAAGAGACAGGGTGAGGAACAAGTAGAATATATATAATATATCTAGGATGTATATGTCTGGGTTATTATGTTGAGTTCTGAGGACCACTTTAGGAGAGGCAGCATGATTCAGGGGCAAGAATACTGGATTTGGAAAGAGAGAATTTGGACTCATAGGAACAAGGTTCAGATTTCAACTTTGCCACTTAAGACCAGTCAACCAGCATTTAATACCTAGGTGATCTTGGACAAATCACTAAATGCTCTGAGCTTATTTCTTCTTCAATAAAATGAGACTAGATGCCTTCTGAGCTCCCTTCCAGCTATAAATCTATAACCCCATGATCTATGATCTTGAGCTGAAGGACATGCAGAGGAAGGCAACCAGGATGGTGAAAAGCCTTGAACTCATGCCAACTAGAAATAATAATAACCAGCATTTATACAGTTTTAAGGTTTTGCAAAACACTTTCATGTGTTATGAAGGAACTGAGGATGTTTAGCCTTGGAATGAGAAGAATTGTGTTGGGGGGATCATGAAACAAACCTTTCAAATATTTGAAGGCTTGTAATTAAAAAAAAAAAAGATTAGTCTAGTTCTGTTTGGGCCTAGAAGGCAGAGTTAGTAATAAGGAGCATTAGTTACAGAGGCAGATTTCAGCTGAATGGAAAGGAAAAACTTCCTAACAATTAGATCACCCCCAAAAGCAAAGGGGCTCCTGTGGGGATAGGTTCTTCCTCATTAGAGGTCTTGGAGCAAAGGCTGGGTGACCATGTGTCAGGTATGTGGTAGAAAGGTGTGGTAGAGGAGTCTGGTGTGTAGTAGAAGCAGATGGTCTCTGAGGTCACTTGGAACTTGGAAACCCTCTGATTCTATGTAGACCTAGATATAGTTCCTCTGTTAATGTTAATGATAACAACTCAGATTTTTACAGTGCTTAATGACTTACTTTGTATACCTCATTTGATCTTCCCAATAATGCTATGAGATAGTTAGCAGAAACATCATTATTCCCATTTTACAGGTGAGAAAACTAAGGTCCTGAGAAATAAAGTGATTTCTCCAAGGTAACACAGCCAATAAATAGGTTCTGTGGAAACTCTCACAGGAGCTCAAAGAGCCTGGGTTCAAATCGTGGCCTTTTGACTTGCAAGTGGAGACTGTGACTCTAACCATAAGTATGACTTTTCCCACTGTATTTTAGAAGAAGAAACCTGGGGGTCTTGCATGCTAGGGTTTATACTTCTATAGTTTGAAAATGATGAAAATTACCAACTAACTTATCCCATCTTTCTCTCTTCCAATAAAAGCAAAGCAAATAAGAATTTACTGAAAGCATTGTCCTACAAGTGAGGACAAATGACCAACCTAAGGCTATTTGCAAGACATATGTTACATGTGGGGACTCTGGAGTATAGCAGTGATAAGAAATAAAAACACTTCATTCACCAGGGAAATGGGAAGATGGTGGGGAACCACATGGTTTTAAGTCAAATTTTTTTTAATAGAGTAATTAGGAGATAACCTTTTGTTGCCCAAGGGAAATCCTTTACACCAGCTCCGGGGAGATTCATACACCAAGATGGAAGAGCAGGGACTTTGGGTATTTGAAATTTAGAGCTGGAAGGGATCTTAGAGATCCTTTAATCCAACCGCTTCATTCTACAGTAAAAACAAGCCCTGATGTATGGTCAAGAACCTGAGGTACAGTGTCTTAGAGTCACATGGCTAGAAATACTGAACTTTCAGAAAGATCTGGGTTTGAATCCTGCCTCAAGTATTTGTTAGCTATATTTAATGGCTTTGAACCTGAGTTTCCTAGTCTGTAAAATGGGGTTAATATTAGCACCTACCTCATGGAGTTGCTGTGATGATCAAATGGGAATGTATGTAAATAACTTTGTAAACCTTGAAGTTTATATAAATATCAGCTATTATTAGTCAATGGCACAGCTGGAATGAAAACCTAGGTCTCTGATTTGGCTTTCACTTTTTTTTCCTTTTTCCTAGTATTTATTTTCATTCCCTGTTCTTCTTTTCTTCCTTACTTCATCTTCTCCCAAAAGCTACATACTTGTGCTCACAGATATACAGATGCTCAAGTGTACACACACACACACACACACACACACACACACACACACACACACACGCTCACACACACCACTTTGGTATCAATAAGGGACAGAGGGCAGTGATAATGCATTCTGTCTCTGCAGTGGCTAGTTATGTAGTTCCAGACATGGCTTAGGCTAGGACACTGAGAAGTTTCCCTCTGGGCCACCCAGTGTGCGTTTGAGAGTTATGCATGAGACCAGGCCTTAGAGGCCTCCCTCCTTGCCTAGCTAGCACATGCTAACAGCTTGTACTCCCTCATGCATTTTCCAGTTAGCACAACTATTAACTCCTGGATGCCACCAATCTGTGCCCACATACAACTTCACCACAGACTTCCAGCAACCCTGCCACCTGCCTGCCCTTCCTGATCCGGCACCCCACTCTGTTAGCAGTGACACCCTTTCCTTTCCCCCTCCTCACTGCGTCTGACACTAACTCACTCAGAAACTTGCCGCTGGGGCTGGAATTTTGTCGTTGCTATGGAAGTGGGAACCGGTTCAGCCTTCCAAACTCACAAAGTGTCCAAAAACACACACAGCGTCTTGAGCTGACATGCCACTGACAACCTGCGATGACGGGGATGTACGTTTGAGTGTCATCTTGACAAGGAGCAGGAGACTCTATCTGCTGGCCCATCAGCCTGGCCATCTGTCTCCTGAGATTATCTGCACTTGACTGGCGAGGATCTGATGCTTTCCTCTTCTCTCTCTCTCTCTCTCTCTCTCTCTCTCTCTCTCATTGCATGGCTGCTGTCTTCTGAGGGTGGAGGTCAGCACCTTGGCTGGGCTTGTTCTACTGGAGGAAAAGGGGAGTGGTAAAAATGTGGGTGAGAGCTGTGGCCACTAGCCAGGCTTTGACAGCTGCAAGGCCGGAAGCGGACATTTTGACTGGGTGGCATAGGGAAGGAAAGGGGTAGGGGGAGGCAAGCCAACCCTCCTTTCCCTGTTTGGGGCCTGAAACCACGGAATTCAGGATTTCCTCCCTTCTTGGAAAGTGATTTTTGTACATTGGAGTTGTGCTGGCATTTCCAGGTGGTGTTGGGAGGGATGCCCATGAGATGTGGATTCCATGGTGTTTCCCAGACCTGGCTTTCTCACTGGAGATCAGCTTATAGAAGGGACACTCTAGGCATATAGAACAGCTTACGGCAGGAAAGTAGCTCATCCCTCAAGGTCAAAATAGGGAAATAGAAGTGAAAAGAAAGGTTATAGATTCATGAATCACAAAATCTGATGTTAGGAGTAAATGAATTGGAATGAGAGGCAAGGTTACTAAGGTTATCTTGAAGAGAGCTAGAGGGGTGTCTGAAATCCTTTTGCACCAAAGGCCTGTACCACTCTCATGATACTTAAATACTGCCTTGTATCATGGTTGTTTATCTAGATTTATTTTTCTTCTCACCTAAACTGTAAGGTCCTCGAGGTCAGGGGCTAAATCTTAAGGGATACATCTTTGTATCCCTAGTAGTGTTCAGCATGATGATTTACACATAGTAGATACTCACTAAATACTAAATAAAAGAATGATCTATATTTCAAAAATCCCCTCATTTCAGATCACAAAACCACCTATGTTCTAGATTGGGAAGGACACCAATTTTAGATTCAAAGGACCTGAGCTCAAGTCTTTACTTCATCATTTATTGGATGTGACCCTGGAGAGGTTGCTTTGACATCACTCTAATTCAATTTACTTATCTACAAAATGGGGATAATTATGCCATGTCACAAAGGTATTGTGATGAAAGTGTTTTTTAAATCTTAAAATTATACACACTATATATATGTATATGTGTATATATATGTGTATATGTATACATGTACACGTGTTTATGTATATATACATGCAATACACATATATGTATGCACACATATATGTAGTCAGTAGTAGTAGTTTTTTTTAAGCAAAATAGTTAATCACCTTGATTTGCTATATCTCCTTAAATGGATGAGGAGCAGTTGAATTTCATATTTATCTGGCACCTACTATATTTAAGGCATTGTACTAGGAGCAGTCAATATGAAGACAAAAATTAAATAATTTCTGCCCTTAAGGAGCTTATTCTCTGCTGGGGCAAAATGCCACATAGACAAGGCAGTCCAAAATCCTCATTTGTAAAATGGGAGTTTGGATTACATGACTTCTGAGGTGCCTTACAAATATCAATCTATGCTCCTATGATTCCTTTTGGGCAGCTAGGTGGCACAATGGGTAGAACATTGGGCTTGAAATCAGGAAGACTCATCTTCAAGAGTTCAAATCCAGCTTTAGACACTTACTACCTGTGTGTCCCTGGTCAGGTCACATTACCTACCCTCTGCCTCAGTTTCCTTATCTGTAAAATGAGCTAGAGAAGGAAATGGTAAACCACTCCAGTTTCTCTGCCAAGAAAACCCCAAATGGGGTCAGAAAGAGTCGGATATGACTGAACAACAACATGATCCCATTGCCCAAAGCTCTCATTTTATTTCCATTCCCTTCCTAGTTCTTGAGCCATTTAAATTCATTTCCCTTTTGAAATGGAAGTTAAAGACCCTGTCCTCTCCTACATTACAAACAGGCCAGGCCACTTTGTTCAGAATGATTTCTTTCTCCACACTCTGATACTGAAAGCATACAGTCCTTCTCATCTGACTCTTGGAATAGCAGTGGGTTCAGAAGCCTCACTAGTGTCTAGTTCATCAGAGGCCTTGGCTGAGGCTTATTCTATCACTTCTACAATATGGTGACTGTTTGACCACTGGGTAGGTATCTTCTTTCTGGCCTCAGGTCAGAGCCTGGAAGGGCAGCAAGGTGGCAGCTTTGTCAAGATGACAGCTTTCCTCCTGCTGCTGGGAGGCTACTGGCTTCCCAGTAGTTAAATCAGCTGATAAATATTTGGCTTGCCTCTCCAGTTAAAATAAGCCTCACACCCGGTGGTAACTGTCAGGCCCAGCATTGGTGTCTAATTTGAGCCTGTTTGTCTACAGCTGGCACCAAGATGTTCATGTGACTGGACAACTTTGCAGAGAAGAACTTAGAAATGTGGTTAAAAACAAAGTCAAGTCATTTTCCTGGGAAAAAATGACAAATGTGGTGTGGGTGGAGGGCCTGTGGAAAATGTGGCCTGTGCAAGCCATTGTTTGCGCCTGCCCGCGGTATCTTTATTGTCAGCCCTAATGATGGTAAAGTGATGAACAAGCATTTGAACAACCAGATTGTGTGAACCAAAGGGGAAAAACCAAAAACAGAAACATTGCAAGAAGTTAGCCCTCAACCCGTCTTTATGACTATGATGCCTGCCAAATGATTCTCCAAGTTTGGTCCACAAGGTTTCTGTAGGTGGTTTGTATAGTGTTAATCAATCAATCAACCAATCAACAATCATTTACTAATAAACTACTCTATTCCAGGTGCTGTGTTGGGTACTGAGGCTGCAAGGACAAAAATGAAACAGTCCCTGCCCTCAAGGAGTTTGTTTTCTACCAGGGCAGGGGCAGAGATTGTGGAGGTCTATATTATAGATGTCTATCATGAGGTATCCATACTGGAATTAACACCCTCTGACAAGCATTTTTAGTGGCGTGAGGAAGGCCAGATACTTCTAGAGTCACCAACAACTCCCTGCTTCTCACATCTAGGGGTTAGAAAAACTTGGCATATCCCGTTACCCAAATAGCCAGTCTCTGGTCTCTACAGGTTTTTGTCAGTAGGGTGTAGTGGATGAAGCTGGGTCCATCTAGGTGTGGTGGTGCATACCTATAGTCCCTGCTGCTGGAGGGGAGGCTGGTGGAGTTCAGGAGTTCTGATCTACATGAAGGCTAAAGCCAATTGGGTGTCTGCAGTGTTGGGTACTAATGTGATGGACACCCAGGAATGAAGGGCCACCAGGCTGCCTGAAGAAGGGTAATTTAGCTCAGTCTGGAAAAATGGAAAAGGTGAAAGCTTCTGTGCTGATCAGTATTAGTATGAGACCTATGAGTGACCACTGAACTTCTAGCCTAAATGAGATACGAAAATCCAGTCTCAAAAAAAAAAAAATTCCCAGGTCTGAGACCTGATTCTAGCACTAATTAGCTATATGACCATGGCCAATTTACTAAACTTCTGAAGGATTCAGTTTCTCTATCCATAAAGTAGGGATGATGATACTTTCCTGGCTTACCATACATGATTGTTGTGAAGTAACTTTAAAGTGCTATAGAAATATGGGCTACTGTATCACTAGGCATTTTCATGATTAATTCAAATGAGGGTTTTCTTTTTGTTCTGTTCAGAGGCAGTAGGAAGAGCTGTCGCCGTAGGAGATGGATACAAGTCTTATCTACCTCATCTACCCTCCTTTCCCTCTCCTCTGCCTTGGGTGACCCAGAGCCCATCCAGGCTGTTTGACTGCTCACATGGTTTTGGATGCTATGAGAATTACTAACTCTATTCTTTCCAATGAGCTGGAGGACCACCAGACCTTACAAGCTGCCCTACCACTGCTCCCTAAGGTCCTCCATATGCCCTGCCTATACACACTGAAGAGTACCTTCCTTGTCTCCAATTGTTCCCTGACCTGTGGGCCTTGTTATCTGTCATGCTGCTGAAATCTTAGGACTTCCACTCTTTTTCATCAGTCCTGGAGCTGAAATTTGTTTTATGTTTTGTCTCTCCCGATTAAAGTGTGAGCCCTTTGAGAGCCAGGACTATCTTAGCTTTTTCTATTTGTATTTCCAACGCTAATCACAGTATTTGGCACATAGTTAAATGCTTAAGAAATACTTTTTCAATCCATTCATTCTTTCTTTTATCCATTCAGGTGGCTCACAGATGTCATGCCCTCATTAGAAAGCTAGCTCTGAAGTTCTCAAACTGCCCCAGTCTGTCTTCCATGTCTGCTCTTATTCCAGCCTGATATGTACCATTACTGGCTTCTTTCATGGCCATTCCCAGGAGCTGGTGAGAATACTGGAAAACTGCCCAGTTCCTGTCTAGAGGAACCTTATTCAGTAAATAGGAAACGGAATTGACATTGAGTTCTAAGAGCCCAGGTGAACTTCTAAAGCCCAAGTTGACTGGTAAGGCTTCCATTTTATAGAAATTCTATCATCCCACTGTGATTTAGGGACTTCACTACTTGTGGAGTGCTGGCTGTTTTGAGATCCATCAGTCAATCAGCAATCATTTATCAAGAATCTACCATGTGCCAGGTGCTATGCTCTGAGCTAGAGATGTAAAGACAAAAATGAAACAGTCCCTGCCCCAAGGAGGTGATGGATTTCTATTTTTGGATGATCATTTGTTGGTGATGACTCATCTCTTGAACCTATGTTTTTCTTCATCTGGCCTGCTACTTACTATTCCCCCTCTTTTGGACTTAGGGGCTTCATCTTTAACATAAGAGAGTTAGACTACATGGTCTAAGGTTCGTCCTTCTAATCTTTAAATCTTTTGAAATGATATGCTTTTACTAAGGAAAGATACTGAAGAGTATGCTGATGGCCTAGAATTAACGATTCACCTAAAAGGCAGTAGGGGGAAAATATATAGCTTCTGGTATAGTGCTAAGAATATTAGTTGGTATTCAATTCTGTTCGAATTAAACTTCATTGACAAATAAACAATTTTGATTCACCAACATCTTCCCACTGTATACCAAGGATCAACTAAGGATAGTTAATAAAGCTGGCCGAGCTTTGAGGTCTCCACATGACAGGATCTTGGTTTTTTTTTAATTATTCAGTGGATAGATTTAAGGAACTCTTATGATGTAAAGTTTTATATGGGATGGAGAGAATTTTATTCATTGGCAACCACCTGGCAGAGATGGGTTCTCAATTTAAAAGGCACCTCTCTATAATGTGAATTTGCAGGATGGTCTTGGCCATGAACCATTGGAGTGAATAAGACATAAAGAAAATACCATCTTCATAGAAACCTTGATGTTTCAAGTTGCAAGGGAGCCCACAAGAATCTATTTCTTGACATGAACAGGAAGGAGTTCCCTCTATAACATCCTTGCCAAGGGGTTATCCAGTCTTTATTTGAAGAGCCTCAGTGAGAGAAGCTTATTTTCTTGAGTCAGTATATTCTAGTTTTAGATGGTTCCAATTGTTAAGAAGCTTTTCCTTACATGGAACAAAAAAAACTTCCTTTTTGCAACTTCTGATCATTGCTCCTAATTTTGCCTTCTGGGGCCCAAGCAGAATGTATCCCACTTACTACTCTGTTCCAAAAGATAGCCCTTAGAATAATTGTAGATAGATATCATATTTCCTCCTTAGTCTTTCCTTCTCCAGGCTAAACATTCCAGTTCCTTTATTGAGGGTCTGGTGTGTTTTCTGGTTCCCTCTTATACTATGTCCGTCTTGGGGTTCTGCATTGATGGCAACCCACAACATTTTAGAAGAAAGTAAATGAAATATTTCACTGGCAATAATCTTAAGGCTCAGGGTTTTCCCTGCACTCTTGGGGGATCTTTTCACCTCCTCTGAGCATTGGCTGTCATATTTGGCAATATCTAAAAAACTCCTGTCCTATGGCTCATTGTTTTTTCCAATGCTAGGTGCCTCAGTCCCCAGCCACCGTGTCTCTGCCTCCAGCTGCTCTGAGCTGTCTTCAGTCCTTTGCTTGGTGCTTTGATTTCTGCAGCTTTGCTGAGAATCTCTATTGCAGCTTGTTGACTTATCACTCATCCCAATAAGTTCCTATTCTCTCTCCTCCTGACAGCTTTGCCTAATGTACTTATTCATTCAATTTAAATAAATCGAACATGGACCTATGACAGCCGATAAGTGAGTCACACAAGAGCAAACAGAAAGGGAAGCTTTGTAAATAGTCAAATGTCAAGTCAGAATGGAAAACTGTCCCCACAGCTTCAACGAACCTTGGATGTCTAATATTTATGGCCAATTGATGTCATTAGAAAGTAAATAAGCCCTCTTATGCTGCATTACATAAGATTAACTGCAAGCAATGGAGTTTAAATAGCACAGATAAGTGCAGATGGAAATAAACCTGTTTAAAGCTGGAAATATTTGCTGGGCCTTTTTGCTGCTTTTAAGATAATTGATCTGTATATCTGTATTGAACCTCACCATAAAAGCTCTGAGGCAACTTGTGGCAAAGGCAATTGTGGGTCTCTAAACCATCTTGCTTTAGGGCCACCCATTCAAAAGGGGGAGCTTGTCCATTCCTGAAAATAATGCTTCCTTCAGCAGTTGGGGGAATTGACTTTAGCTGAGGTGTATGTGTATGAGCAGGGTAGAGGAAGGGAGATCCTCTTTGTAAGTGCCCACATCCGTAGACCAAGGGTAGCTAGTGGAACTCAATGGCTCTGGAATAGTTGAGGCAAAATAACCCACGAGAAGAATCAAATGGAAGAAGCTTAAATTTGATTCCAATTCACCATACTTGGGCTAGTCAGTTCCTGGCCTATGAATATGATATATGGTGGAAAAAAATGCTTGCTTTAGATTGATGAAGCAATTGTTTAAATCCTGGCTCTAACATGTAATAGCTGTGTGATCTTGGGCAAATTATTTAAACTCTCTGAGTTTCAGTTTCCTCATCTGTGTGATGAGGACTGGGCCACTCACATGATAGAGTTGTAAAGGAAAAGCTTTACTCAAACCACTTGAGAAATGGGATCATTTATGAACTATTATTATCTTGGAATCTGAAAGATGGATGGGATCCCAGCACCCATCTAGTCCAACTCTTTTTTTTTGGGGGGGGTGGGCGAGGCAATGAGGTGAAGTGACTTACCCAGTGTCACACAGGTAGTAAGTGTCCAGTGTCTGAGGCCAGATATGAACTCAGGTCTTCCTGAATCCAGGGCCGGTGCTCTATCCACTGCACCACCTAGCTGCCCCTAGTCCAACTCTTATGTGAAAGGAAGCTCCATTAGAGCATTCCCAACAAGTGGTTCTTCAGCTCTTGCCTGGAAGCTTCCAAGGAGGGAACCCACCACCTCTTCATGAGGGTCATTGCATTTTTGGATAGTTCAAATCATTAGGACTTTTCCCTGATAACCAAGCCTGCATTGGTCTCTTTGTAACTCCAGCTATTGTATTTCTTTCTGTTCTCTGAGGTCAAACACAACAAATCTAATCACTCTTCCATATGAAAGTTCTTTGCATACTTGGAGGCATCTGCCATGTTCCCCTTGAATCTTCTTTTCTTTAAGCTAAGCTTGTCTACTTCCCTCAGTCAGTTCTCATGTCACAAACTCAAGGCCTTTCATCATCTCACTTGCTCTCCCTTGGTGCCTCTACAGCTTGTCCAATGGTGTCCAGAACTCATTATTACAGCTAAGGCCTGATGTAAGGAGAGTATGTACAATGGGACTATCACCTCTGTGTTCCTGGAAGCCATGCCTCTCCTGATGTAACAAGATCACATTAGCCTCTTCCATGCCAACTAGTATATATAGTGTAGTATGATGATGTATGATTGCTTCCCAACCCAGACTGAGGCCAAAGCATGAACTATACAGTCCATGAGCCTTCCTTTCCTCTTTAGGCTTTTGGAATTAAGTAAATTATCACCTTATAGTCTTTCCTTTCATATGAGATTCCTAACTGGGGTGTACTGGGCCTTGTGTCATTGAAGTCTCTGTAAAGTGATAAACATTCAGTTAGCATTTGATATTGATCAATGATAAAGGTGTTAAGAGGCTTCTCATGAGGTTGACTGTAGGGTGATGACATTTTCTTCCACCTGGACTCTGGGGAGACTTTCTAGTAAGTAGCAGAGGGGTTTCAATGTGGGTCAATGGAAGGAGGATTCACATTTTTTGGTATTCCATATCCTTGAAGGATTATAATATTTTCCTACTTTTTAGTGTTTTTCCTCAATAGATTTTGATGTATTTTGTTTTAATATTACCTAGATTTCCCTATTTTCCTCTGTTCTTGTCTCAGAGAGCAAAGAATTCTTTTTAAAAAGAAAAAGACAAAGAAGAGAAAAAAATAAGAAAAATTCATATATGTGTATTTGTATATGCATACATATTATATATGTATATATTATATATAATGTATTGTACATACCCTAATGTTAGATGAGATGTTCTCTCCTCATCCCCAAACACAAACATTTCTTCAAAGAACTGGGAGAAGGTGTCATATCTCTCCTTTGTGGATAAGCCTTTTCTTTTCCATTTTCTCAGCACTTAATTTTGATTATTTTGTGGTGGCTGTTCTCCCCATTTACAATGTTATACTTGTCATTGTGTATAGTGTGATTCTGGTTCTGTTTACTTCACTCTGCGTAAGTTCATGGGAGGACTGAAGTGTTGAAAATGGTAAACAAATGAAGGAGATTGGAGACTTATCTTCATGGAATTGTCTAGACCAGTGGCCCCATCAAAACAGTATTATTGACTTCCCCTCCCATTATGACAGTAATTGCATAATTAGTATTGACTGATTAAGAAAATACATGATTAGGTAGAAGCTCCTTGCAATAACTCCATACCCTGCACTCCCACCTCCCACCCCAGACTGGATCTGCAATCCAAAGGCTGGCAATCAGTCGAACAACAAGCATTTATTAAGTACCTACTACATACCAGGAATCATTATTGCCAAAATTAGAACAGTCTCTGCCTTCCAAGAGATAATATTTTATCACTCAGCAGGGGAGTCAACAGGTATACACACAAGTATATTTAGAATAAATAGAAAATAGATTCAACATAGGAGAGGAGAGACCTAGGAGCTGGGGGTATCAGGACAGACTTCCTATGGAAGGTTAGTTCTGAAGTTCTGAATCCCCTAGAATAGGGATTCTGTAGCAGAGGAGAAGAGAGTGCACATTCCCCTTGTCTATGTGCTTTGGCATTTAGTAGAGCAACCTTGCATTGTCATTAATCTTTTTATATGTATGTCCCACTTCCCCAGTTAGATCATGAGACCTTTGGGCCCAGGAACTACGTATACTTCTTTGTATCTTCACTCAATAAAGATAGAGTATAAATACAAAGTAAAAGTTAGAGTGATAATAATAATAGCTAGCATTTGTATAGTACTTTAAGGTTTGCGAAATATTTTACAAATATTAACTCAATTTTTTCCTCACACCAACCTTTGGAAGTAAGTGCTATTATTATCCTCTTTTTATAGATGAGGAAATCGAAGCAGACAGAAGTTAAGTGACTTGCCCAGAGTTACTTAGCTGGTAGGTTTCCGAGCCTGTAGTTAGATGGCACAATGGAATGGATAGAGTGCCGGCCTAGAGTCAAAAAGACTCATCTTCCTGAGTTCACATCTGACCCGAGATACCTACTGGTTGTGTTAACAAGGTGCTTAACTCTGTTTGCCCCAGTTTCCTATCTGCAAAACAAGCTAGAGAAGGAAGTGGCAAACTACTCCAGTATCTTTGCCTTGAAAACCTTAATGGGGTCATGAAGGGTCAGACACGTCTGAAATGACTGAAAAACAACTTCCTGACATCAGGTCCAGTGCTCTATCCTTGATGACAGTTAGATGGCCTTGGAAATCACTTTCAACTCTGAGACCCTGGGATTCTGCAAAGAGAGTGATTTCTTAGGTGGCGAGTAGAATCCAATGAACTACTTGTTAAACAGGCAATTGTATATTTGTCAAAGATGATTGCTAATGTCCTGAGAGAGGTTGTCTTCCAGTAGGAATGTTTGGAGAACCTTATCATCAATAGGGAATCCCTCTTTCCTTAGGACCTTATATAAGATACCATTACAATAACCACAAAATCTCCTTATTGTATTATACAATGATGTGAGTATAACCTATGTACATTGGAAGAAGAAAGTGGATGAAAAGGACACATTGTCCACACTAGGATGGCAGCTATGGGAGAACCCCACTGAAGTGATCTATCAATATGTTTATCTTGGACAGATGTTGAAACTAGATAATGAGCAAGGCCCAGAATTGAGAGGTAGCAAGAAGATTGAGCTGGATTCCCCTGGGAGAAATGGCCAATACTTTCTATGATCTCAAACTGTTTGCCACTCTGAGTCAGAGAAGTAACTTGGATAAGGTGACTGGGGCTTTGCCTCCAAAACTGCCACGAGGAGGATACTTCCTCCCTGCCATGTTCTACTAGACAGAGACAGAGAGACACAGAGAGACAGACAGGGGAGAAGGGAGAGGGGAAGGGGAAAAAGGGGGGAAAAGAGAGAAGGGAAAGAGAGAGAAAAACAGAGAGAAAGAGAGGGAGAGAGAGAGAGGACAGCATGAGCTGGCAGAGGATGGAGGAAGAAGAGAGGATGAGAGTGACTGCAGAGATGGTCAGACTGGGTTCCATGCACACTACTACCCCCTCCAGCATCCCCTTGGCAGATCACAGACTACATTTTCCTCCATACTGTCTCTGTTTCACTGCCAAACCCCTATTTTTGCCCAAGTGAAAAAAATACTAATCTTGCCTTTGTTAAAAAAAAAACAAAACGTCTTGGCTTTTTTGGTTGCAAATCGTAGGACAACATGATTTCCATTCAATTCAACAGATATTTATTGGGTACGTTTATTATGTGTGACACACTGTGCTATGGGGATCAGGCTACAAAGATGAAACAAAGTAATGACATTTGCCTCAAAGGAGCTTACAATCCATAGAAGGATTAAAACGACAACCCAAAGGACAATGGGAACATTCATAGTGGACATAAGCAAGCCATATAGCATGTTACCAATGATGATTTGGAGGCAAGAAAAGGCGTATAAATATTATCAAGGACTATATGTGACTGGATAATAAGGAGAGTTAGTGATATAGCAAGAAATAGAGATGAGGGGTGGACAATTCAATTGGTACAAGATAAATATTCTAACGGAATCATGGGAAGGCCTCCAGCAGGTTTGTAGATGCTCTATGGAGGATTTATGAGAAAACACAGAAAAGGAAAGCAGAGGATGCAAAGGGGTAGAGGAGTTGCAATCTGAATTTAGTGGAGGGACTATCTAATTTAATAAATTGAAAGATCTTTTTTCATCAGTAGTTAAAGACTTAGGGGATTCATAGACAGCTGGAGAAAGCCACATTTACTCAAAACAGAATCTCCAGTAAGTACCTAGCAATAGGTCTGGCCAAGAGAAAGACTTTGGGCAGAAAATGAGTTTAGAAATTTGTGTATACTACGTGAGAGTACATTGTGATATATCAATGCAAGCACAAAATAAATACATCAATATATATCTGCATAATAAATGGCATGGTGTTGTGAATAGTGGGCCATTCTTAGAATCAAGGAGACCTGGGTTCAAATCCTGGCTGACTATGTGACTCTGGACAAGTCACTTAACCTCTCAGTGCCTCAGACAGCTAAGACTGTAAGTCTGCATCAGTGGGAGTGAGTTTCCACACCAGGAGTTACCTATATTGATAAACTCACAGACCAAAATCAAAAACTGAACCAAATTAGACAAAATAAGAACTCTCTGTAGTAGGGTGGTCCCAGATTTTGGAGCTGTTGAAGGACCTCAAAGATTACATAGTGCAACTCCAAATTTTTATAGTTGAGGAAATTGAGGCCTCGAGGAGGTATGAGTTACCCCATGACACATGGGCAGTAAAAAAGCAGAGCTGGGATTTATATCCACATCCTTGGACTTGAAATCCACTTCTCATTCCATGTCACCAGGAGCACCTTTGAAGAGCAAGCGTTAATCCTGGGAAATGACTGAAGCGGTTGAATCACATCCCTTATTGCTTTCTTCAAGAGCTATGTGTATATGTATGCATGTATGTATGTTATCCTTCTATCTGTCTACATCTATCCATCTGTCTGTCTGTCAATCTATCTTTGTCTATGCATGTAGCTACCTACCTATCATCCACTCCTCTCTACCTGTCTGTCTGTCTATCTATTCTAATCTATCTGATATTGGGTACTGGATGCCCAATCTATCTATCCGTCTGTCTATCTGTATCTGTCTTTCTGTCTATGCATGTATTTAGCTGCTTACCTACCTATCATCCATTCACCTCTCTGTCTCAATCTCTCCGTCTTTCTGTCTCTGTCTGTGTCTCTCTCTGTCTCTCTCTGTCTATGCATATGTGTAGCTATCTATTGTCTATCTATCTGTTTATCTGTCTGTCTATTCATCTATTCATCTGTCTATCTGTCCTAATCTTTCTGATTTTGGGTACTAGATGCACATTATAAATATGTGGGGATAATTCTCATTGAAGTGTCACTATGGGGAATGGAAATGCTTCGTAAATAACTCCAAAATGTCTTGGCACATTTTTATTTTCTAAACACCCCAATATGTTTTCTGGTTGAAGCATGTCTTTAAATAGATGCCTCCTAGTGTCTGAAAGAATCTTCTTTCTGTCATGCTCGGGTTTCACTTGGGTAGCGTGTGTCAGGATGGAGATGCACACATTCAAATTGCACATCTTGGTGAGTTTTTTCAGATTGTTTTACAGGCATGTTGGTGACATTACAGGTTGGCTGTCTTCTTATGAATTGGTGGGTTTGAGGGTATGGATCCTTGTGCAGAGAGCTGAGTTCTTCCAGTAGGTTGCATGATGGGAATTTCTTCTGAATGTATGTCTGGAGAACTCTTGCCTTAGATATTCAGTCCACAACCAAAGACAACTGTTGGAGTCACACCCTGGTCCCAATGCCATTCTCAGCATGCCCATAGGGCACCATCTGCAGGGGAAGTGCATGCCAAGGCAGCGCCATTACCACTATTTCCACTGCAGAAACATTTATTTGATCTTCCAGTGCTGCTTTCAAGATGATTAATCTTTGCACGGCTGCTGTGTTTCGGCTCTCCATAAAGGCAGGTGCATGTGTTGGTGTGCGGCTGCTGTCAGGACTGCTAATGTAAGCGTCTGTTTTACAGCCCAATTGACAGCTGTATTGTACTGGCAGGGTTACAACTCTGACATGTGGAATCAATCTTTTTAACCTGTCAATTAATCAGCGGGCAGCTGTCAGCCCAGCTGAAAGGCCTGAAGGACAGCGCCCTTTCAATGGATTATACTGGGGGCCATGGTGAAGTAAAATTGAACACTTCAAGCTTCAGGGAACTCTTGTTGCATTCAAAGCCAGGCTTCACTCTCACTCAAGGGGACAGGCTCAGGCCTGGGCTCTGGCCCCGTAGAAGAAGGCTTGATTAATATAGTGAGAGGAGGGGTATAGGGAAGGGCAGGAGAGCCCCTTCCCCTAGCCTCTTCTCTGGACTCTAGGCATCTTGGAACTGAGTTTCATAGAATCTAGTATATTTAGGTGTGTATCCGGGGGGAGGGATTGGACCATTTGGGACAAATGACTTATTTCCCATTTCTCCCCATTGTTCTCTACACTGAAACCAAAGTTGCTCTTACATAGCATTTTTATCTCCTGCCACCAGGCTTTTGCACAGGCTGTGTCCCATACCTAGGTTCTTCCTAGTTCCTTCCATATCTCAGAGTCTTTAGCCCTTTACCAAATGCTGTCTCTTACTTGAGGCCTTTCCCAGTCATCTCATAGTAAGTGCTTAAGAAATGCTTTTTTATTCATTCCTCCCAATTGTTAGCCCTGCCCCAAAATAACATTATGTTTATATTGGATAGGCTTTATGTTTTCTTATCTGTGTCCGTGTTATGTCCCCTTAAGCCCAGTAGAAATGTAAAATTCTTGAAGGCAGAGAGTATTTTCATTTTTGACTTTGTAACTCCAGTGCCTAGCACTATGCCTGGCCCTCAGTAGGTATTTAGTAAATGCATGTCAATTTGAAGTGAATTGGTCCTCATCTCTGCTAAGCAATGTTGGGCCCTCTGATTTCTGGTGCCCTGGTTGAAGAGACGGCTGAGCTTTTACCTCATTCTACTTAGCTTTATCCATCACCCACTTGGTGTAGGGCACTTCTCAAGTTGCAGTGAGGGAAACAAAGAAAAATGATGTCTTTGCCCTCAAGGAGCTTCTAGTCTAGTTAAGGAATCAAGAAATATAGGCATACAAAAAGATGATTAACCATCCGAGATATTGTCTAGTTGGTACGTGAGTGGTGTGGGCAGTCAGAATTTACAGACTAGATTCCTCTTGGTTGTGTGAGGCAATGCCATATCATGGAAAGAGCACTGGATTTAGAGTCAGGAAACCCCATATTAAATCCTAGCTTTGTCACTTCTTCAATCCAGGCCAAAATTTCCTCATTTTTACTATGAGAGTGTTGGATTAAATAACTAAGATTTTAAGGTTTGAAAAGCACCTTATAAATATAATATCATTTTATCCTCACAACAATCCTGGGAGATTGATGCAATTATTATCTGTATTTTAACAGATGAGGAAACTGAGGCAC
The DNA here is from genome assembly GCF_900497805.2 of Vombatus ursinus. Classification (NCBI taxonomy): domain Eukaryota; kingdom Metazoa; phylum Chordata; class Mammalia; order Diprotodontia; family Vombatidae; genus Vombatus; species Vombatus ursinus. The sequence continues at coordinate 11,170,658 of NW_020954556.1, forward strand.
AGAGACCTGCCACAAGTTAAGCGTCTTGCCTAAGGTCAGATAGCTAGTATCTGAGGCTGGATTTGCACTCAGGTCTTCCTCGCTTTAAGTCCAGCATTTTATCTACCTTGTTTAGTCACCTTGTTGCCTATGAAATGAGCTTTATGATCCTTCTCAGTTCATAATTCTATGATTCTTTGGTTTGCGCACACCTCAGAGAGGAACTGGAATTTAAGTCCTTTGCTGCACTGGCATTGCTCTGGCTCTACACTGACTTCTATGTTCTAGAATAAGTTCAGTCACCTATTAAGCTCCAGCTTTTCCCTTTCCTCATTTCAGGGAGGCCTCCATTCTTCCCTCCCCTCAATGCCCTAGACTCCGTACCTACCAAGAAGGATGCATAGTATAGTGTTGGAAGTGTGCTAGCTTTGGAACTCAAGGACCTGGGTTCAAATCTTAAATCTGCTACTTACTGCTTTGGGCAAGTCATAGAGCCTTTTGGGGCTTCAGTTTCCTAATATGTAAAATGGGGATGCTAATACTTCATTATCTACAGCACCAGGTTGCTATGGGGAAAATGCCTTGCAAATCTTAGACACTCTGTAAGGATGCACTTTTGTTGTTACATTATTCAGTCTACTATCGTCCTCAATGCTAGGCCACCCATTTTTTTCCTCTTCTTGACCCCTCTCCTGAATCACAAGTACTTGGTGGATTTTGTGGGCACGTGTCACTGTGAACTGTTGGATTGGTCTCCTCACTTGGACTATCTGCTTCTTATCAGCATGGACCACATTGTCTAATTTTAGCTATTCCTCACAGAATTCACCCTGGTGCATGATGGATAGTTGACACTAAAAGAATGCTCATTTGACTGACTGCTGGAGTCTCAGTCCCCTGAGTTATGTCCTGTTTGGTCCATCACATTTGCATTCAAAGAATGGACATAGCAGATGGGGCCCTTCAGCTACCCAGAGTGCTGTGTAGAGAACAATACGTCAATCTTACAAAAGATCTGGGATTTCTTGAGTGTGGGAATTCCCTCCACCAGCATTATTTCATCCTGTCTATAGCTTTGTAGATACATCTTAGGGAGCTACCTAAATATTAAAGAGGTTAATTGATTTACTCATGGTGGTCATATAGCTAATAAATATGAGGTAGGATGTGAACCCAGGTCTTCCTGAGTCCAAGTTCAACATTCTATCCACTATGCTACTTATTATTATAAGCAAGAGATGGCATCTCTTGGAAGATGAGCCTTCTCTCTGACCACTTTCAGGGTGGCACATGTGTTTGGTCCCTTGAGAAAGAACATATGTCATTAATGGTAATCTTGGTTGTTTCTCAACAAAGGAGCTGCTTGGAAGAAACCAGGAACCACCTTTCCTTGTTACTTATAGCTCTCAAATTAGGTTGTTCTTCCCAGCTCAGTCACCGTTCCTCTCTGACATGGCATCCTCTCCGGTGTCATGGGTATCAAGGAATCAATCAAGGGCCCAGTGTTGCTGGACTGTTGGCCTTGGAGTCAGGAAGATCTGAAGTTCAAATCTTGTCTTAGACACCGACTGTGTGACTCTGGGGAAATCACATAACTTCAATTTCCTCACCTATAAAATGAGGACCATAATAGCATCTATCTCACAGAGTTGTGAGGATCAAATGGATAATGTACAAAGTGTTTTTCAAATCTCAAAGTGCTCTATAAATGTTATCATTGTTGCTATTGTTATTATTGTTGTCACCAAAGGTCCAGAGCTCCCGTGGCCCACTGAAAGGGGCTAAGGCAAGGCCCATCCCCATCTACTCCATGGGATGGCCCCTACTACATATAATAATATAATATATAATATAATAATATAGCATATAATAATAAGTGATAATATAACGACTCACATTCTCTTAGCAGTTAAAAACTTTCAAATAGGTTTTTATCACAACAACCTGGTGAGGTTGGTTTTACAAGCATCATTATTCCCATTTCATACGTAAAGAAACTGAGGCTTACTGAGATTGTATTATTTTGTACCACAGTATCTAATAGCATAGAAGCCACTCTTTTCTGGTGCTATGTTTAGATGGAGGAGCAGCTGACCAGTGTGGGTTCGAGACAACTGAGGGGGATTTCAAGAAGTGTGACTGGATTCCAAGGAATCAATAGCTCAGGCCCTCACTCTTTCTCTCCCCCTCTCTCTGCTACACAATTTATAACATCTGTTCCAAGCAAATGCACCCACGAGTGTCAGAACTGGCGTCTGAAGGTTGTATTTTTGGTGATGCGTGCATCTGCAGAGCCCATCCAGAATGGAGTCAGAAAGAGTCTTCAATCTCACTTGTCAACTCCTAACCAACTTGCACATCCATGAGATAAAGTAGAGGGGAATTTAAAGAGGTGTCAAGAGGCTGGATGGGGAAGAAGAATGCACTATATCAGAGGAGAAGAAGAGGGAACTCTGGACCCCTGGAGCTCCACAGTAAGGACGAGCAGTGATGTTTATCGTGGTCACCAAGGTGCATAATGGCAGGTAATGGATGCTAGAAACAAGCATTGCCAATTTCCCATCTGCCAGAACACTGAGTGCTAAAACCCACCACGAAGGGCTGTGTGTTTTGGTGGTGGGGGTAGGGGGAAGCAATTTTGAAATATCCTATTTCAAAATTCCCTTAGGAGCTAAGAAGCAAATTTAGAACTTAGAGAAAAGTCACCTAATTTAACCTCATTATTTTACAGATGAGGACACTGAGGCCCAGAGAAGTTAAAAAATGTTATCAAGGTCACAAAGTACATGGCAGAGTCTGGAATTTGAACTAAGTTCCATTGAGTCCAAATTGAACAATTTTGACAGTACTCCATACTGTCTTCAAATATTTGAAAAAAAATACATTATTTTTCAGCTCAGGATGGTTACTGGACACATGAAATACTGGTAAAACCATGAAATTGAGAGAAACTTCAGAATACATAGCATGTTGTCATATCACTGAATATCCATTGGCTCCTGATGAAAGGAATTGGTGGGGGTGGGGGTGGGGGTTTGTATTGTTGTTCAGTCATTTCAGTCCTATCCAGCTCTTTGTGTTCACATTTGGGGTTTTCATGGCAAAGATACTGGAGTGGTTTGTCATTTCCTTCTCCAGCTCATTTGAGAGATGAGGAAACTGAGGCAATCAGGGTCACACAGCTAATAAGTGTTTGAGGCCACATTTGAACTCAGGAAGACAGTCTTCCTCACTCTAGGCCCAACACTCCATCCACTGTACCACCTAGCTCCCTGAAGAAAGTATACCTTGTTATTATTTATCTAGCTATCAGGTCCAGGGCAAACGTTTCCTCATCTCTTCCCCTGTCATACTACTTTGTTTGGTGATCTCATCAACTCCATGAATTTAATTATCATTTCTATGCAGTTGATCCACAAATCTACCTAACCAGCCATAACCTCTCTGCTGACCTCTAGTCTTACGTCTTCAACTGCTTTTCAGACATCTTGAATGGGATCCCTGGTCCACATCTTAAGCTCAACATGTCTAAAAGTGAATTCGTTATCTTTCCTCCCCGCCCTATAACCTTCCAAACTTCCCTATCACTGTGGAGGGCACCATAATCTGTCTACTCTCCCAGACTCCCGACGTAGGCATCATCTTCAACGCCTGTCTTTTACCCTTCATACCCAATCTGTTGCTAAGCCCTGTCAATTTCACCTTTGCAAAATTTCTTGTATATATCCCCTTTCTCTCCTTTGATTCTGCCACCACTCTGGTGCAGGCCCTCATTACCTCATCTCTGGACTATTGCAACAGCCTGCTGGTAAATCTGATTGCCTCAAGTCTCTTGCCATTCCAATCTATCCTCCATTCAGCCACCAAATTGATTTTCTTAAAGCAGAGGTCAGACCATGTCACCCTCCACTAAATCAACTCCAATGGTTACTTATCACCTCCAGGTAGGTGGTATAGTGGTTAGAGTGCCAGGCCTAGAGTCAGTAGAACTCACCTCCCTGAGCTCAGATCTGATCTCAGACACCATCTGTGTGACCCTGGGCAAGTAGTTTAACCCTATTTGTTTCAGTTTCCTCATCTGTAAAATGCATTGGAAAAAGAAATAGCAAACCACCCCAGTTTCTTTGCCAAGAAAACCCCAAAATAAGATCATGAAGAGTTAGAAATGACTGAAAAACAACTGAAAATTACCTCCAAGATTAAATTAAAAGTTCTCTGTTTGGTATTTAAAGCTCTTTATAATAACCTACCCCTCTCCTACCTAACCACTCTTCTTATGTCTTACTCCCAAGACACACACTGGCCATCCAGTGATACTGGCCTCCTTCTTGGTCCCCAAACAAAACATTCCAACTCTTGGCTGTGGGAATTTTCCTCTGTCTGTCCTTCAGGCCTGGAATGCTCTCTTTCTCACTCCTCATCCCTGCCTCCTGGCTTCCTTTAAGCCCCAACTAGAATTCCACCTTCCACAGAAAGTTTTTCCCAATTCCTCTTAATTCTATTGATTTCCTTTGTAATAATTTCCTATTTATCCTGTATATAGCTTATTCATATGTATTTCATTGCTTGTTGTCTCTCACATTAGATTGTGAACTCTTTGAGGTCAGAGAGTGTTTTATGCTTTTCTTTGTAGCCTCAGTGCCTAGCATAATGCCTGACATACTGTAGGCATTTAAGAAATGCTTATTGGTTGACCTTCAACAGATCCTCATATCGCACAATCCTATACACAATTAGTACTTCATACCTTTGCTTTCTTGTTCCCTCTGCCTAATCACTGAATAGGCATTGCCTCAGACTAACTGAGACCTGGGAAAGACCTTAGCTTAAAAAGGCCAAGGTCTCTCACTGCATCCAGTGCCATCTCCAGTCATCCTGATCTTGCCTCTGGACCCAGGTGGCTCCAGAGGAGAGAGTGAGGCTGGTGACCTAGCACAGCTCTGCCTCACTTAAATCCAGTTCACTTGTAAATCAAGACATCACTTTCCTGATGTCTTTGGTCCTCTGAGAGAAAAGGAATAACAACCCCGTTTTGCCTTCTCAACTCCACCCTTATCCCCTGGTGGAATTTTTACTCAGCCTAGCTTGGTACTCAGCACACTATAGGGGCTGAATAAATTCTAGCTTAATTGGACTGAACAGAAATGGAAAGTTCTTGATAGCAAAAACAATTAAGAGGGAAAGAGATAAAAAGAATGAAGTAGTAGGAGGAGGCAAGGGTGTAGGGACAGAAACAGGATTACTGTCTTTAAAGAGATTGCTTTGATGTCATGAATGGCAGTGGGGATAATAGAGCATTGCATTTGTTAGGCATTATCTCTGGCAAGACAGTCAACCTACTTGCCTTATGTGGCTTTTGGGAGGAGATCCCCAAATAGCTGTGAGACATTATATTACAGATGAGGATCATATGACAAGTGTCATATAAAAATTGGTTGTCTTTTATCATTAGCCTCCAGACTTAACATATGAAGACATGGTGATGATGGTCAGCAGTAGGAGCTATGAGAACAGCTCCTGCTTCTATCATAACTGCTGCTTGGTCTCTCTGCTAAAAAATCTCTCCCCAATCCAGTCCATCCTCCACTCAAGTCAAAGTCAAGTCAAACTTGACTTAAGTCAAGTTAAACACATGTCTGACATATCTTACTCAGTAAAAACCCTGTCACTTCCGGGATCAAATGTAAGATCCTCTGTAAAAACCCTTCAAAACCTATTTCCTTCCACCTTTCCAGTCTTCACTCTATACCCGTCCCCCATATATTCTATAATCCAGTGGCACTGGCCTCCCTGCTGTCTTTGGAACAAGATGCTCCATCTCCAGACTCTAGGCATTTTCTCTGATTATTCCCAATGCCTAGAATGCTCTCCCTCCTCATCTCCACTGCCTGGCTTCCTTCAAGTCCTAGCTAATATAACACCTACAGGAAATCCTTTCTCAATCTGTCTTACTTCTGGTGCCTTCCCTCTTTTGATTTTTTGTAATTTAACCTGTTCATCTTTTGTTTGAATCTAGCTGTTTTCATGTTGTCTCCCCGCTACACTGTGAGCTCCTTGAGAACAGGTACTGTCTTTTGCCTGTCTTTGTTTCCTCAGTGCTTAATACAGTGCCTGGCATGTAGTAAGTGCCTAATAAATGTTCATTGACTGATAAGAGCTGCTTTTAGTTTCTGTGCTTGCTCCACCCTCCAGTTCTGGGTTTAGCTACATAGAACCTTGAGTTAGGGTTTATTTGGAAATAGGACCCGAGGAAAGCTTGGTTGCTTTCTTCTCCCGGGTCTAGCTTTTCTGTCTGCCACACAAACACAATGGCTACTTTAAGAGAAGAAGAAGAAAATAAGAATATGGAACACATATTAGATTTGGAGTCAGAAGGTCTATATTTCAAAATGCTGGTTTCTCTGAGGACTCTCTGTGTCTCCTCCTTGCTTTACCTCTCTGAGACTCAGTTTCCTTTTCTGTAAAAGATGATGACTTTAGGTCTCCTCCAATCCTAAAATACTGTGATTTAGTGGGTTAGGTAAATTAAATCTCTCCAACCTTAGATCATTCTGGAAGACAGTATTAATTTAAAATCAAATCTTTAGATTTGCTCATCTGTCAGATAAAAAAATATATATATTAAGGGAAAAATGGAAATCACCTTCTCCTGACAAGATAACAAGATATGCTGGTTGTAATTTATTAACTTTTCTCTTCTAATAAGTTGGAAGATGTTATAACTTGTCAAGAGATAACATTTTTATCTTTACTTTATTTTCCCCCTTCTCTTTCTTGTCTAGAGTCAGGAGGAAAGTGGACTGGGACTTCCACAGCTTTGTTCTGGGTTTTGTTCATCATTTGGGAATCCTACTTTCCTACATCATGTTACCTTGGGTCTCTACTTCCTGGCCCTGTCTCCATCTCCTCCTACCTCTGGCCCCAGCCAGTTCTCCACCTAAAGTTCTGGAACAGTAGGAAGTAGAAATTCCCAGGTAAAGAAACCCCCTCAACCAACAGCAGTCAGCATTTCTCTGAAATGTGTAGTCTTTTAGGGAGTTGCTGGGGCACCAAAAAAGTAAGTGACTTACCCAGAGTTAAATAGCCAGTGTGTGTCAGAGGTGAGAGTTAAACCCAGGTCTTCCCGGCATTGAGGTTAACTCTAACCATTATGCAATACTGCCTCTTAGAATAGTATTCAACTCCATGCTACCATTTGTGGAAAAAATAAGTCAAATAATTTATTCCACAACCCCACTCACTTTCCCTCTGATATCCCTGACCATAACATGCTTTGCTGGTCACCACTCCTTTTTTGTTGTCTTTACTGATTAGAATGTCAGCTCCTGGGGATGGAGCCAAAATGGTGGAGTAAAAACAGAGACTTGTCTAAGTTCTACCAAATTCCTCTTCAAAAAACTTTTAAATAATGCCTCAAAACAAATTCTGGAGCAACAGAAACAACAAAAGGACAGGGTGAAACAATTTTCCAGCCCAAAAATTTATAAGATCAACATGAAAGGTATGTCTTACTGGAGTGAGAGTGGAGTATAGTACACCTAAACCAAGAAGCTCAAAAACAGAGGAAGAAAACTATATATTAATTTACCTAATGAATTGATAAAAAATTTTTAAACAAAATACTAGGAAGGAGATTACAGCAATATATCACAACAGTAATACACTATGACCAGATGAGATTTATACCAGGAATGCAGGACTAGTTCAATATTAGGAAAACTATTAACATGACTGACCATATCAATAACAAAACCAACAAAAATCATATGATTATCTCAATAGATACAAAAAAAGCTTTTGACAAAATAAAACACTCATTCCTATTAAAAACACTAGAAAGCATAGGAATAATGGAGCTTTTCTTAAAATAAGTAGTATTTGTCTAAAACCATCAGCAAGCATTATCTATAACGAGGATAAGCTAGAAGCCTTCCCAATAAAATCAGGGGTGAAGTAAGCATGTCCATTATCACTACTATTACACAAAATTATACTGGAAATGAACCCCTATCTTTCCAATACACCCTGTGAGGTAAAGCTGAAAGCTAAACTGAAGCCAAATTGTAAAGAATGCTTTGAGAGTTCATGTTTTTTTTGGTAGGCAATAGTTACATGTGTTGAGGATTGAGTTGGGGTTAGGCTCATTGTATCTTACAGAGCTATGGCTGTCTATGAAAAGCACATTATGTTTTAGTGGGAAAAGTACTAGGTTTGGAGTCAAAGGACCTGATTCTGAAAACTGGCTTTGCTATTTATTACGTGTGCCCTCCCTGACCTCATTTTCCTTTTCTGCAAAATGAGGGGTCTAACTTTGGAACTATGTCCAAAGGGCTATAAAACTATGCATACCCTTTGACCCAGCAATACCACTACTAGCGTCGTGTCCCAAAGAGATCAAAGAAAAGGAGAAAGGACTTATTTCTACAAAAATATTTATACAAGTTCTTTTTGTGGTAGCAAAGAATTGGAAATTGAGGGGATGTCTGTTAATTGGGGAATGGCTGAACAAGCTGTTGTATATGATTGTGATGGAATACTATTGGGCTAAAAAAAATGATGAGCATGATGGTTTCAGAAAAATTTGAGAAGACTTTTATGAACTGATGCAAAGTGAAGTGAGAAGAATTAGGAGAACATTATACACAGTAACAGTAATATTATAACCACAAACAACTGTGAAAGACTTAGGTACTTGATCAAGACAGTGATCCAAGACAATTCCAAAGGATTCATGATGAAAAATGCTATCTACCTCCAGAGAGAGAGAACCAATGAACTCTGAGTACAGACTGAAGCATACTTTTTTTTTTACTTTCTTTTTCTTTTTTGTGCGTGTTTTCTTTTTCAATGTGGCTAATATGGAAATGTGTTTTGCATGACTTTGCAAGTATAATCAATATCATATTACTAGCTTTCTCAAGGGATGGTGGAAGAGTGAGAGGGAGGGAGACTATTTGTAGCTCGAAATTTTTAAAAAGTGAATGTTAACTTTTTTTACATGTAATTAGCAAATATTTAATGAAATAAATAAAATATATTTAATTTAGTATTGAAATATATAAAATATATTTAAAAAAGTAAAATGACAGATTTAGACTGAATGCTCTCTAAGATCCTTTAAACCAGTTCTAAATTCCATAATCCTTAAGTGAATACGCCACTGTGGAAAGGATATTTATCCTAGAGTCAGAAGACCTAAATTTGAGTGTTGGCTATGATGAATGTATTTATTTGGCTGTATCTCAGTTAAATATATTTTATTTTAAATTTATTTTTAAATTATTTAAAATTTAAATTATTTTTTATTTATTTCATTAAATATTCAGTGAATGGGAATAATGGAGTTCTTACAAATCTGAAAATATCCTATAAATGCATCATCATCATTTGTCAGTGTGGTTAATAGTCATTGCCATCATCTTACCTCCCAGTCCTGAAACAGTGAAATAAAATTGGGCCTCACTCACCCTACATCTCTGGGCTTTATTCTATACTCTCTCGTTTAAAGGCAAGATATAATTTTAATCATGATATCAGTGGTTCTAGTGATCCACTACTTGGGTCCTCTGCATCTCCTTTACAGACTGTTTGCAAACCCATTTCTGTGAGGCAGTAAGTTCTTTGTAAGTGTTTATGTCATGTTTGCTCTCTCTTTTACCACTACAAGGAAAAGGGAGAGTAAAAACTTCAGAGCTTACTAGTTCTTGGCAGCCTGCTGCATACCAGCAGTCTTAAAATATTTGCAAATATCTTTTCTTAGATAAGGACAGACTTAGTAATGGACTCCTTTTGGCAAATGCCTTCTTACTGTTTGGGTTTGTGGGTCTGGGAAAAAATGATGCTGGGGTGGATGTTACTGAAAAGGCAGGAAAGGCTTTGTAAAGCAAAACAGCTGAGCCCAGAAAGCCTTACATTCTGATGGTTTCTGTGATCATTCTGAACAGAGGAATGGGCCTAGGACCTACAGGGGACAAATTCAGCATTCAAGTCTCCTAGGCAATCATAGAGATTGAACAGGAACCTGATATCTGGATGAACTCCAAAAATCTTTATGCCCATTTGGTGGACAGTGGAGAGATTTATGTGCCACCCAGTCTCCACCCTCAAGGAATACAAGGGTGAGATAAAAAAAAATATATATATATATTCTTAGAAATCCTTCCATAGAACCCAGAAAAGAAACAAAAATGTAAATCAACATATGTACATGTGTTTTAAAATTTTATTACCAAAAACAGTATTCTCCAGATTAATCATCAACTTTAATTCATTCTATTTGGCTCCATGAAGATTTATGTCACTTTCAAAAATTATACACCTTCAAAGGCTGAAAATTTGCCAGCAGTGAGGCTATTCCAAATTATTTGAGTATTATGGCAACTAGGAACTTCTTGACCCTGAGAAGGTTTTACACACACACACACACACACACATACACACACTCCCTGACATTTATAGTTTCATTTCATATGTAGGGTAAAGACTTGTGAAAATCAAATGAGTTAATATCTGTAAATCTATTTAATTCAATGCAAATTCAACACATTTATAATGTGTAGGACCTATGCTAGGTAACTCGAATAAAAAGGTGAAATAAAGTAGTTCCTGCCCTCAAGAAGCTTAGATTCTAAGGATGGGGGAGGGGGTAAACAGCACGAGTAACTACAAAATAATTTCAAGAAGGAAAGAGTATAAATAATTTTGAGGGAATGTGTGGGTGGAGATCAGAAAAGGCATATGTAGGAGACAGTATCTGAACTATGCTTTGAAGGAAGTTAGGAATTTTAAGAGGTAGAGAAGGGAGGACATCCCCAGGATCCAGAACTATTTGTGCAAAGGCAGACTGGAGGGCGGTTTCATAGACTAGAAAGGCTATGAAAGGGAGGAACAAAATATAACTAGAAACAGAGGTAGGAGAATATATTGGGGAAAGCTTTAAATGATAGGCTAAACATTTGCATTTTATTTTAGAGGCAATAGGGAGCCATTGAAGATTTATAAAGTGATGGTTACTGGTCAGACATGTGCTTTAGGACTATTAATTTGGCAGCTACTTGAAGAATGGATTGGTGAGAGAAGAGGTTAAAGGCAGAGAACAAATTAGGAGATACTGTAATCATTCAGGTGAGAGGTGATGAGGGTCTAAACTAGATCTTGATCACCTGAACTAGAGTGTTATTGTTCAGTCATGTCCAACTCTTTGTGATCCGATTTGGGGTTGTCTTGGCAAAAATACTTGGCAAAGATACTAAATGTGACATTTCCTTCTCATTTTATAGATGAGGAAACTAAAGCAAACAGTGTTAAGTGACTTGCCCAGGGTCACACAGAAAAGTAAGTGTCTGAGGGCAGATTTGAACTCATGAAGATGAGTCTTCTTGACTACAGGTCTATCCACCATGCCATTTAGCTGCCCTGAACTAGAGTAGAAGTATATAAATGGAGAGAGGGAGATAGATACAAGAGATTATAGAGATAGATGTGACAAGACTCTAAAACTGATTCAACATGGTGGTCAAGGGTGAGGGTCAGATTGTGAACCTAGGTGATTAAAAGTGTGATGTTCCACTAAGAGAACTGAGGAAGTCTGGGGAGGAATTTTTTTTTGAGGGGTAGAAAAGACACTCAGCTCTGTTTTGGACATGTTGAGTGTGAGATACTCACAGCATATCCAAGGGAAGATGTCTGGTAGGCAGTTGGTAATATGGATTTGAAACTCATGAGAAAGATTGAGGCTAGATGAGCTTGGGAATCATGTGTATAGAGATTATAAGTAGATCTAGGGAAGCTATTAAGATTGCCAAGGGAAAGAATATAGAAACAGAAGAAAAGAAGACCTTGGACAGAGTCTCAGGGGACATCCATAGTGAGTGGGCAGGAGGAAGATGCTAAGTACTTTACAAACCTTAAAGCACTACATGAAACTAGTTATTACTATTACCTCATTCATTTTATTTTTTTCAATGGGGTTGATAGATATAATCCTTATAAAAGTTGCTTTTTGGTTATTATTCTTTTATGTTTTATGTTCTATACACTATCACACAAGTGGATAAAATTATTGCTTTTTGAATAAAAGTATTAGGATATAAGCTCATCCTTTGTAGACTCACAGAAAGCATTACCTGGACACACCCAGCAGAAGACAGGACAGCAAGGAGGCTCTGCTCCTCATCTTATTCCCAAATGAGATTTAATCTTCAAGGTTTCTACATTTTGAAAGCTTCTTGTTCGATGTAGCTTAGAGAATTTGATTATTTTGTCAGACAAGCAACTATTAAAAATACCATGTTAAAAATTTTGTAGATCAATACTGTGTTCAAGTGTTTATGGGCAATAGTTTAGCTTGTAACAATGATCTGTTTCCAGCACACTTTATTCGTTGAGTTCTCCAGAATATTTTGAGTACTATATTTGTAGTATAAGAAGCTATCGTCTGTAAGACCATGAAAGACAATGAGTCTGATTTATATTTCTAACCACCTGGTCATGTCTTGTTAAGTATTCTGTAGGTGCTAAATTTTAATAGCCTACTTGTAGGCTATTACTTGTAATGTCACATAATTTCTACAGTATCCTTGCATAATCTACATTGGTCACTAAGTCTGGGCTCCTTACAAATAATTCTTCTGTAAGTTCTGGTGGTAGTGACCTGATCCTACATTGCCATAATGAACCCTTCTGCTTTCACAAACAAATTGGTGTGAACCATCCATTTATTTGATGCTTCTTTGTCAACATATTGTGGATATTGCTCATGGGAGGGTGTTTTGATGGCGTTCTTGGCTTTCTGTTGCTTCATAGGCTCATGAAGAGATAAATCACCCTCAGTTATATTTGATGAATTCAAAGTAATATATGTGTTATCAGTCTTTGCTATTACTTAGTGAAATGATTTCTATAAATATACATATATATAGATTTTATATATATATATACAGATATGTAAGCATATAAATATATATGTATCTGTTTCTGTAGGTTTTTGACATGTTTATCATGTGCTTTATGAACATCTACAATCTTCATCCTCCTTTTTTTGTCAAGCAAGGGTTAATCTTTCTATAGCTGCAATAGGGTGATTAACCCTGAATTTCATTAATATTGCGTTAGTTTTTGTTAGCATACTTTCCAAATCTCTTATGGTTTATTTTACATTTCTGAGAGCTTACATTGAGACTAGTACTGCATAGGTGTTATTTGCTTTAAATGTGTTCTTCCTATTTAGCTTTGATTTTAGGATGCCAATAAGTCTCTTAACATATTCTGCCCCTATCTTGCCTTGATAATATTATGCTTTCTGTGTCTTACTTAGAGAACAAGAATCACTTTCCTTCATTGGTTTAGCATGATATCCAGATTAAAGATTGAGATATTCAGTCTGTAACTTTCCTTGGCATACATTAGAATTTTGACATTTATTGAGTCTAAATGATATTTTAATATAGTTAAAGAATTCCATGAGATGAAGGAGATGTTTAATGTGTTTCTCAGCAAAACCCTATAGTTTGATATTCATTTATGGACACTAAGTGATTCATTTGATATCTTGGTTCAATTCACACTTTAATTTGCACACCATGTTTATTTCTATTTAGGAGAGATGATAATAAATTTAAGGATAGGATGAACCATAATGGGCTTAATCTACCTCTCTCAAAAATGTCATGTTTTATACAATTTTTTTCTTGATGTGTTGTAGAATATTTTGAACTAAGAACAATTTTCTATGTGGACATCAAATCCTTCAATTTATTTTATGTACCTGTAACACATGAATAAACCATGATTATGGAATGAAGTCTAAACCTTTGTAGTGATAGCAAAGTCAGTATAAATATTAAGGTGCTTTCAGGCAGCTTATTGAATAATTTCCATGATCTTTACACCATTGAAGCTTTTTGGAACACCCTTTTAGATCCTGGGCCAATATGTTGTTTTCTTGTGTTCACAGTGATTTTTTGTTTTGTTTTGTCTTGTCGTATAATCGTAGGTGTCTTCATATTTGGCAATAGTTTTATGACACCTTTTGTTAAAAAAAGAAGGTTGGATCAGGCTTTCATATGAGAGGAAGCTGGTAAACTCCTTGGCAATGATAATTCATGTACCACTGAGAAGCATTTGCACCAATGACTATGGATCTTATCTGGTCGTATCATTTTCCTATTTGCAGAGAAGCTAGAGTTTCAAAGATCTCAAGTGATATAACTAGTACATAATTAAAAATGTGAAAGCTTTCTGTTCTTGTTTGATACAATTTTAATTTTCATTATATTGACTTCTTGTGACCACAGAAATAACCAGAGATTGTTTATATCCTTCTTTGAGAACTCTGTCTTATATCTTACTTATTTCTCAAGTTTCTATAGTAAAGTTTCTGGTTGAATTTTAATTGTTTATTTAGTAGGCAGCCAGGTGGAGGAGATAATAGTATAGGACTTGGAGTCAGGAAGACCTGAATTCAAATCCACCTGTAGACACTAGCTAATCTTGGACAAGTCACTTAATTGCTTTATGCCTCAATTTCCTCATTTGTAAAATGGGGATAATAATAGCATCTACTTCCCAGGGTTATTTGTGAAGTTTAAATAAGATAATATTTGTAAACTGCTTTGGAAATTTTAAAGTGCTACATAAATGCCGGCTATTATTTTGTTATTTCATTGTTATCTTTTTTATAGGGAGTTCTTGTTATTAGGGATAGGAAGAGGTCTATGATTTCACTGCTATAGAAACTCCCAGGTGATGTAACTCCCATCTCTTAATTCACTTCAATTTACCTTCTCTACTTCTCTACAATTTACCATTTAAAAAGTTGCCTAGAGCACTGAAAAGTGAAGCCCTTCCTAGGTTCACACAGTCAGTGTGTGTCAGAGGCAGAGCTTGAACCCAGGTTGTTACAGTTTTAAGACCAACTTTTATCCACTACCCCATGCTTCCTTTCACCCTGACATTATTCTTTCTATGAATGGTTGAACAAGTGGAAGAATGATTGCTTTTTTTTTTGTAATTGAATAAAAGCATTGGTATTATTATTATTCTACTACTGCTGACATTTATATAGTGTTTTATAATTTACAAAGCACTTTTTTTGAGAGGTAGGGAGTACAAGAATTATTATCCTTATCTTAAAGATCAGAAAATTTTGTCTAATGGTGAATTCAAATGGTACAGGTCGGTTCAATGGTCAAGTCAGGACTCAAGTTGAGGTGTTCTAACTCTGAGCTGCCATGAATTCAAGCTGAGCTTCTTTCCATCCTGCCACAGTAAGATGAATCAAGAAAACCTCCCTGAGAGGTATGGGTTTGGTGTCTAGTCCTAAAGGACGAGACATAGCTGGGAAATTAGGGCCTGAGGCCCAAATGGTGGGGGCCTTGATGTCCTTGAAATGAGATTAAGCTGATCCAACTGATTAAGCCAGAAGGCACTAACATACTTTTTGAAGGCATCAACTTCACATGTATAGCACCTATTTTTGTAGGGTGGAAGAGTTGCATGGTGGGACTTTCTTGGATGGGGAACATTCATTTATTCATTTTACAAATATGGCTTGAATGCCTAATATGCTCAAAGCAAGGGAAAGCTTTCTTGGTATAATACAGCTATATTCAAGGCATTTGAGTAGATACTGGGAATATAAAGACAAAATAGTCATAGAGTTTACAGTCTTCTGTTTTAATGGTCTATAATAGTCATTAAAAGATGGAAGCAAAGAATGAAGAAAAATTACCTGACAAGAATTCTTGGAGATGAAGTCAGAATTTCAGCAGTATTTTCAGGAAACACTTTTATGCTTTATTACTTTTGGATCTGCCTGTGGATTTAATTTCTCCAGCTTCAATTATTATTTGCGGTTTTTGCTTATATGATTGTTATTCATTTGCAAACCTTGAAGTGAGGAGGGACATGACTATTTAGACTTAGGTTTGTATGGTTCAGGATGTCAACAAATTAGTGTACAACAGTGATTTTTTAAGTACTTACCATGTGCCAGGCATTGTGTTAAGTGCTGTGGATACAAAGAAAGGCAAAAAGTCCCTCTAATCAAGCAGCTCACCTTCTAAGGGGGAGATAACAAATAAATAATAACCAGGTCCATGCAAGATATGTAAATAGTAGATAGAAGGGAAGCTGTGCAGAGAGGAAGGCACTCACCTTCCAGGTACCAAGAAAGGCCTCCCATAGAAGGTGAGTTTTGAGCAGAATCTTTTTTTATATTTTATTTTAAACTTAAATACAAAATAAGAAAAGAAAAAAGAAACAAACTTAAATACTAAAACTGAAATAATACAAAATAAGAAAAGAAAAAAAAGCATTTCCATATGCACAGCAGAACATAAGAGAACATTCAAAATATACAGCAATAAATTTCCATTTCAAGAAAGCCTATATAATAAATACTTGAGCAGAATCTGAAAGGATGTCAGAGAAGCTATGAGGCAGAGTGAAAGGCCAGAGCATTCCAGGTATGGAGGACAGACAGGGAAAAAGCATGGAGTTCAGAGATAGAAAGTTGTGCATGAAGAATATCCGAGCAGGCCATTGTTGCTGAATTGGAGAGTAAGTGGAGATATCAAAGAGTGAAGTTTATATTTGATCTTATGGGTAATTGGGAGCCATTGGAGCTCATTAAGCATGACATTGGCAGTTGAATGGGGAATGGGTTGGATTGGAGGTGAGAGGTGATGAGAGGCCTGAACTAGGGTGGCTGTTGTGTGAATAGGGAGAAAGGGATGGACATAAGAGAAGTTGTGAAGGTAGAAATAGCAAGATTTGGCAATAGATTAGATATGTGGGATGAGGGACAATGAGGAGTCAAGGATGACTTCAAAGTTCTGAGCATAGATTGTTCAATGGTTAGTGTTGCCCTTGGCAATAATAGTGAAGTTCAGAAGAGGAAAGGGTGCGTGGAATATGTTGGGGATGTCGGTGGCACATTCAGTTTGAGATATCCAAAAGCAATTGTGATATGGGACCATAATTAAGGAAGAGAGTGAGGCTGAATATAAGCATTTGGGAATTACGGTCAATCCTCAATATTCATGGTATTTAACTTTAGCAACTTCAAGAATTGCTGTGATTTTATTAGCAACTTCATTTTCATTTTTGCATTGGCAACTGTGCAATTTGAGGCTATGAACAGTAGAGAAAAATGAGAGATGGGCTAGCAGGGGGGTGCAAGCATCCTATGTCCCTTGCTGCCTCTCCCACTGGGCTCTCGAGCAACCCAGAGGGCTTGATGTGGAGCAGCAGAGCAGCACAGCCCAATGCTGCCTAGTCTGGCCTGTTGAGAACCCTGCAGGGCTGGGACAGGCTAAACCTGCCCCACAGGTGGAGTTCTGAACTATGACCCGGTGGGGACTCACCTCGAGGTATGCATGTGCTTTGTATCTGAGAATAGTTCAACCACAGAGTTGAAAGGGAGATCAGAAAGGGCAGGTCCCCCCTTTCCCTTTTTTACCTTGGGTTCTTCTGTCATCCTCAGCCCTGCCCCTCCACATTGCCTCTCCTCTCCCCTGCATCTTATCAGATTATTTCATGGTTACTATGTCAGGAAAAGTGCTTTTTATTAGAATTAATATTTTGTTATAAAGAATTATATTCAGAAAAGTATATTTTTAGCAATCTCTAGTGAAAGATTACAGTTTGGAGTGGTTGCAGAAATCTAACCCCCTATATCCCACAGGTTCAACATATTAATATTTGCATTTTTGACTTTCACACTGTTTTCTAGGAAGTTATCCCAGTGAAAGTTGAAGATTGAGTGCATAGAGATGTTAAGTGGACCTAAGCTTATGAGGTCATCAAGTGAGACAGAATATAGAAGGAAAAAAGAGGAGAGCTTTGAGGGATATTCACAATAAGTGGACAAAGAACCAGCAAAAGGAAGCCAGGAAGAATCAGTCAGATAGATAGGATGAAAGCCATGAGAAAACTCCTACAAAGACAAGAAGAGAGAGTGTCCAGGAAGAGGGAGTAACAGTGTTAAATGCCACAGAGAGCTCGAGAAGAGTGAGGATTGAGAAAAGGCCGCTGTCTTTGGCAGGTAAGATCGCCAGTAACTTGGAAGAAAACATTTTCAGGTGAATGATGATCTTGGAAGCCAGATTATGGAACACTTTGAAGAAAGTGAGAGGAAAGGAGCCGGTGGCACCAAATACAGATAGCTTTCTCAAGCAGTTTAGTCATAAGGGGCAGATAGATGGCACACTAGGTCTAGTGTCAGGAAGATCCTGAGTTCAGATTCAATCACACATATTTACTAGCTGTGTGACTTTGGGCAAGTCACGTAACCTCTCTTTACCTCAGTTTCCTCAACTATAAAATGGGGGAAATAATAGCACTTACCTCCGAGGGTTGTTGTAAGGATCAAATGCAATAATATTTGTAAAGTGACTAGCAGATAGTAGGTGCTATATAAATCATAGTTACTGTTATTATTATGAGGAGGAGGAAGAAGAAAATAAAGAAGAAAGATGATAAGCTAGCAGGCATGAGTATGATCAAGTGAGTTTTTTTTTTAAAGTTGTAAAGACATGAGGACATTTGTAGGCCCCAGAGAAGGAGCTAGTAAATAGTGAAATATTGTAGATGAGAAACAGAGATAGAGACAGAGATGGAGATGGTGATGGTGATGATGATGATGATGATGATGATGATGATGGTGGTGGTGGTGATGATGATGATGGTGATGATGGTGATGATGATGATGGTGATGATGAGCATGGAAGTCTGCTGGAGAAGATGGGGAAGAAAAGGATCATTCTTTCAAATGTACATATAGAGGGGTTGGCTTTAATAAGAACAAGGGCTACTTTATCATTTGAGACAGGAGTGAAGGAGGAGTTAGGGAAGGGAAGGAAGATATTTGGGTGATAAGAGATGAAGAGGAGAGGAGAAGGGGAAATTTTTGGTGAATGGCTTTTCAAACTGTCAAGTCAAGAAACTTCTATGTGGGGGGCAGCTAGATGGTGCAGTGGATAGAACACCAGCACTGGATTCAGGAAAACCTGAGTTCAAATCTGGCCTCAGTCACTTGACACTTACTAGCTGTGTGACCCTGGGCAAGTCACTTCACCCCATTGCCTCACAAAAAAAAAGAAACTTTTATGTGCCAGGCACTGTGTTAAACACTGGAGATACAAAAAAAGGCAAAAAAAAAACCCAAAAACCAAAACAGTGAAGTATGAGGTGGGGTCCCCAACTGAGAGGGTGGAGAAGAGGATGCTGTGGAGGATTAAAGAGAGATGAGAATGCTTAGAAGAACAATCTCACTGTGGAAAGTGGGATAGTGAATCAAATAAGGGAGAATAAAATATTGACCTTGCAGTAGTGAGGGCCCAGTTGGGATTAGATGATAAATTTGTAGTGGATCCAGGCAACATGGTTTGGTGAAAGCAGGTGGGTATAATCTAGGGTTTGGGTTTGTCAAGAGAAGGGGGCAAATGATTCTGGAGTTGAGGGTAGTATAGAGTTGAGTTGGTTCAGCCAGTGGTCAAGATGGGTAAGAATGTAGTCAGTGAAGGGATGATGGCTGAGAGAAGAGCTGAGGGATGGAGTGGAGGTCATGGTGAGGATGAAGAACAAGCTTGGGGAGGGGTCATAAACTGTAGGGAAAGATAAAACAATAAAAGATTATTATAAAATGGAATGCTTGTGGCTAGACCAAGGGCATAATCATCTCTTTGTGGAGCTTGGGGGAAGAGGAGAATGAAGTCATGGGAATTGACTAGAATGAGGAGCTAGGAGGTTAGGGCGTTGAGGGAGCTTCAGTATGTATGGTAAAGTCTCTAAGTATGGGAACAGGAGAAAGGGAGGGAACAAATGTTGTTAGTTTGGCACTGAAGTCTTTGAAGAAGAAAGAGGAATGTGTTGAGGGTCAATAGATAATATTCACCCTCAATTGGATTGGGTGATAGATAGTGTGCACTTCAAAGGAGATACCCTGAGATGAACACAATACTCAGGCCTTAGTCTTACCGGGGATGAATACAACAGGGCTATCAATCACCTCATTCATTCTGCACATTAAACCTCTATTAACAGACCTTCATTTTATGTTCTGTCATGTCACACTGTTGACTCATGTTAAGCTTGAATCTATTTTAATCAATCATATTTTAAATGTATTTGTGATCTAGCTATTTAAAGGAACCCTGTGGTGCCTCTGTCTGTCTTTTTTTTTAAGTAAATAATCAGCTTTCATTTATCTTTTTTTGTAAATTTATTTAATATGTATCACATTTGCTTAAAGTAAAGCACATCTTGCATTTGTTCAGAGAGTGAATTGTCTGTACCACATGGTCTAATATTTTATCACTCATGCTTGTATAACACATTAAAATTTGTAAAGCACTTTCCCCACAACAGGCCTGTAAGGCAGGTGGAGTAGATGGGGAAGAAAGGAGTAAGGGTGTATTAAGCACCCACTGTGTATTCCCGCACTGTGCTAAGTGATTTATAAATATTCTCTCTTTCGATACTCACAACAACCTTGTAAAGTAGGAGCTATTATTATCTCCATTTTACAATTATGAAAAGACATTTTACAGTCAGACAGAGGTCAAGTGACTTGCCCAAGGTATCACAGTAAGCATCAAAGTCTGGATTTGAACTCAGGTCTTCCTGACTTCAAGCCCAGCATTCTATCCACTGTGCCGCCGAGACAGTATAAATATTTCTAACCCCACTTAAATGATAAAGGAATTAGGTCTCATAATGGTTTATTAAGGCTCATTAAACTTAAAGTACTCACATTGCTAGAGCTGGGTTTTAATTTTAGTGCCTTCTCTCTGTTAATTATTTCCCTTTTATCTTGTATATACTTTGTACACATTCGTTTGCTTGTTGTCTCCTCCTCCCCCAGATTGGGAGCTCCTTAATGACAGGGACCATCTTTTGTCTCATTTTGTACCTCCAGCACTTAGCACAGTGACTTGCACACAGTAGGTATTTAAATGCTTATTAACTGACTGAATTGGCCTACTATGGATGCCCGATTCACTTCATTTCATTTTGTATTTGCTGCTGTCCCTGATTTCAACTCCATAGGACAAGGTGCCTCTCCCTGGATTAGCTAATCCCTTTTAATCTCACCACTATGCAGCTACCTCAAGCTTTAACTGACACCCCTTTCCTCAGCCTCCTTTCCCCTGTGACTGGAGGGCTGAGAACCTAATTCTTCCCAATGCTTTTCTTTAGAGAGAGTGGAAACTGGACTCTCAGCTCACCCCACTTTGCTTCTGCTGCCCTGCCTGGTTTCAACTCCATAGAACAAAACCACCCTTCTTCCCTCCTTTTGTGTGCTTTTGTGTCCTTTTGTAAGCTCCTGGAGGGCAGGGATTGTCTTTCTTTTTATTAATTGTATCCCCACTGCTTAGCATAATGCATATTTTTGTTGCTCACTTGTGTCTAACTCTTTTTGACCATAGCTTACCAATACTGTCCATGTGTTTTTCTTGGCAAAGATACTGGAATGGTTTGCCATTTCCTCCTTCAGTGGATTAAGGCAAATAGAAGTTAAGTGACTTGCCCAGGGTCACACAGCTAGTAAGTGTCTGAAGCTGGATTTGAACTCTGGTCTTCCTGACTCCAGGCCCAGCACTTTATCCACTGAACCACCTAGCTGCCTAGAGTGCACATAGTAGGCACTTCATAAATATTTATTAGTTTGGATTGGCCCAAAGGCCAAATCTGACCCATTACCTATTTTTGCATGGTCTGAGAGGTAAGCATTCTTAACAAAATTAAGTGATTTGAAGACCCGAGTCTAGAGTATATAGTTAAATACTCTCATTTTGCCGATGAGGAAACTGAAGCCCAGAGAATAGTGGCTTACCTTGAGTCATGCAGCTAGTAAGTGGCAAAACTTGGAAGTGACCCTGGGCCTTTTCACTCTAAGACCAAGACTCCTCCCATTAAATTTTTGTTTTCAGTTGAAAACAGGTTTTCAGTTCCCTCCCCTCCCAAATGTAGCTTGTATAAAACCTAAATGTAGTCTTAATTAGCATCATTGCTTGGCATATGCCAACACATACACTTTATTTTTCCTTTTGGAGTAGCTTAATTTCATGGGTGTAGCCAAGGCTGCAGGACGTATTTTCCATCTGGTGAACAATGGAAGAAGACCACAAGGTGATCTCAGAAGACTTGACGTTTCCCTGTGAGACATATCACATGTGAACAACTAGGCCTCCTCAGCCCTGCTCTAATGAGAGCTAAAGACCACATCCTGCATTTTTTGAATTCCAGCATCTGTAGGATCTGAAACTCAGTGGAGGTGTATACCTTTTTCCAAGGGAAGAGTCAGGTTTTGTTTTTTTTTTTTTTTTAGTTTTTAGGCAATTGGGGTTAAGTGACTTGCCCAGGGTCACACAGCTAGTAAGTGTCAAGTGTTTGGTCTGAGGCCGGATTTGAACTCAGATCCTCCTGACTTCAGGACTGGTGCTCTCCACTGCGCCACCTAGCTGCCATGAAGAGTCAGTTTTTAATCACATTCTTTTGTTCTATATAATAAAAAAAATTAGATATAGCACTTTAAGGTTGGCAAAGTGCTTAACATATATTTTCTCATTTGATTCTTACAGTAGCCCTGTGAGAATAATAGCCACAGGTGCTATTATTATCCTTTTATAGATGAAGAAACTGAGGCTAAGGAGTAATATGACTTGCCCAGGGTTGCTCAGCTGGTAAATGTCTGAGGCAGAATTCAAACTTCCTGATTCGACATCCAGACCACTATCCATTATGTCAACTAAAAACAGAAAGCCGTTCCCTCCACCCAGTGGGCATCAACTAACTAACACAATCAATCAATTGCATATAATAAACACTTACTGTGGACTAGGCAATGAAGTTACAAAGTTAAAAAAAAAATTAAACTATCCCTACTCCTGAGGAGTTTATTGTAATGGGGAGGCCACAAGTACCTACACAAATATTTGCTGAATAAACATAAAAAAGACAGAATACAAATAAATACAAGGTAGTTTGGTGCAACAACATGACTTGTTGAGGACCAGTGACATTCTGGATGGATTGGGTAAGGGGGATTTATTCTGCTACATATTCCAAACAGCTAGAAAATTACTTGGATTCCTGTTGTGATTCCAATATTGACAAGAATGGATAAGACAGTGGACTCCTAGCATGTCTCCCACACACATTTTACAGATGAAGACTTTGAGTTCCAGAGGAAAAAAAGTAGATCAGCCAAGATGACACAGTGTGTATCAGTGATAGGATACAAACCCAGCTCGTCCGACTCCATTAACAGACTTCTTTCTGCTCTGCCATGCAGGCTGCTTTGAATGTTATGAGGAAACCTGCCTTGCTTGCCCTTCTTTATTTCTGTGAACAAAGTCGCTCCCCCTTCCTCTGCCTCCCAGCAGCATATTTTGTTTTTGTTTCCTTAAAAAGATGGGAAGTATCAGCCAGGGTCTTCTTTGCAGAAAACTAGGGCTCTCATCAGCAGCAACAAATAGATTGTCTAAGAGAAGAAAGAGGAGGAGGAGGAGGAGGAGAAGGAGGAAGATGGAGAGGAGGAGGAGGAAGGAGACATCGGAAGAGGGAGGAAGAGACACCAGTTTGAGAAATTCAGCATTGGAAATAGATGTGTTTCCCTAGTCCCTGCAGTCTCACGTACTGTAGTTGTAGCTGAATGCCCACTAATTTGATTCATACGAGAGATTTGACCCTATTCCACCAAGTGTTTTCCAGCCTGAATTTCTCTAACTGCATATTTATAGAGAGTGTATGGAGCTTTTTATGTTTTTTTTTTCAGCTGTTTAGTTACTCAGATTTTTCCCCCTTTTTTGGTCCCTGGAGGTCACAGTGCAGACCACAAAGGTTTCCCCCACCATGCTGCCTCATCTGTTAGTGTGCTGGTGCTGGCAGGAGACAGAGGGCCAGGGGTCATTCATTTGATTGCTGTATTGTTTATTATGGGGAAGTGACTTCCAATGCTATTATCTTTGTTTGGCAGAAACAGAGAGCAGTTAATGCTGCTGGTAATCTATCTTAGAATCAAAAAGCTATGGAGACAGAGACAGACTCCTCTCCAAGCCTTTATCTCTC
The DNA here is from genome assembly GCF_900497805.2 of Vombatus ursinus. Lineage (NCBI taxonomy): Eukaryota > Metazoa > Chordata > Mammalia > Diprotodontia > Vombatidae > Vombatus > Vombatus ursinus. The sequence goes on from NW_020954556.1 coordinate 11,194,712, forward strand.
ACCACCATCATTTTCTCAGCAGGGAGCAGGCAGCGACCCTGGTTCCAATATGCTGCTCAATGATTTTAGATGATTGATCTTTCTAAAGTGCTTTTCCGTTTCTCACCACACAGACGGGGATAGATTAAGCAATTATGGATTATTTCAATGTCAGATGCCCCGAGATAATTAGTCACAGGAGTTGTGAAGAAATCACCCCACCCCTGTCTTTCAGTAAAGGGGAGTCCTTGGGGGAGATGACGGTGGGGTGGGGCAGAGGTGCAGATTGGGACGTGAAATGAGGGCTGGAGCTCAACAGTGAAGAGGAGACAAAGTTAGGAGAGGCTGGAAATGTAGCAGTAAGGAAGGAAACATCCTGTATTGATGGTTTATAGACCCTGAGAGCTGAACAGGATCTAGATCTTAGGATCATGGACATAGAGCTCTATGGGACCTAGGATCACAGAGCTAGGCCTGGAAGGAACTTTAGAGCTCATACAGTCCTTTCATTTCACAGAGAAGGAAGCTGAGGCCTAGAGTGGGCAAATTTACTGTCTCTGGAATAAGATTCTATGGATTCACATCCTACATTTCATTAGTCAATAAACATTTATCAAACACTTGCTGCTATGTACCAGGCACTGTGCTAAGCTCTGTGGATACAAAGAAAAGTAAAAGACAGTTCCTGCTTCAAGGAGCTGAGAATCTAACGGGGGGAGACAATAATTAAAAAGAACCTGAAAAGGGAGAAAGGGAGAGGATATGATGAAGACCTGCAGCTTGGTGGGAAATGATTAAGTATCTGAAGTGGGCAGGCTCCTCAAATGGAAGATCTGGGAGGAACTCTCCAATGTTTGCCCTACATTGTCTAATCAGGGGGAGGGAGGGAGGAGTCCCAGGGTCAGTTAGTACTGAGATTTGTGTTTTAGAATTGATGTAATCTTACAGGAAGATGAGTTACTAGAGACTGAGTCAGGAGATCAGCAGAATGGGGAATGACATTTGACAATTGCTCCCTATGTGTCCTTGGGTTAAGTCACCGAATCTCCCTGGGCTTCATCAATAAAGCTGGACATTGGACCAGACTGCCTCTGAGGTTCCTTCTGTCTCAAGATGCATGACCCTAAGTTGCTTGCTGAAGGTTCCATAGGTGGTATGTAGCACAACTGAGATTCAGATCCAGGTCTTCTAACACATAATTCAGCCCTCTGTGTCTTACACTGTTGTCATAGACATTTAGTTCAATCCCCTCACCTTCCAGATGAAGACACTGAATCCTATAAAGGTTAAGTGATTTGGCCAAGGTTGCATACCTAGTAAATGGAAGAAACAAGACTTGAACCTGGGTCTTCTGATTCCAAAGTTAGTGCATTTACCACAGCTTTCTGCCTCATGCCCTTCTCTGCCTTCCACCTCTATGCTCCTGACACAAAGGCAGAACCCTAGCTATCTGAATCAAACTAACACTCCCTACTGGGATCCTTGTAAGGAAGATTAGATTGCTGATCCTTTTTGGAGAGAAAGTTGAGAGAGACAGAGGCAGAAATAGGTAGAAGGACCAAGAGACAGAGAGAGAGACATACACATAGGCAGAGATAGAGATAGATAGAAAGTCCAAGAGATAAAAAGACAGAGAGACACAGAGACAAAGACAGAAATAGAAATAGAAAGACCAAGAGACAGAGAGACAGGGAGACAGAGATGTAGATAGAAAGACCAAGAGATAGAGAGACAAGGAGACAGAGATAAAGATAGCTAGAAAGACCAAGAGGTAGAAAGACAAATAGAGAGACACATAGAGACAGAGATAGATATAGAAATACCAAGAGATAGAAAGACAGAGAGTCACATAGAGAGAGATAGAGATAGAGATAGAAAGACCGAGAGATAGAAAGACAGAGAGAGTCACATAGAGAGAGATAGATAGAGATAGACCAAGAGATAGACACAGAGACAGAGATAGAGATAGATAGGAAGACCAAAAGATAGAGAGATAGACACACACATAGACAGAGATAGAGATAGATAGAAAGACCAAGAGATAGAGACACACAGAGACAGAGATAGAGATAGAAAGACCAAAAGATAGAAAGACAGAGAGCCACAGAGACAGAGACAGAAATAGAAATAGACCAAGAGATAGACACAAAGACAGAGATAGAAATAGAGATAGAAAGACCAAGAGACAGAGAGACATAGAAACGGAGATAGAGATAGACAGAAAGACCAAGGGATAAAGAGATAGAGATACACACACACACACACACACACACACACACACACACACACACACACACA